>NC_138769.1:50935229-51357729 GCF_965119305.1 Pelophylax lessonae | reverse complement strand
ACCACCTTCGGGTTATGTTACCTCCGCAGGAGCAGGACTAGACAGGAAATTAAAAAGCTCTGGCCACACCCTAGGGGCAGTCCCAGAGGGTATATCCTCTCTCTCTCTGCCTCAGCAAATCAGTTATGTGAAAAAGCAGTGCTTAGAGAATTTAACCCAACCCAACTCCAAAACAGAGGGGCGGGGACTACGTCTGTCGATGAGCTAAGAGAAAAGGATTTTACGGTAAGATTTTACAAAAATCCATTTTTCTCTAGCGCTCATCGACAGACGTAGTCCTCGGTGATACACCACCTTCGGGACGTCCCAGAGCAGTATCACAACTGAGGGGTGGGAAAATGGAAATCAAATCCCAATCTAGAAGGCCCAACCGGTGCCAACTAGAAGTTTACAATGCTCATCCTTAATGATGAGACTCAACAAAAAAATTTTTCAAACAGAAAAAAACCCTCGAGGTAGACCACCGGTCTCCTCAAATTGCGGCCTGCAAAACCTTGCGGCCAAATGAGGCATCCGCCGATGCCGTCACATCAATTTTATAGAATTTAGTAAAGGTATGTACCGACGACCAAGTGGCCGCCTTACATACCTGGACCACTGACGCCTGATGGCGAAAGGCCCAGGAAGTACTGAGCGCTCGAGTGGAGTGCGCCCTAACAGGGAACGGAGGACTCTGACCCTTAATAGAATAAGCCTGTACCACCGTTTGTCTAATCCATTTGGCAATGGTCGCGGCAGATGCAGGCAAACCCTTTCTGGGGCCATCCGTGATCACAAAAAGTGAATCCGTCTTACGGAATGATTCCGTAGCTTTCAGGTATACCCTGATTGCCCGAACCACATCCAAGGAATGCAACGCATGTTCCCGATGATGCTTGGGCTGAGGACACAAGGAAGGTAGTACAATATCTTCATTCAGATGAAAATCTGAAACCACCTTAGGAAGAAAAGATGGCTTAGGATGAAGTACTACCTTATCCCTATGAATCACTAGGTATGGGGACTGGCATGATAATGCAGCCAGTTCTGACACCCTGCGAGCAGAAGTAATAGCCACCAAGAAGACCACCTTCTGGGATAAAGTAAGCAAGGGAATCTCCCTGATGTTTTCAAAGGGAGGTTTCTGTAGAACCGACAAAACCAAATTAAGATCCCAGGGCGGTAAGGGCGCGCGGACTGGAGGAGCCAGGTGCCGCACCCCCTGGATGAAATTCCGCACCAAGGATTTGGTAGCTAAAGGTTTCTGAAAGAAGATTGCTATGCTGAAACTTGACCCTTGATGGTGCTCAAGGCTAGCTTCTGCTCAACCCCTTGTTGCAAAAAGGCCAATATTCGAGACACCGAATAGGTACGTGGAGGAAATCCTAAAGATTCGCACCACGCAATATAAGTCTTCCATGTGTGATAATAGACTTAGCTGGAAGTCGCTTTCCTTGCTTTAATAAGGGTAGGAATGACAGAAGTAGACAAACCTCTGTCCTTCAGTACTTGGGTCTCAATGGCCAGGCCATTAAAACCAGCGACTGTAAAGCACGAAGGTAAATAGGTCCTCGAGACTACAGACACTCCCTGAGACGAAGTTCCCACGGAACGTCTGCGACTAACCTGTCCAAGTCGGCCAGGCCGGCTTGAAGAGGCCAGCCTAGAATTTCTAGGACCACTGGCGCTGATTGGATCTGAACCAGGCGTCCCTAGAGGTATCTGGCCCCGACCATCCGAGAAAGTCTGGTCGTTTTCTGTTCCCACACATTTATCAGATACCTGATAGTTATCAGGCAAGGTGATCTTTTCTGGTTGAACCTCAGGGACCGAAGTCACCCGACTAGAGGCTACTTGGCCTATCTGGTCAATCAGATCCGATTCCTGTGAGGTATCGGGACTAATCTTAGGAAAAGGTAAAGGAAAAGATCTATACAGGGAACGGTAACTACCGCTTCCTGTACTTAAATGTTGGAAGGGAAGAATCGCACCGGTAGTAGTGGTTGATGCTCGATCTAATGTCCTGAATACCGGTGAAAACGTCCCCCCACCCTGAAATTTAGGTGGGGGCGCACCTTCAGGCTGTGTACTCCTTTACTTCGGGTTTGGCTGGGTTGGTCCTCTGCTTGTCTGACCAGCCCTTCTTGAACCCTCCTGGAGGAGTCTTGCCTTTCCCGGAAGTACCAGCCGGGCGTCCTTTATGGGCGGTAAAGAAAGGTCCTCGCTTGTTGCGAGGTTCCTTAGCTTTTGCAGCCTGTGGCAAAAAAGTACTCTTGCCCCCGGTGGCATCCTTAATGATTTCATCTAGGTTGGCTCCAAATAGACGATTCCCCTGGAAAGGGAGATTGGTCAAAGTCTTTTTGGAACCTAGGTCAGCTGACCAGCATTTTAACCACAGCACACGTCTGAGGATCACTGCTAACTTAGATGCATGCCCTAACAAGGGAGTAGTGTCCAAGGCTGCGTCACAGATAAACCGTAGCCCTTGTATGATCTGTTCTATCAAATCAGATGTCTCCTGGGGAATATCTTTTCCCCTAAGATCTTGGCGTACCATCTTCGCCCATTCTGTAAGTGTCTGGGAAACTAGACCAATAACAATTACTGGTCTAAATGCTGACCCTATCAGAGAAAAGATAGTGCGGGACTCCGCTTCTAACTTTCGATCCACCGGATCCTTAAAGGACGAAGTGTCCTCCACTGGAATAACCGTGGCTTTATTCAGCCTGGAAATAAGCGGATCCACGACTGGTGGTACCGTCCATTTCTTAATGATGGATTCCTCAAACGGATAGCGTCTAGCAATACGCTTGGAAATAGTAAAGGTACGTTTAGAATGTTCCCATTCTCCTTTAATCTGATTTCCAAAACATTTAGGTACAGGAAAAGCCTTCGCCGTCTTGATGGGCTTATTAGTCCCAAAAGGCCTCTCTGTTTCAGTTGCCTCTGCCGGTAAAGCCTCAAGTTTTAAGGTTTCTTGCACTGCCACAACTAGTGCGTCCACCAATGCTTCTTCCTGAATTATAGCAGGAGAAGAAGCGTCCTCCTCACTGTCTGAGGGGGCTTTACCTGGGATAGCAGCCCTTGCAGAGGAACCTGCAACTGCAGTGACCATCTCTGAATCAGAGTCAGAGGTGTCAGATAGTATAGGGGTAGGCGGGGGTCGCTTCCTTGACCCCCGTCCCTGACAGGCCGCCTCCACCCGAGCCACCATAGACTCCAAAATTGCTGTAAATGACTCTATACTCTGTACACCGGCGGGTCCCGAGGCCCCCTCGAGGGAAACAGGTGGGGGAATCTGTGTGGCAGGGTCCATAATAACTCCAGTTACTTCCTGGATGATATAATTCAAAGTAAAGAAAAAACTTTTTTTTTTTTTTTTTTTTTTTTTTGACCCTCAGCGCCACAAAAAAACCCCTTAGTGTTACCTGTTAGGGATCCCTATCGATCGAGAGAGAGAGAGAGAGATAGACCCCCAGGCTCACCACTTGATGTTCAGAGTTGAACTGCAACAGCTTACAGCGCTGTCTTAGACAAACAGGAAGTCTTTTGGCTGGCTGCCCAGGAAGAAAGGAGGCGGCTCCGCCCCTCTGTACGCCTTCCGGCGCCTCCCCCAAGCTCCACGAGGTGTAGAATCACCTAAAACATGGCCGCCCCCATGCTGGAGACACGAGGCTACGCCAAAATGGCGGCTCGTGCGATCCAGCAAAAAAAAATGGCGGCGGCCTGTGCTGACTAGCGGTGTGCTGCAGGCACACAACACTCTCTCTGCATGGGGATATGGCGTGTTTGGCGGTACCGGCCCTGGCGGACCGCATGGCCGTTCGGGAGGCCTGCTATTAGCTGGAGATCTGACTTGGAAGGCAGTCTACATGTCCATGGCTTCTGACTGGTAGGTAGCTTATACTTAACCCATAAGATTCCCAGAATGCCACAGATTACATCTTTAAAACATGTATACAATAGATTGTTAGCTCCCAAACCAAGCCTCCTGGCTTTTGCACACATAAAATCACACTCAAAGTAGGAGGATTAGTGACATGTTATAGGATAGAAAGAAACTCTTTCTTACCATACAGAGAGGGGCCCGCGTTCACCACAAAACCCGTCAGGGAAAACAGGGGGAACATACTACTCACCATACCGGAACCAGGCGGGCACCAACTCCTGACAGTACCCCTCTCCACCGGGGCGGGAGGGCTGTCGACCGATACAGACGCCGTGACTCATGGTCTTTGGCGTTTCAGCGAGACGTTTAACTCGCGGGTTCAGTCCTTTAATGGGACTTTGTCGCGGCCGACTCAGCGCGGAGCTATGGCCTGCACGCGCTCGTAGGCTGAACTGGGGTGACCACCGGATCTCAACATCCAGCCCGTCGCCCAGTTCAGCTTTCTTGCTTGAAGATCTCACAGGAACACTGGAGAAAAAAAGCTGTCCAAAAATCCTTTTAGAAAAAAATTTCTTGCCAGGACCTAAGATCCCAGCAAGGTATCTAGGTCCTTACTCCTAACTAGACAGAAAATAACTGATTTGCTGAGGCAGAGAGAGAGAGGATATACCCTCTGGGACTGCCCCTAGGGTGTGGCCAGAGCTTTTTAATTTCCTGTCTAGTCCTGCTCCTGCGGAGGTAACATAACCCGAAGGTGGTGTATCACCGAGGACTACGTCTGTCGATGAGCGCTAGAGAAAATAATTTTACTTACCCAATCGTCCCCCGACTGTTTGCGCTCCTTCATTCTCCAGTGGCGGACTGTCCCTTGGTATCTTCATATCCAGTGCAGGTCTTGATTATGTCAGGACCTTAGACCACTGGAGCATAGGGGAGAAGACACTGCAGGTGCCAGACTAGAATAGTGGAGGTGCCAGACTAGAATAGTGGAGGTGCCAGACTAGAATAGTGGAGGTGCCAGACTAGAATGGTGGTGGAGAAAACGATCAGGTAAGTACATCTTCTTTAACAAGTCCCCTAGACTTAAACAAGCAGTTAATCCCGGACGCAGCCCCACTGCAAAGGAGAATTCTCACATCTCCTTGAGTTCAGTTTTAATTTTGCCATAGACTACAATGGTTAAAGTGGAAAAGGCAACATATTGCCTAAAAAAAACCCCTCTGATTTTCACCAAAATATTGTGTTATAATTAAAATCACAATTATTTTTCAGTAAATCTCACCTGATCAATGGTTCTGATGCCTTCAGAATGTAAACAAAAGTCACGATGTAGAGATGTAAAAGGGCCCTGAAACTATTGCATGGACAGATATCTCTATTGCATTGCATGTAGACATCATAAAAAGCCATAGGGTAGTTTCATCCAATGGTGCCTGTCCAAAATTGAAATATTAGCTCGGTGCCATTAAATATTAACTGCTACCGGCATGACACATTACACAACTGCTCACAGATCATTGTGGTTTGTGTATCTGTTGCAATGAAGTTGTTTTTTCAGCGGTGAGACTCTGCAGCATAGTGGGAGTTTATATTTTCCTGACAAAACCCCCAGAAAGTGGAGCCAGGAGTGAGGATCCTCTTACTGTACATCCATCCGTTCAGCTATATAGGATTCAGGGCTCAGGACAGAACTTCTCACGTAACCGGCATGTGGGGGAGAGGAATAGGAAGGAATAAAATTCCTTTTTCATGACTATATACTTTAATAGTATGACTTTAACCAAGACCACACAACTATACAGAGAGATTACGGAGCTTACACATTAAACTACACAAATAGAAATGAAGTTATTCAGAATGACGGCTGTGAGTCAGGATTTGTCACACTTAAATATTTCCTTAAGGACACTGATATATTTTCTCTATTTGGATTGAGATATAGGCATGCTTTCATATTTGAAATGTAAACGAATCCGCGCTTAGGATAATTTTAGATTCCTGGTATTTAGTATTGGCTGCAGCCCACCTTTATACTATATTACTAAGAATATAGTGAGAATGAAGAGAAAGGAGGGGGAAGGTGTATGGCGCTGCCAAAAACTGCTGATGTTTCAATATGTTCAAAATTTAGGCGTTATAGACACATACAAAATAAATCACCACTATGAATAAAGTGTCCAGTGCATCCTATGTGTCTTCCTATTGAATGTGCAATACTAAAAGATAATACAAATAAATAATAAATATTTGTGCTGAAAAGTGGATATAGAATAAGTGAAAATTGGTATGATGAGGAAATTAGATGAAATGTATGAATTAAAAAATGGATAAGGGAGTGGATTGTACAGAATAAAAATAAATATATAAAAATATATAAAAATGAATCCACTAAAAGTATGACTTAAATAAGGTGCACAATAGGTAAATAAATATTATAGCAGCAATGATACAAGAATAAATAAGTCCGTTACACCTAAGAAAGAACAAATAGTCCCACAATGCAAGAAAATTCCTAAAAAACTTGGCAAAAAAAGTGACTTGAGTGCAGGTGTTCTGATGAAATATTAAAGGTGCTCAGGTATATGGTGACCGTTCAGTGCTCCCCGCACCCCTTGGACCGCACTCACCAGAACTATGTACCCCTGCAGGGGTATCAGGCCTTGTCTATAATCCTGGATCTTCTCCACTGACCATCAAAGTGGTTGGGTGGTCCGATTATCTACCCGAATCTTGTGAACCAGGTTCCTTGATGTTAGGGTCCGAAGGTGTATCGATATATGGGGGAAGAAGGCTCACATAGAGTAGTACTGCTAAGTTTTAAAATACTTTATTGTATATAAAAATTAGGTACTCACAAAGGGAATAGAGGGTAATGGCATAGAAAGCAATAATAGCGCACTTCCGGGACGCCGTGCGTTCCACAGGGCGGATGTGCGTTCCACTTAGGCGGATGTGACGCGATGACGCTCTACGTACGTTTCGTCGTTCTCAGAACATCCCTTGCCTCTTACTAAATACCTTGGACTGTCTACTTTCAGAAAGTAGACAGTCCAAGGTATTTAGTAAGAGGCAAGGGATGTTCTGAGAACGACGAAACGTACGTAGAGCGTCATCGCGTCACATCCGCCTAAGTGGAACGCACATCCGCCCTGTGGAACGCACGGCGTCCCGGAAGTGCGCTATTATTGCTTTCTATGCCATTACCCTCTATTCCCTTTGTGAGTACCTAATTTTTATATACAATAAAGTATTTTAAAACTTAGCAGTACTACTCTATGTGAGCCTTCTTCCCCCATATATCGATACACCTTCGGACCCTAACATCAAGGAACCTGGTTCACAAGATTCGGGTAGATAATCGGACCACCCAACCACTTTGATGGTCAGTGGAGAAGATCCAGGATTATAGACAAGGCCTGATACCCCTGCAGGGGTACATAGTTCTGGTGAGTGCGGTCCAAGGGGTGCGGGGAGCACTGAACGGTCACCATATACCTGAGCACCTTTAATATTTCATCAGAACACCTGCACTCAAGTCACTTTTTTTGCCAAGTTTTTTAGGAATTTTCTTGCATTGTGGGACTATTTGTTCTTTCTTAGGTGTAACGGACTTATTTATTCTTGTATCATTGCTGCTATAATATTTATTTACCTATTGTGCACCTTATTTAAGTCATACTTTTAGTGGATTCATTTTTATATATTTTTATATATTTATTTTTATTCTGTACAATCCACTCCCTTATCCATTTTTTAATTCATACATTTCATCTAATTTCCTCATCATACCAATTTTCACTTATTCTATATCCACTTTTCAGCACAAATATTTATTATTTATTTGTATTATCTTTTAGTATTGCACATTCAATAGGAAGACACATAGGATGCACTGGACACTTTATTCATAGTGGTGATTTATTTTGTATGTGTCTATAACGCCTAAATTTTGAACATATTGAAACATCAGCAGTTTTTGGCAGCGCCATACACCTTCCCCCTCCTTTCTCTTCATGCTTTCATATTTACATGCTTGCTGCGCCCTATTTTGTTATAAATACAAGTTTGTAGGTGCTCCATCTAGTGGCTATGTGTGTGTCACAACATCTGGTAATGTAAATTGCATCTTGGCTGAACAGCTGTAAAAACTCCGGAACTCACTTTTGGTTTAGAATGTAGAATGTGTTTAGTTAAAGCAGTATTAAATCCTAAAACAAAAATGTAATATACTGCAGCTTACCAATATGTAAATGTGGTGGCTGCATTTGTTTTCTGTTTTAATTATTTTTCTTTTATAATCACCTGGTGATCCAACTAGGGCCAGATTTAGATTTGGGGGGCCTCGGGCAATTCAGATTCGGGGGGACCCTCACACACAGAGTTGGTTTACATTCTCAGTGACAGTCACTGATTTTCAAAATGCACAACACCTCATTTTGAGGTCACGCACACATGCAGTCATAGTCCACCTTCCTTACTTTTACAGATGATGAACAGCAAAATCTTAATTCCCAAGATACATTTAAAGTGTAAATTAACCTTTACAGAAAATCTGTAAGGCAACCTTACACCGGACCCCCTCCCCATACCCCCTGGTCCCACTGTATTGTAGTCCTGCTCTGTCAGGGACCAGAACTCTGCTCCACCGGTCCGGGGATTTGAAATCCTTCCTAGCATTCACAGCTCTCCTTGCAGCGCTGACAGAATGGGCTAAAAAGATTCTGATTGTTTAGCGCCGTCCATGTGACAGTGCTGGCCAATTAGAATGCCTCTTGTCCATACACACTGAGAGGTATAGAAAGGAGATTAAGCTGTTGGGATTTCAAATCCCCGAAACCGATGAAGCGGTGTTTCGGTCCCTGACAGAGCAAGATCATGGGACTACAGTAAAGCGGGACGGGGAGATGGGGAGGGGGTCCAGTGTAAGGAAACCTTACAGATTTTCTGTAAAGGTGAATTTACACTTTAATAAAACAAAGTGTAAATTTTTATTATTATATATTTAATATTTTTTATTAATATTTATTTTTTGTTATTTTATATCATTTTTTATATTGTTTTATATTGTATAGAAGGGGCCCTTATTGTCAGGGGGCCCAGGACAGTTCCCCCTTTGGCCCCCTTATAAATCCAGCACTGGATCCGGCCAATAACATACTCTGAGGCAGTGATGGCGAACCTTGGCATCCCAAATGTATTGGAACTACATTTACCATGATGCTCAACTACACTGTTCCAAAACATCTAGGGTGCCAAGATTCGCCATCACTGCTCTAGGGTGTCTTCACTCTGGATGGATGAGCAATGGAGATATCTTTGGACAGCAGCATTGCCAGTCTAGGGAGAGGGCAGTGTTCGATTCAGAGCAGTCTGCTGCAATGTCGCAGTGCCACTAAAAATTGCAGATCGCCGCCATAACTAGTAAAAAAAAAAAAATATTAAATAAAAATTCAGAGATGTCGCAGTGCCGCTAAAAATTGGAGATTGCCGCCATTACTAGTAAAAAAAATAAAAATAAAATAAAAATGACATAGCTCTTTCTCCTAGTTTGCAGACACGATAACTTTTGTGCAAACCAATCAATATAAACTTATTAGGATTTTTTTTACCAAAAATATGTAGCAGAATACATATTGGCCTAAAATGATGAAAAAAATAGATTTTAATTTTTTTTTATTGGGAATGTTATTTAGCAGAAAGTAAAAAATATTGTTTTTTTTTTTTTTTAAATTGTCGCACTTTTTTTAAAGCGCAAAATAAAAATTGCAGGGGTGATCAAATACCACCAAAAGAAAGCTCTATTTGTAGGAAAAAGAGGGCATCAATTTTATTTGGGTACAGCATTGCATGACCGTGTATTTGTCAGTTAAATTGACGCAGTGCCGAATTGCAAAAAACTAGGGGGTAAAACCTTACAGTCCTTAAGTGGTAAAAGCTGAATTCCAGGCAAGCAGCTAAATACACCCATGAGGGGGTCATTGTTAGGGTTTGCAGTACATACCTTTTAATGATCATAAAACTAAATTAAATGGTGTTTTTTTTTTTATAGTTCAGCCCTAGGGTGGAATAGAGATGGACGCAGGTCACAGTAAACAACAATCGCGGATGGCTAGCTGAAAGCTCACAAGCTGGCACAATCCAGGAAGGAGGTGAGCAGTATTGGAAGTGAGAGCAGGAAAAGGATTGAGAGAGCCATCAATTCTCCCAACAAGGCAGGAAACACTAGGATTCCGCTTCGGCAGAACGATGAGCACATGGCGCATGGCCTTCAGGAAAACTACCAAAGCAATGGAGGGATATCACCTGGGACGCTACTGGAAAGGAGACATATGACTATCCAGCTGTGCTGCCACAGTACGTTTGCTTAACAGCCTATGTAACATCCCTGTATACCTAATAGATTGTAAAATATGACTGATATAGGACTTGTGGCTCCTACATTGGTCAAAGCCATATCGCCAGCTCATCATGGATCTTCAGAAAAACATCCAAAGGTTTATTAAAGCAATCACAGCAGGGAAATGGCAAAGTTTCAGGGCCACCCGGAACCAATTTATCAGGCAAAAAAATAAAAAATAAAGTGAAATTTAAATTACCATTCACCAATACAAAACAGCAAGAGAAGGGCTGTCTCCTGACCCCTGACATCATGGTGACATCATAAACCTGCCAAAATGATGCAAATGCATCCTTTGATATGTCAAAGATCCAGAGTTGTATAAAGTACTCGAAACCCAGACTTGAGTAAAAGTACAAGTGCTCGATCAAAAAGTGACTTGAGTAGAAGTGGAAGTGCTCGATCAAAAAGTGACTTGAGTAGAAGTACTAAAGTATTCAACATTTTTTGTACTTATTGCAAGTAGTTTTTTTTTTAATTTTGCTACTCAAGTACTGAAAGTAAATGTACCAGTAGTTTTGAAAAAAAAAATGCTACTCAAGTACTGAAAGTAAAAGTACAAGTACTGTGTTATGTAGTTATTAAAGTCAAAAGTTTGAACATCATATTGTTTTTTATTATTTCAAATGCAGCTTTTATTTATACATACAGTAGCATTTATTTTCATATGCGCTGATAATACACATGTTTTTGAACTTCATGAAACCTGCCATCTACTGTTCTGGCAGTGGTAATTTTTATAATAGTAACGAGTAACTATGCAGCACAAAAAAAAATATCGGAGTAGAAGTATTGAAATCATCGAAAAAATGTAGTGAAGTAAAAGTGGAAGTAGGAGAAAAAAATTCTACTCCAGAAAAGTACAGATACCGCCTTTTGGTACAAGTACAGTAGTGAAGTAGTTCTACTTAGTTACTATACATCTCTGCAAAGATCAAATGCCATAATAATAGTCAAATGTATTATGTATGCAAGGTGTAAAGATAAACACACACAATAGGCACCGATATAAATATAAGAATTGCCTTTCATGCAGGTTAGAAGTGGCTTTGTTATGCAAACGGGCACATCGGGAAGGCGTGAGCTCAACCTGTAGGACCTGGAGGCGGGGTGTAAGAGGACTGGGGTGGGAAGACTTGTGCTGGGTAGGGTAGGAAAGGTAGAGAGGAAAGGGGGTTACCTCACCCACCCAACTGAAAGAGTTCTTAAAAATACATTACATGGGACCCACAATGAGCTTTTGAAGGGAACACAAGTTGAGAATGACTACAACAAAATGCTGCTATCAAAAGAAGGTCACTCTTCGGCTGTCACAGCTCACCCGTGCTGAAGTTGTCAGGCATCCTGGTTTGGAGCAATATAAGGGTGACTGTCATAATACAAAATGAGGGATATAACAGAAGGGTGACATGATTTCGGGCGGCAGGTGAAAGAAAGTGAAGGGAAGTGAAAAAGTTACAAAAAGTGCATGGAAAAAAGGAAAAAGAAAAACATGAGCAACCTGAAAAAACAACAAGAACAGAAGTAAGGGAAAAGGAAGTATTATATACATAAACCCAATCCCGATAAACCATTGGCAACCCAGTCATCTGTCATCAAGGTGGTATGTACGCGATAGATTAGTGTTGCCTGGCTGTACTGTGCCAAGTGTAAAAATTGAGAAAGCCTCACAGCGTAGGAGACCATTGCGATCTCCTCCTCTCCTGGGGTGATTGACATATTCAATCCCCATGCCCCTAAATTCATGAATTTGTTATTTGTAAAGAACAAATTGAGCCACTATCAGTATGTTCCACTTAACCTGTTCACCCTTCACAACCGTCTCAAAAATCGAATCTATTTCAACCTTTTCAACACAGAGAAAATCATTTTCTGGTCTCAGGGAACCCCTACTAAAAAAATTTAGATCTACAATTTATAAAACATTAGTGTGATAGTCAGTGGGGAAAATGCTCCTTACATTTGTGGTCATTGGGAAGAATTACCCCCCATACAGATAGCTAAAAGGATTAATGGTGTCTGTGGAAACTTAGTTGTGAGGCTTAAATTGCTCATTGCTCAAGGAGCCCCTAGCAACCTCTGGATGAACCCTAAATGAGAAATCCTGATCTATACAGTTTGTTGTACGTAGTGCTTTGCAACTTAGTTTATGCTAAATCCCGATAGATCGAATAATAGATAGATCGATCAAGAGATAAAAAGATAGATAGTGTCTCCACAATCACCCCTGAGTGGTAAAATAAGTCAGTTGGGTGGTCACTGGGCTTGGACCAACACTAAGGTCTTTGCTGGAATAAGGTCTTAAATTTTAGATACATCATTGGTGTGGGGCTGTCTTCTCTTTTCTTTGGAGTGACTGACTGCCCTTTCTTAGGCTAATTACAAAATGTTTGCGTTGTCACTGGAACTCTGGACTAAAACAGCACAAAACGCATAACCTGGATGCAAGCTTGTGGGCAGCCTTCCAGGCTTTGAGTATTTTTTAAACTGTCCCAATGTAGTATTGGTGAGCTACTTCAGCATTCATCCCTTTCTCCATAATTGCAATGGTTTGGTTAGAGCATGAGTGTCCAACCTTTTGGCTTCTCTGGGCCACATTGAGTGTAGAGAAATTTTCTCGGGCCGCATATAAAATATATACTATATTTAAGGTATGTAAGTAATAAAATGCCGCTGCGCCCTTCCCGCGCCGCCACGCCCCCTGCACTAATTTAACACAACTAGAGGATGATCAAATGAAATGGAATCAGTATACAGAGGTTTACTTCTTCTGAGCGATAATAAATGAACACTCTAACCACCATGACCACTTCAGTGATTTGAAGTGGTCATGGTGGTAGGAGTCAGAAACACTGCACATGCTCCCCCCCTCCCCTCTGAGACAGCTTCTGCCTACCGTTAGTTGGCAGCTGCTGTGGCCGTGCCCCCGACCTGACTTCCTTCCTCCCCAGCAACATAAAAAATTGGCAGGGGGCAGTGGGCCGCATTGCCTGAGGTTCTCGGGGCGCAGGTTGGACATGCCTGGGTTAGAGCATTGTAATTGTTTCTTTCTTTTACAGTAACAAGTGTGGTGGTGTTCTTGCCCATAGGGTTTAAAATAGTCAGAAGAAAGACTGTGTGAGTATTTCGAGGACATATGCTGCTGGTACAAAACAGTTAGCAATGGGGTAATTATATGCCGTTGCCAAAGAACAGGGCCAGAAATCTACAGTACTTTAATCTTTCAGAATCCTCCCTTTATCCGTAGTGTTTCAACACTAAACACGGCCACCCTACGGCTTTCCAAAAATGTCTGCTTCACGGATAGGCCACATATTGTCAGCCTCCAGCCACCCACTACTTTGGCTTTCCTCATGTCAACTGGCACATCTCACTGAAGTCCTTTGTGTGTGGGCCATGACTATGATAAAAATGTGTTTTATGTGACATTTGGTGTTACTTGGATATTTGGTTCTGATATTTAGAATGCAGTTGTATCACTAGGAAATTACCCTTTGCAAATACTTGGGAAGTAACCAAATAGAAAAAAAAGTGTTCCTCCAACGATTGAGCCATGAGTTTTCTTTTATGATTTATGGTGAAATGTGAGGTTCTTGTTGAGTTGACTATAAATGATAAGTATTTTTGGAAATTAGTCAAACATCTGGTAGAAAAGATAAAATGCTTTGAGCGACTACCTCCCTGCAATGTGTGACAGAGCCTCTGCAGATGCCATAGGAGAGACACTAACAGCAGTATTTAAAGGCGTTTTCTATTTTATCTCTTGATTTATCTAAACTTGCTCTTTAGGTCTCCTGAATAGAACCTGCATGCAGTCAAGTCCGAGTTATTGACTGTACTTGTTCAAGGCCAATGATTCATTAAAGTGGTAGTAAACCCTATTCTATTCCTTGTACCTACCAGCAAACTATGCACAGTTTAGGAGAAATTCAGAGTGCATGCAGCCGGTGATGTTACCAGCGCATGCGCTCTGAAGGTCCGGCATACAGTTTCAGACCTTCAGAGCCCACAACGTAAACGGCGTCTCCTGCGCGCACGCGACTTTCTTCCAGGACTGAGCAGCACTTTATCCTGAGCACTCTGAACCCAGCCTTTATGATAAGTGCTAGTGCACTGAAGAAGACCACCAAGGCTGAACCAGTGAGGAAGTCAGGGACAGCGCTGGAGCATGGAGAGGGTAGGTAGAGGTTTGACATTTTTTATCATTGGAAGGGGGAGGAAAAGAAAAATGGCAATAAAAGCTAAAGTTCCATTTTATCAAGGATAATGCTGGAAAGGTTTGCTCCTTTTGCAAATTTTACCATAAGCTGATATCCTTTTTTATAGAAAGTTAGTGGTTTATTACCTTTTAAAAGCTAAGTCAATTTATTATAAATGCAAGCTTTCAGACCCCTAAGTCACACAGGTGTCAAACCGGCTGCCCTCAAGTTGTTGCGAAACTACAAGTACCATGAGGCATTGCAAGGCTGACAGTTACAAGCATGACTCTCTCAGGCAGAGGCATGATGGGACTTATAGTTCGGCAACAGCTGGAGGGCCACAAGTTTGACACCCCTATGAGAGGTTAGTAAAATATGGTCCAAGGCAACAAAAAAAAAACATATTTAGTACACCAACGACATGCATGCACATTTTTACAAGTTTTATACCTTGGAACATGCTGCAAGTACAGAAAAATAATCTTTGATGTGCCATAACTAATGGACACTCCTGCCATTCTTTTTTGACATGACAATACAGCTCTGAATTCCTAAGCAGGGGGTGTCAACCCTGCCTACTATTATTTTAAATTATTAACTTCTTTACGCCCGCCTGCTGCAGATATACTGCGGCAGGCAGCCGCTCCCAGGCGAATGGCTGTACATGTACGGCACTCGCTCTCAGGAGACTAGCAGGCGAGCGTGCTCCGCAGGCGACGCACTACTGCCCCCCGCTCATCAGTGGGGAAGCCGATGCAGCGGGCAGGTGGCTCTGATTGCCCGCCTGACACCAGCGATCGCTCCCCGCTGAGAGAGAAGAACGGTCAGCTGTTGTAAACACAGCTGACCGTTCTTCTCCCTGAAATGATCATAGAGCCCCTGTGATCCTTCTATATAGGATCACATGTCTCTATGGTCATTTCAGAAGCCACGCCCCCCCACAGTTAGAATCACTCCCCTAGGCTCACATTTAACCCCTTGATCACCCATAATGTTAAACCCCTTCCCTGCCAGTGTCATTTTTACAGTAACAGTGCATATTTTTTTAGCACTGATTACTGTAGTAATGTCACTGGTCCCCCCAAAAGTGTCAAAAATGTCAGTCAGGGGTTCGATCTGTTGCAGTCCCGCAAAAAATCGCAGATTGGCACCATTACTAGTAAAAAAAATTAAAAAAAAAAACAATAAAAATGACATAAATCTTTCCCGTATTTAGTAGACGCGATAACTTTTGCGTAAACCAATCAAAATACGCTTATTGCGATTTTTTTCTTACCAGAAATATGTAGCAGAAA
Organism: Pelophylax lessonae; assembly: GCF_965119305.1. Lineage (NCBI taxonomy): Eukaryota > Metazoa > Chordata > Amphibia > Anura > Ranidae > Pelophylax > Pelophylax lessonae. The sequence goes on along the minus strand of NC_138769.1, from coordinate 51,341,970 downwards.
ACAAATTGGCCTAAAATGTTAAAAAAAATTGATTTTTACATTTTTTTTTTTGTTTTTGAGAATGTTATATAGCAGAATGTGAAAAATATTGTTTTTTTTTTTTTTTCAAAATTGTCGCTCTTTTTTTGTTTATAGCGCAAAAAAAAACAAATTGCACAGGTGATCAAATACCACCAAAAGAAAGCTCTATTTGTGGGAAAAAAAGTTCATCAATTTTATTTGGGTACAGTTTTGCACGACCGCGCAATTGTCTGTTAAAGTAACGCAGTGCCGAATCGCAAAATAGGGCCTGGTCAGCAAATTCTTCCGGTCTTAAAGTGGTTAAAAAGAACATTGTCCTCTCCTAATCTCCATAACCCCTCCATGTACTCAAGCAGAGTGAGGAAGTTTTCTTCTCACAAGATTTCAGGTATTTTTTGCACGTTTTAAACAAATACTGTCTAATAAAAGACTTTCAATGGTATGTTTAGCAGGCCAAAAGGAAGCAAATACCAGAAGTTCATTGTTAGGATTTCCATACTCCTAGGGGGTTGTGAAAGCTTGCATCTTTAGTAACCTGAGCCAATAATAGGTGTTGCTTAGACTACAAACTATTTGCTTTGATCGATGGCTAATGCAGTCAGGGCCGCTGATAGGGGGGGACCACCAGCCCTCTTGTAGGGGGCTCGAGCACACAGGGGGGCCCACACAGAGAGGGGGATTAGTGATGGACAACAAATACAGATATCTTCCTCCAGCACCTGAATCTGATCTGTCCCTGTCCCTGCTACCAGCTTTTACCTGTTGAGAAAGAGACAGTCCTCCCTCACTAATCCCCCTCCCTTGTGTGTGCCCCCCTCCCAGCACTTATCTCTGCTCAGGAGTTTATTTGTAAATTGTAACTTTGTTTCTCTCTCTCTGTCTCTCTGATCACTGAGCTCCAACTGCCCAGCCTGTATATTTTTCTCATCTCATCTTCTTTTTTATTTAACATAGTTTTTTTTTTTTAGATTTAGCAGGAATTATGCGAGTTATGTTATATTTGTGTCTGATAATAGTGATTTTGTTGTAATTTTAGCAAAATATTTCTTTAATATTTTCTTGGGGGGGCCCTGCCAGGTAGTCTGTATGGGGCCCCGCGATTTCTAACAGCAGCCCTGAATGCAGTACAAGACTCTACTACTGCTATTTTATGTTAGGAATGATGTGTATGTCCTCATCGCTGTAGACATGAAAATGTTTGATTGGGCCGTGAACAGCAATGTTTGAGGACGAAAAGCTCCAGGAAGAGTTTGCTAAGTCAATCACACCAAACTGCTAGAGCAGCATAAAGCCAATGATAAAATATCTGAGGACAGACACTTCCTCTGTCAATTTCCCATGCAGATAACTGGCCAAATCAAGGAGGACCAATAAAGGAAGTGCTTTCAATAGCAACTTCCTGTCTAATAGTGCCCTGTCTATTATTTCCAATAAAGGTAACACACTAGCCTTTAATTAAGCAGACATGCCAGATTTTATTTATTAAAAAAAAGATTATTGTTGTCTGTTCTATAGCAGTTAATTACTGAAACCATTGCTGGTAAAAAAACGTCTTTCCTCTACAATAATTTGGACATGAAAGGCCCGTTATTGTATATCGATGAATCTTTAAATTAAGATTTTTTTTTTGTTTTACCTAAATATGTATGTGATTGCGATCAGCCTAATGTGAATAAATGCATCAACATTATATATTGGCAAAAAGCCCAGTAAAATATCATTAACACTTAAATTAACACCCAGAATTAACCTAAAGTCCAACTCCAGCGAAAAAAAAAAATGTTTTTCAATAGTTTTGAGGTAGAAATGAAACGTTTTTTCTTTGCAATCTGTGTCCTGGTGAGATCCACCTCACTTCCTGTTGGCTATTGTAAGGCATAGAGGTAATAATTACCAATCCCATGACTGGGGTCATTACATCTACAATAGAGTCCTCTTTTACTCTTTTGTCCTCTACCAGATTGGACTTCCAAGGTCACAGGAGGCTGACAATAATCCAACAGAAAAAATGTAAAAGTGTGTTTTAGGTGCTTCCCATCACCAACTCCGTATCATATAAAAAAAAAAATGTTTTTTTGGAAATCCCCAAAAGGCTGTAGGAACCAATTAGCAATCATCTTTCATTGATTTAAGCTTATGACATGGAATTAAACTTGGCCTATGAGCAACCATACCTAGATCATGAGTATGATATGAATTTTCCGTTCTGTCTAATGGGAGGACCATGTGGCAGTCTTTCTTTTTCACCATGTTGGGAGAGTCATGTGCTGGGGGAAGGAGGCATAAGCTCTACATTGCTGCAATTCCACCCCCCCCCCCCCGTACCAGCATGCCCCACTGCCCTCTCTCTTTTGGGAGAGTCATGTGCTCCCAAGCTCCAATGTCTGTTGGGCAGGGAAGCTACATGCAAACTAGGATAGGACCATCTTTTAAGGTACTAAAGATCTACCAGGACCATGTGGCAGTCTTTCTTTTTCACCATGTTGGGAGAGTCATGTGCTCTCAGGCTCCAATGTCTGCTGGGCAGGGAAGCTACATGAAAACTAGGATAGGACCATCTGTTTAGGTACTAAAGATCTACCAGAAGATGTTGGGTTAGGAGACAGAAGGAGGCATAAGCTCTACATTGCTGCAATTCCACCCCCCCCCGTACCAGCATGCCCCACTGCCCTCTCTCTTTTGGGAGAGTCATGTGCTCTCAAGCTCCAATGTCTGTTGGGCACGGAAGCTACATGCAAACTAGGATAAGACCATCTGTTCAGGTACTAAAGATCTACCAGTAGATGTTGGGTTAGGAGACAGAAGGAGGCATAAGCTCTACATTGCTGCAATTCCACCCCCCCCCCCTGTAACAGCATGCCCCACTGCCCTCTCTTTGTTGGGAGAGTCATGTGCTCTCAGGCTCCAATGTCTCCTGGGCAGGGAAGCTACATGAAAACTAGGATAGGACCATCTGTTCAGGTACTAAAGATCTACCAGAAGATGTTGGGTTAGGAGACAGAAGGAGGCATAAGCTCTACATTGCTGCAATTCCCCCCCCCCCCCGTACCAACATGCCCCACTGCCCTCTCTCTGTTGGGAGAGTCATGTGCTCTTAAGCTCCAATGTCTGCTGGGCAGGGAAGCTACATGCAAACTAGGATAAAACCATCTGTTCAGGTACTAAAGATCTACCAGGACCATGTGGCAGTCTTTCTTTTTCAGCATGTTGGGAGAGTCATGTGCTCTCAGGCTCCAATGTCTGCTGGGCAGGGAAGCTACATGCAAACTAGGATAGGACCATCTGTTCAGGTACTAAAGATCTACCAGAAGATGTTGGGTTAGGAGACAGAAGGAGGCATAAGCTCTACATTGCTGCAATTCCACCCCCCCCCCCCTGTAACAGAATGCCTTACTGCCCTCTCTCTGGTCTTTGTACAACTACAAGGCCCAGTATGTCCCACACTGTCTTCTCTCCTGTCTGTGTATAACCAAAAGTCCCAACATATGGGGGGTGTGGACAAAGTGACAAAGTCTCTTTAATTATCAGGCAATTCAAGGTGCAATTACTAGAAACTAAGGCTGCATTCACACCTGAGCAGAGCGATCTTCTTTTGTATTTATTTGAGAATTTTGCAAGTGCATACGAGCGTTTTAGAATTATATTACCAGTGTTTTACATGTGCATTCAAGCTGTAAGTATTTTTATCTTAGCCAATAGAAAGCACTAGGGGGAGGAGATTAGTGGTGGAGAACTCCTTTTTGGCCAAAAAACTAGTGACAAAATGGTATTAAACCGCTCATGTTGCACTATTTTTAGGCATTCCCATTAAAGTCTATGGGGCCAAAAATACTCCAATCTGCCTAAGGCCCCATTCACACTTGGGGTAGCTGAAACTCACATTCTGGCTCGCAATTTTGAGTAAGGGATTTTATACGCAATTTCACGTGTCATACTTAGGGCAGCCCATTCACCTAAATGGGCTTCCCTATGCGCTTTTTTCACCCAAAAGAAGCCCCTGTTCCTTTATTTCACATGAAGGCGTGTTTTGTCGTGATTGCAGTGCAATTCTGTCAGCCGACAATCATGACAAAACTGCACCGTGTTCGGGATGCCATTTAGAATGAATGGCATTCAAGCGCCCATTGTGCGTTTTGCAGGGTTTGCAATTCGATTAGGAAATGCAATTTAGCCCATGATTCTAAATTGCCCAGGGTGATCAGGACCTAAAAGAAGCTCATGTACTTTTCTGAGTGACAGGTGTTTTGCTTCAGGCAACAAAATGCTCAGCTGTGAAGAGGGGGACATTGAAATGAAAGGGATTTTGCTTGTTGAGCGTCTTGGAGCTTCAAGCAGAATATTGCTCAGGTGTAAACATGGCCTATGGCTGCATTCACACAGGCGAGTTTCCTAAACGCACAAAATGTGCTGCAATTGCAGGTTGCCCTTGCGGTGCCATTATTTGTTCATGACACCCCAAGCGTGGGTAGCAGATGTTCTACAAACCCAGCAAATCACACACTGAAAAAAAAAAACTGAAAGGGTTCTGGAGCTACTTTGGGGAGTTTGTTGCACATAGGGAGATGGGTTGTCCCAGACATGACATGCGTTAACGTGTAAGAAACGCTTAAAAAAAATGCGCATTCAGGTGTGAATTAGAGCTGCATGATTTTGGATAAAATGAGAATCACTGGGTTTTTTTTTTTTGCTTAGAATAAAGATCAGGATTCCCTCACGATTCTCTGTGTAACATCATCTTTCACATTATACAAAAAAATTGGGCTAACTTTACTGTTTAGTTTTTTTTAATTCATTGAAGTGTATTTTTTCCAAAAAAGTAGCTTTTGAAAGACAGCTGCGCAAATACAATGTCACATAAAATATTGCAACGACCGCCATTTAATTCTCTAGGGTCTCTGCTAATATATATATATATATATATATATATATATATATATATATATATATATATATATACAGTGTTGGGGGTAACGAGTTACAAAGTAACGGATTACAGTAACTACATTACTTTTTTGGTAACGAAGTAACGTAACTAGTTACAATACTAATATTGGTAACTACACTACTTTACTAGGCTATAGGAGGTAACTACACTACTTTACTAGGCTATAGGAGGTAACTACACTACTTTAGTAGGCTATAGGAACACGCTTTCCTGCGTTACCCAAGCCGTGCGATACAATCGTTATTTCGAAGAATAGAGAGGGATGAAGTTTATGACTTTTTGTTGCACTTTATGTTTTATTCTGTTTTTTTCAGGTTTTGTTCTCATGTTTCCCAAAGCCTGTGTTTATACAATAAACTCTATGCAGAAAGAGTGTCATGTATCTTCTTCTACACGGTCAATAAAGAAAGAGGAAAGTAAAGTAATAAGTAGTGAAGTTACTTTTCAAATGCAGTAACTAGTAAAGTAATCTCATTACAATTTACAGAAGTAACTAGTAACTAGTTACATTTTTTGAGTAACTACCCCAAACACTGTATATATATATACGTGTGTGTGTGTGTGTGTGTGTGTGTGTGTTATATATATATATATATATATATATGTGTGTGTGTGTGTATATATATATATATATACTGTATATATAAATATTTGGGGGCTCCAATTCATTTTCTAGCAAAAAATACTGATTTTAACTTGTAAGCAACCAGTGTCAGAAAAACTCTGGTTCTTAGTTGGTTAGACTACCTTCATTTGCAGACGAAGTTCATCCCTTTGATCTAAAAGAACCAAACAATACAATGATTTATTTTATCTCAGTGCTGAGCAATGTTGTGATAAACTTTTCCAGCTGCCTATTTTTTTTTTTTGACAGCTCTGAGCAGAGAACATCTCTGCTCCTGGTACATGAATCGTGGAAATGCCAGATTAAGATCGTGAGGAGGATTGAAACGAGATCACGATTTTTTAACGAATAATCATGCATCGCTAATCTGAATATGGCCTAAGGTTAAAGATGAGCACCCTTTGTATCCAGTTTCATTTGAATCTGACATGCCTGCTCTCCCTGGGTTGCAGACATTGTTCTGATGCTTCTCTCGCATCGTCACGGCTGCGGTCGGGGATCGGCATGTCAGTTACAGCACTCGCGGTAATTGCCTTTAGTCACACAAATAAAACATAACAAAGCTGCGTAATGACCACAAACCTCAAAATGTCACATGGACACATGGAGTAGCACTTAGCAAAGGCACCATCTGCTCAACAGAAAGAAAGGCAGTTTGCTTCATGCAATATTGTCTTCCTTGGGGTTGGGAGAGACAAACAACAGTGGTAGGCAAATGATATGAAGTTAATAGAAATAAAAGATTAATTATTGCTTAACAGTTCATTGAGACCCTGTGTGAAACACCTAACGCTGACCTCCAGCCTTCCCTTAAGTTCTGAAGAGTTGTACATACTCCTCTCCTGTACTGAAAATGCATATTCTGATTTCCCTACACACTGCGAGCTTCTCACAGTGTGCATTAGAAGCTGCAGCAATTCTGATAGAGCCCGCTGGCTAGAGAACATCCAATATCATTTAGCCCTTTCATTTATCAGATATAATTTGTTTCAGCCATGAAGGCACTGCATCACATGCAGGCCTTGCCTAAGTCAGTCTGCATATAAATATAGTCTGCCTAAGAACCCCACTTTTCTAGACTGACATCCACCCATCGAGGCATTTTTATATTTGTATAACTCCTCCCAAGAGCCAGCCCACTGCCTGCATCAGAGCTGAAGGCTCTAGAAAGGAGTACTGGGGCAGAGTGCTGTGATGTTTGCAGAAAGCTATGTACAGCCCCTCCCACCAGCCACGATCTACCTGAATTGCATTGGAAAGCACAGAGATTCAGTGATGGCATCACCGGTTCTAAAATAAGGTATGTCATAAAAATGGAAAAGTTTCATTTAAACACGTAATTAACGTGTTGATGAGGGGAACCAGCAAAGGCACAATATAAGCAAAAAAAAATTTTAACTAAAGGGAAAACTTTTTGTTTTTTAAAGTTTTGGATAGAGTGGAGATGGAAAAGAAGACCTGTCAGGTTTTTATTGCCGTCTGTATCCCATTAGGGAGATTCACCTTCTCTATTTGTCCTGTTTACCATTATCACTGAAATTGAAAGTAAAAAAAAAAAAATCACAAATTTGGGGTTTCCCCAGAAAAGTAATAGAAATAGTAATCTTCCAATGGGAACACGGGTTCTGGTGATCATGGGGGGGTCCCAAGGGATTCCCTTAATTTGCAGGTATTTCCTCTCACTTCCTGTTTGGCTATGGAACAGGAAGTGAAGGGCGATTTCCTCAATTTAACACAGATGGCAAAAAAAAACTGAAAGGGGTTATAAACCTCCATTACTCTATCCAAAATGAAAAAAAAAAAAAGTTCTGCCCATGATCCTTTTTTAAGCTTCACCTTTAAAACTTCAGACAAATGTGTGTGTGTGTGTATATATATATATATACATACACCATATTTTCCTGCATAAAAAACGACTGGGCGTATAAGACGACCCCCCCTAATTTTCAAGTTAAAACATAGGTTTTGGGCTATACTCGTCGTATAAGACTACCCCCCTTCCGAAGCAAGGCAACACCAATGAAGAACATCAGATTTCTCAGATCTCTCCTATATCTCCAAGGTACTGTAAGAAAGTATTAGATGTACTCTCTCTAAGTGCTGGCTGTCTGTGCCCTATAAATCTCCAAAGTACCGTAAGTACTGTAAATGTAATCTCTCATAAATTTCCAAGGTAACGTAAGTACCGTATATTCTCGAGTATAAGTCGAGTTTTTCAGCATGTTTTTTCATGCTGAAAATGCCCCCCTCGGCTTATACTCGAGTCACTGGCTTCACTGTGTTTTTAAAAATGGCGCCGCTCGGCACCGACGTGTCTGCGCATGTGCGGCATGCCCGGGAATAGCCAAACGTGGCTATTCCCGGGCATAGCCACGATTTTTAAATAGAAAAGTGGCTCACCGACAGGTAAGTGAGATTCCTCCGCAGCCCCTGCATTTCCTCATGCAGTACTGTGGGCATGGTACAGGACATTCTCCTGTACCATGCCCGCAGCCCTGCCTCTCCTGTGCCATGCCTGTACTTACTGTGCCATGCCTATACCTACATACTCTGCCATGCCTGTACATACTCTGCCATGCCTGTACATACTCTGCCATGCCTATACCATCACCTGTGCCATGCCTATACCATCTCCTGTACCATGACCTGTGACATGCCTGTACCATCACCTGTGCCCTGACCTGTGCCATGCCCTTACCATGACCTGTGCAATGCCTATACTATGACCTGCGCCATCTCCTGTACCATGCCCGCAGCCCCTATTTGTGTCTTGTAGTGGTCCATTAATAGGGCACAGACAGCCAGCACTTTGAGAGATTACACTTACTTACTTACCTTGGAGATTTTTAAACTCGGCGTATAAGACAACACCCCCATTTTTTGGGAATTTTTTTGAGGTTAAAAAGTCGTCTTATACACTGGAAAATACAGTATATAGATATGTATTCGGGGCTTTTTTTTCAGCTGGAACTCAGTGGAACTCAAATCCACCACCTCTGGCTCAGGTTCTCTGCTCATCATTATCACTTGTAAACACAGATGTCAAGCTTCTATGTTTACAAGTGAGAGTTTGTCTCCCAACAGCTTCAACAGATCTGATCTCCTGAGTGGCTCCCACTGAGTGCAGGATGGGGACAAGGGAGATGCACGTGTCCGGGGGGCAGTGTGGTAATGCGTGGGAGGGGGGCATCAGGTGGTAGGCTGACCCCTCTGTGATCACACTTTTTTACCTAATGCATAAATGCCTACACTCCCACCAGATGATCTCACTGCAAGTGAGAGAGGTTGAGCCGCCTACAATGTGCAGGGAGGTACTAGAGTCGGCCGGATGCTTAATAGGACAACAAAAGTAAGACACATGAAAGATGGCGGAGCTTTTAAGAATGGGGGGGAGGAGATGGGGCAGTGGAGGGGGGGTTGCATGCAGAGGTCAGAGCTGAAGAGGGGTAAAAATTAGGTAGGTAAGCAGAGGTAAGTAGCTGTAGGAGAGGTCTCAACTCTGCACTTTGTGTGTAGCCCTGAACTTTGCCCTCTGTACAGAGTGCACTCCTAATCTCTGCATTCTGTACATAGCGCACACCTGAACTCTGCACTCTGTCTATAGCACACCCCCAAACTCTGAACTCTGTACGTGGCACACCCCTTAACTCTGCATATAGCGCACCCCTGAACTCTGCACTCTGTATGTAGCGCACCCCTGAACTCTGTACGTAGCGCACCCCTGAACTCTGCACGTAGCTCACCCCTGAACTCTGCACTGTGTATACAGGGTCAGCAAATTTACACTGTAATACAAGCTGTACACTCACTACTTTACATTGTAACAAAGTGTAATTTCCTCAGTGTTGTCACATGAAAAGATAGAATAAAATATTTACAAAAAATGTGAGGGGTGTACTTTGTTATTTTAAACTTTAAAGCCTTCAAACTTTTTAAACTTGGTTGCACTGTAATCTCACAATATCTCACGAGATTAGAGGCAGCCCCAACCCCTTTTACATGGATTTGTACGGCCGATTTCAGAGGAAAAACATTTTCTCTGTTCTCCCGCTGAGAACTAAAGTTCTCAGATTCATAAACAGGCTGCAGAGGAGATCATTTTCCTCTGAGAACTGCCGAGAACTGAACTAAGAGAAAACTTCTAATAAACGAACACCATAGACTCCAAAGTTAGGTTTCAGTTCATTTCATTCACACCTGCTGTGTGTTTACATTGAAGGTCTGGCAGACAGCCAAGATTGAGAGTCCATAGAAGGTAACAGGAAAGGAGCTAAGATTTCAGTGCTTGTTTTGTGAATTTGAAGATGTATTTCTCCACAACGCCTTTAGCTACAGTGGTGAATGGGAGCTTGTTATTAAAGCTTGGGAGCTTGTTATTAAAGTTCTTTTACTGCTATGAATCCTTTAGCATGCATTGTCTAGGCACGTTTTCACTTTAATAATTATGTAAGTCCCAACCAAGATCATTGAAATTTAGAGTTTACAAATTAAATAGCTGCAATTTTGAATTACAATATTTCATTGTTCGTTGGACACAGGAGAGTTAAATCATCTGGTAGTTTCAATATCTATCTTTCAGGAACTCTGTTGGTATGATCTCTGCCCACAGTTCCCAGGACAATGCAACAAGATGAGCAGGAACACACAAAGGTGGAGGAAACATACAAAAATCCCCAGATGGGCAGGAAGAGAGTTGGGAATTAGGGCATGGAGGTCTGATTCTTGGAGTTTCCAAGGCTTTTGGGTGGACTGACCACTTAACGGTTTGATTTAGTGAAGGGGTACAGAATGCTAACTTAGCAAAGTAAATGTTCTCTCAGGAAAGGGAAATTATGCTCCTTTCAGTCATTTAAAATAATATATTTTTTTAAATTTTTTAATAATTTTTTTTTTTTAATTGCTCTTCATTTGATTGTCTTTTTTTTTTTTTTTTTCCGAAGTGAACACAGCTATGCGTGGCTAAATGAATGTTCACTTTAATAAAGAAATATTAATTTGTCTCTTTCGTGAACCAACTCCACTATCTCACAGAGCACCATCCAGTCTAAATACAGGCAATCAAGTCCTTGAATTTTAAACATTCACCAATTGTCTTTCTACTATTAGGGCATGTGTATTATCCAGTCAGTGTATTAACAAGGTTTAAATAAATATGAACCAAATAAATAGGTTATTGGAGCTTTTTTTTGCTTTTTCCTAGAAAATATTGAGTTAATTAGCTGGACCATTCTCAAATGACAGCCTCCATATTTTTGTCAAAGTAAAATAACACAGCAGAATTTAATTGTAGTCAGAGTTCGGTGATTTCTTAAAAAAAAAAGAAGCTTTCCATTCTTGCCAGAAATGTTGCCCCAATTTTTAGCACCCCTATTCATGCAGAATTCATTATTTTTAATGGACAGAGATCGTAGAAAGAAAACATTGTGTGATTGTTTTATGTCACTAAATTGTAATAAATGAAAAGTCCCTTTAGTAAAAATATTAGCCATGATGATTAATTATTATCACAATGCCCATTATTTTCCATGAGAGCTGAAGATAGCCATCATTTCAATAATTATCATTCTGACTAATAATTCATGCAATATAGCTTAGTGAACTGAGGCTATAGCTGGCTAGGATATAATTATATGTACCAATAGCTTTCATCATACAAAAGTGTTAGGGAAGGTAAATCAAACATTGGAAAGAACATATATGATGTTCAAGCTATGGTAACCCATAAGAAACCAATCAAAAATAGTTTCTTAATTGTTCTTATTACAGTAACATGCAATATTACTGCTTCATTAAATAAGCAGTGACTATCTTTAACTGCTAAAAAGTACTATTTTTTTTTTTTTTGTTACTCCTGCCTGCTTGTGTTTTCTTTTGACACCTAGTCTGGTCAATAAGAAGATAGTAGACTTTTAAAATGGTATCTTATATTTACTGGTTGTATGATGCGCAAATTAATTAACATGTAAGAAATCTAGCAAATTAACCTAAAAACGTAGATACATAATTGACAAGGTAAGTACAATGGGGAAAAAAATAAAATAAATATTTATATATATATATATATATATATATATGTATATATATATATATCATTTATTTTGTTAGCAATATATATATATATTTTATTATGTTTATATATATATATACATACATATATATATATATATATATATATATATATATATATATATATATATACATATATATATATATATATATGCGTGTGAACAAACACACTATAACTATATTTTGATATATAATTGTACAAGAATAAAGAACAACTTTTGTTAATTGAATCTATTGTTTGTAAATAGAGCCATCTATAAGAAGTAGTTTATCGGAATACAGTGAAATTTACAACAAAGGCACCTCAAGGGGCCATTAGGAGTGGATGGGGGGGGGGTATATAGAAGAACTTGATCTTGATCTTAAAAACAGGTTCACAAGAGAGATTCAATAAAAAAATGACCACATTTATTTTTTATATGTATTCCTCTGTACTATATTTGTAAGTAATATTTGATTATTATTATTATTATGTTTATTAAGATAGCACCATCAGATTTCAGAACACTTTAGTACCCTAGTGCTATTATGTTTACTACTTCTGTTGTTTTCACTGCAAATATATAAAAATATTAATGAATATTAATAAAAATAATTTCATATGAAGACAGCATTAGTTAGTTACTGAAAAAAAAGCACAAATTTGAGCTTAGCTGTCCTTAAATGGTGGTAAAATGAATCTGCAGTATACCACCCGTTTTCGTGATTTCCCAAAAATTAGCACCAATGTGGACTGCGGCTGTTAGCACTTTGCACATGCTAGTAAAATAGTGCAGGTCACTTGTGCCTCCTGAGTTTTTGTGCCTAATGCTGGAGCATGCTAATTCTTACATCAAATCACAAAATACAGCTTTTTAATGGATTCATAGGTTAGTGATTTAGAATTTCAAGTGATTTTTTAAAAATGTATTTGGCATTTTTTAGTAACTTAGTACAAAGCAGGGAATTCCATAATTTGCGCATACTGAAAACTTTACTGAGAAGTTTTTCAACAAATTTCTAGAACATATTTTTTTGCCAATTCTAACACCAAATCGCAAAAACCTTATTTCAGTAAATGTATGGCTCTGTGAAATACAATGTATATTTTTTTGTTTGTTTTAGATACTTGGCTTTTAAAGGACATTTTGGTAGCATCATAAAATGTATAAAATTATTCACAATTTTTTTAAACAAATAAATATCACCCAGCAAGGCACATTTTGCTTTGTGGATACATTATTTTCCACAACCTCCTGTTAGCACAGAGCAATTATTTTCTTATCAAGACAGACCAGGCATTGGGGATGATATAAATATTTTGTTCTGTGGCTGCCTCCATTGTTTCCATGCTGCACATCAAAAACAGATCAAAAACAGCTCACTGTACACACTGCTGTGCACACTTTTATTATTTCTCAATTCATTGCACATATATAGTACCATATTTAGGAAAATATAATACAAACAAATCTTTAACATTTTAAAAATCTGCCTGATTCAGGTTTTTTTTTTTTTTGTTTCATAAAAAATCAGTGTATAAAAAAAAAATTAAAATGTATGTTTAAATGAATCTAGCATTTGTTCCAGCAACCTACATGGAAGAAAAATATATTAAAAATATATTAAAAAAACATTTTTTATTTTTCCCAAATATATTGGCAATATATTTGAAATGCTACAATTTTGGCCATATTCAATATATTTATAATATTTTTATCCCAAATATATTGGAAATATATTTGAAATGCTACAATTTTGGCCATATTCAATATATTTCAAAATATTTTTTCCCTAAATATATTGGAAATACATTTTTCTTCCATATGGGAAGGATCAAGATCAAAATATTATTTTTTCCCCAGGATTTCATAAAAAGGCCTCAGAATATGCTCAATATATTAACGTTATCCAAATAAATAATCGCAAAGAAAAAACTGTACAAAGTTTAAAAAATTACCGCATATAGAAAATGATTTAATATTAGAGTTTACTGCATAACCAGCCAACTAGTACTCTTTTTCAACATTCAATGCATTCAAGAGATAATCAAAAAAAATTAAATTTACCCTAAAGTTTTTTAGATAGTTGAAGTGAAAGACCTGGCTTGGCCAATAAAAAGCTACTGTTTTACGAGACACCAAAACAGAAATGAAAAAGTATCATGAAGTAAAAAGCACAGCAAATTTTTCACTTTAGCTCTACTTGTTTAACATAAAAAAATCTAAAATTGCATTTTCCTTAGAAAGATATCCATAAATCAAAATAATCATAGCAAAGAAAACCTACCGTAATTCAACATAACCACAAAATTAAACATACTATTAAGAAAGAAAAATAATAATTTTTTTTTTCAAAGAAACAAAGTTGGTCACAAAAAGATTCCCATGACAAAAACTTTATAAACATTATTTCGATGGGTCCTCGTTTTTTAAAAAAAGGATAACGGCGCAACCTGAATGAGTACAAAAAAAAAAAACCCTCCTGTTCCTAAATTGATTAAATTAGATAAATTGTATAATGCTCAAAAAAATCAAGAAAAAAAAAATATTATTCAGCACAGAAGGTCCGCAGGACGAATCATGAAATAAAAAAAATTGCAATAAATACAAATTTGCAGAGATTCACGTTTTTAAAGCTTGCGGATGGTTGAAATAGGAAAAAGGAAATTTACTAAGCGTTGCAAAGGAAATCTTGTTGCCTTCTATTGTGGCAGTGGGGGTGTTGCTTGCCCAACCCAAATCTCTCTTGATAAAAAATGAACAAAAAAACGCTGAAAAACTCTGATATATAGTTTATGATCGACCAAAGGAAAGAAATAATAACGTCTCACCTTGATCGTACTTGCCATCTCGCTGATCAGTTTTATTGATTGTAAATTTTTAGTAAAATAATTATTATAGCCTCTCGCTGACCAGAAAGTAGATTTTGATGGGGTTGTTTGGAGCGGATGAGATTGTGCTAGCTCCGGGAAATGAAGTCAGGCAATGACAGGAAGAGAGTCCTATTGGTGCTGGCCACAGTTTCTCTAAGAAACAGGATATTTGGGAGCACCAAGATAAGAGGGCTTGAAAACAATGATGTTTTTCTTGATGATACGTGCTAGAAGATATATATAATTTTTTTTTTTTTTTCGTAACTTGTCATATGCCCATGTTTGCTGGGGCAGGTGTGACAAAGTCCAATGTACAGTGATCTACAAGTTCAAGCAGGATACAGATGTGTGGAATAACCAGCCAATTTTTGCCTCAGCTCATTGTAGCCTCTCCCTGGAGGATAAGAGCATGTTTTGTTTTCAGAAGGGCAACATTTATTCAGACATTTTGATTGTTCATATACATACAGATGTCCTTCATTTTTCTTTTTTATGGCAGACATTATGTTGTTGATTTTTTTTTTTCTAAAATTATGCAAGCATTTGCTAGTTTTAGCGGTAACGGTATCTACTAATTGTCTAGTTAAATATTTATTTATTAACATTTCAAATCTAACAAATACAATTAGAACCTGATCTTTAAATATACAAGATACATAATGGAAATATACTGGGAAAAAAAAAAATGTAAATATGAAGGCGAGGAAGAGGGGAGGGGGGAGGGGGAATGGGGGAGGGAAGGGCGGAATGAAGGAATACAACTAATTATGGTCCAGACTCTAATACGTTTTGTGCAAAATTTGCTGTATGTGTTTAAAATATTCCACCGCTAGGAAAAAAGGAAAAACGTAATAGGTAATAAAAAAAATAAAAAAAATAATAATTCAATATATACAGTATCTCACAAAAGTGAGTACACCCCTCACATTTTTGTAAATATGTTATTCTATCTTTTCATGTGACAACACTGAAGAAATAACACTTTGCTACAATGTAAAGTAGTGAGTGTACAGCTTGTATAAAACAGTGTACGTTTGCTGTCCCCTCAAAATAACTCAACACATAGCCATTAACCACTTGCCTACTGGGCACTTATACCCCCTTCCTGCCCAGGCCAATTTTCAGCTTTCAGCGCGGTCTCAATTTGAATGACAATTGCGCGTTCATGCAACACTGTAACCAAATTAAACTTTTATCCTTTTTTTCAAACAAATAGAGCTTTCTTTTGGTGGTATTTAATCACTACTGGGATTTTTATTTTTTGCTGAACAAACAAAAAAGTCCAAAAATTAAAAAAAAAAAAACAAAAAAAAAAAACTGTTTTTATAGCTTGTTATAAAATTTTGCAAACAGGTAATTTTTCTCCTTCATTGATGTGCGCTGATGAGGCGACACTGATGGGCACTGATAGGCTGCACTGTTAGGCAATGATAGGAGGCACTATTGGGCACTGATAGGCAGCACTGTTGGACACTGATAGGCGGCACTGGTAGGCACTGATAAGGCGGCACTGATGGGCACTGATACGGTGGCACTGATAAGGCGGCACTGATGGGTGGCACCAATGGGCACCGATGGGCAGCACTGAAGGGCACTGGTAAGTGGCGCTGAAGGGCACTAATAGGCAGCACTCATGGGCACTGATGGGCACTAATAGGTGGCACTGATGGGTGGCACTGATGGGGAATAATAGGCACTGGTAGGTGACACTTATGATAGGGCACTGATTGGCACTGATAGGTGGCACGGGTGAGCACTGATAGGTGGCACTGGTAGGTGGCGCTGGTGGACACTGGTAGGTGGCACTAGTGGGCACTGGCAGTTGGCACTGGTGGGCACTGGTAGGTGGCGCTGGTGGGCACTGGTAGGTGGCACTGGTGGGTACTGGCAGGTGGCACTGGGGGCACAAATAACCCCTTTTCTCTTCGGGACCGATGTCCCTCTGACAGCAGCCGGAGGTCATTTTTTTTTTCTACTCACACTGACAGTGTGAGGAGAAAAAAAACAGCTGATTTACGGCTGCTGTTTACTTCACATGATCAGCTGACAGCTTATCACGTGGTAAGGGGGCGGGACTCGCTGATCACAGCCTGAGCCGGGCTAATCTGCAGAGTGTCAATAATTTGTGTGGCCACCATTATTTTCCAGCACTGCCTTAACCTTCTTGGGCATGGAGCTCACCAGAGCTTCACAGGTTGACACTGGAGTCCTCTTCCACTCCTGGAACATACATCATGGAGCTGGTGGATGTTAGAGATCTTGCGCTTCTCCACCTTCCATTTGAGGATGCCCCACAGATGCTCAATAGGGTTTAGGTCTGGAGACATGCTTGGCCAGTCCATCACCTTTACCCTTTGCTTCATTAGCAAGGAAGTGGTCATCTTGAAGGTGTGTTTGGGGTCGTTATCATGTTGTAATACTGCCCTGCGACCCAGTCACTGAAGGGAGGGGATCATGCTCTGTTTCAGTATGTCACAGTACATGTTGGCATTCATGGTTCCCTCAATGAACTGTAGCTTCCCAGTGCTGGCAGCACTCATGCAGCCCAAGACCATGACACTCCCACCACCATGCTTGACTGTAGGCAAGACACAATTGTCTTTGTACTCCTCATCTGGTTGCCGCCACACACGCTTGACATCATCTGAACCAAATACAAATGATCAGACCACAGGACATGGTTCCAGTAATCTATGTCCTTCGCCTGCTTGTCTTCAGCAAACTGTTTGCGTGCTTTCTTTTGCATCATCTTTAGAAGAGGCTTCCTTCTGGGACGACAGCCATGCAGACCAATTTGATGCAGTGTGCAGGATATGGTCTAAGCACTGACAGGCTGACCCCCCACCCCTTCAACCTCTGCAGCAATGCTGGCAGCAGTCATACGTCTATTTCCCAAAGACAACCCCTGGATATGACGCTGAGCACAACGTCTTTGGTCGACTATGGCGAGGCCTGTTCTGAGTGGAACCTGTCCTGTTAAACCACTGTATGGTCTTGGCCCCCATGCTGCAGCTCAGTTTCAGAGTCTTGGCAATCTTCTTATAGCCTAGGCCTTCTTAATGTAGAGCAGCAATTCTTTTTTCAGATCTTTTGAGAGTTCTTTGCCATGAGGTGCCATGTTGAACTTCCAGTGACCAGTATGAGAGAGTGAGAGCGATTAAACCAAATTTAACACACCTGCTCCCCATTCACACTGGAGACCTTATAACACTAATGAGTCACATGACACCGGGAAGGGAAAATGGCTAATTGGGCCCAATTTGGACAGTTTCACTTAGGAGTGTACTTACTTTTGCTGCCGGTGGTTTAGACATAAATGGCTGCGTGTTGAGTAATTTTGAGGGGACAGCGAATTTACACTGTTATACAAGCTGTACACTCACTACTTTACATTGTAGCGGGAGTGTAATTTCTTCAGTGTTGTCACATGGAAAGATATAATAAAATATTTACAAAATTGTGAGGGGTGTACTCACTTTTGTCAGATTCTGTATTTGCAATAGAGGTAGCAATATAATGTAATGTATATAAAAGTATTAGTAATGTTTAGATACAAATACAGCTGTGGGAGTAGCATTCTTTGCTGGTAGTAATGTTCAGCAATAGTGGTTGGCCCTGAAAACAAGTGAAAAAGGACAGTGAGCCCTCACATCTAGTGATGGACAAACATCGGCCAGGGCGGTTCGCGAACGTCAGCCGCAAATTTTCTCAAAAGTCCGCGAACCGTGAGTTCGCGGCGGGCCCCATTGACTTTAATGGGAGGTGAACTTTAAAAACCTTAAGGTCATATTTGCAGCCACAAAAGACGTACTAGCTGTGCACAAATAGTCCCAGCACATGGACAATGTCATAACAGAAGTATTGCAATTGAAAAAGTTGCCCTAAATGTTTTTTTTTTTTTTACAGCAATAAATAACAAAGCGATTTCTGTGTGACTGCAGCCAATCTCTGCCCCTAAAGCAACCACAGGATACCTGGCCCTAATGTTAAAGAGACTGTAAT
Organism: Pelophylax lessonae; assembly: GCF_965119305.1. Classification (NCBI taxonomy): domain Eukaryota; kingdom Metazoa; phylum Chordata; class Amphibia; order Anura; family Ranidae; genus Pelophylax; species Pelophylax lessonae. The sequence goes on along the minus strand of NC_138769.1, from coordinate 51,323,457 downwards.
AGACCCTAAAATGGCATTGGAGCATTTTAAATGACTTTTGTGGACATTGACAAAGCGATTTCTGTGCGACTGCAGCCGATCTCTAACTGCCCCTACAGCAACCACAGGATACCTCTCGAAAGCTCAAAAGATACTAGACCTATACCGAAATACCAGCCCTGAGAAGGACTTTTGTGGACATTGACAGAGCGATTTGTGAATGCAGCCGATCTCTAACTGCCCCAAAAGCAACCACAGGATACCTGCCCCTAACCTGAAAAGAGACTGCAGAACAGTGGTTCTTAACCGATCGAACCCCAGGGGTTCGGTAAATCAGCATCGGGGGTTCTGCGGCGGGGGGGGCAATTTCTCCCCCCCCCCGAGAAAATATTACTGATTGTGAGGCCGAGCGCACCCCGGGAAATCAGAGTTGCGGTCGGGACAACTCACAGCCATTACACATAGACACTTGACACTCCGCCCCCTGTACCTCCCCCAGCAGTTTTCCAGCCTATCTCCTGCAGGCTGCTTGCTGCATAAGTGGGCGGGATGGGGATGTACCTGACCACGGAGATCGCGCCCGCCTGGAAGAGGGAAGTGTGAGCAGCTGAGCAGAGGGAGCCGAGTGAATGTTCCTGGAGGTAGGCTCAGCTAGCTGTACATGGTGGATTAGTTTACAAGGACCTCTATGCTAAGTCTGCTGAATTACTGCAGCTTAGCATAGAGGTATTCTTAGCTGACAAATGGAAATGCATGTCCTTTTCATTTAGCTCAATAAAGCATTTTGAATGCCCCCTGGTGTGTGACCTCCTGATACCCTATGGTATGCCCTCCCAACACCTCCCCCCCCAGTGTGTGCCCTCCTGACACCCCATGGTATGCCCTCCAAACACCTCCCCCCAGTGTGTTCCCTCTTGACACCCCATGGTATGTCCTCCCAACCCCCCCAGTGTGTGCCCTCCTGATACCCCATGGTGCGCCCTCCCAACAACTCCCCCCCCCCAGTGTGCGCCCTCCTGATACCCCATGGTATGCCCTCCCAACACCTCCCCCCCAGTGTTTGCCCTCCTGACACCCCATGGCATGCCCCCCCCCCCAGTGTGTGCCCTCCTGACACCCCATGGTATGCCCTCCCAACACCTCCCCCCAGTGTGTTCCCTCCTGACACCCCATGGTATGTCCTCCCAGCCCCCCCAGTGTGTGCCCTCCTGATACCCCATGGTATGCCCTCCCAACACCTCCCCCCCAGTGTGTGCCCTCCTGACACCCCATGGTATGCCCTCCCAACCCCCCCACCCCAGTGTGTGCCCTCCTGACACCCCATGTTTTAATGGTTTTGTTCTTTGTTCTTAATGGTTTTGTTCTTTAATGGTTTTGTTCATTTTGTGCACCTATTTATAAATATATACCTAAATATATACCTATGTTTTGAATTTGAAAAAATTATATTTTATTTTTCCAATTAAGAAGGGTTCGGTGAATGCGCATATGAAACTGGTGGGGTTCAAAAACTCCAACAAGGTTAAGAACCACTGCTGTAGAAGGCCTATACCGAAATACCAGCCCTGAAAAGGACTTTTGTGGATCTTCACAGCGCTATATGTGTCTAGCAAACTCTCCCTGACGAGCACAGCAGACCTCTCCCTACACTAGCAGAAAACGGAATGTGAAATGGCCGCTAGGTCAGGTCTATTTATAGGGTAGGGGGACTGTCCATGTGCTGGAATGTTTCAAATGGCTGTCCCGTTCCACCTGACGGCTGTGTCATGGGTCAAAGTTCTCCCCAATGTAAACAAATATGGCCGCCGCGAACAACGCCATGTGTCCGAAAATTTGGCGGGTAGCGAACAAGCAAAGTTCGCCGCTAACCGACTGCCAGGCAAACCGCAAGGCCATCTCTACTCACATCTACCGACCAGTAACTATTATCTGATCCTAACACTTCCCTATCCTTTAACCTGCTGGGTCATATCTGTAGCTCTGCAATCAGCAAGACGTGTTCTTAATGCTGATTGGAGAGATCTAGCTCTGGCTCAGCAGGGGGTTTGTCGAACCACTGCAGAGAGACCACTACTTCAACACAGAGGATCTTCTACAGTGTGCTGGCAAGGGACAGGCTTTTCTACCAGAGCTGTAACTACTTTCTAAAGAAAGCAAAGCGTAATGGCCTGTACACACTATCAGAAAATTGTACGAAAAATACCGCTTTCGAAGCGATCGTACGATAATCTGATCGTTAGTACACAGCTTTTGAGTGCCGACCCTGAAAGTTAATTCGATATAATCTGATGGGACATGCACTATATCAGATTGTACGATTTTCATTTAATCAGTACAGTTGTAATTTGAAAATGCAATATAAAAACACTACAACACATTACATCAATTGTACATTTTTATTTTGTCGTACGAGAATTTTCAGAACTTTAGTAAATTCTTCATATTCAACATTAGATGAGCATGGAAAAAAAAAGAACAAACCAGGCGTTAATTTGTCCGATAATCTCATTGTGTGTACCAGGCCTTAGACTTTGCACCCATTTTGTTTTGATGCACATGGAAAATATTTTGCTGTTTAAAACTAAAAAGCTTAGCTGGTCTTTAACCCCTAAAGTAGATGCACTCCAGCAATGGCTGAATGGCATTTTTCAGGGTGACAACAGTACACGGGGCCTGCGTAATGTATGCTGGAATAGCCCCTTGTAGACTCCATGAGAAGCTTTTTGACAGGGTGATAACTCAGGAGCACAATTGAAAGAGCAACAGTTATTTAATGAAAGCTGCAACTTTTCGGTATTCAAAGCACAGGTTCAGCTTCTTTACCAACTTTTTTAAAGTAATGTATGCATTCAAATTGCAAAGTGTACATTGCCTTTTCAAAGTGAACAGCCTCAACATCTGTAACTGTTCAACCGTTTTTTGAAACTGGTCTTTATGTTTTTTTTTTTAAATCTCTACATGAAAACTATGGGTTGCCAAAAGAGAGAGGACACCAATTTACCTTCAGACACGGACCGAAGGAAGGGGAAGCAACCGGGGTGGAATCATTCAACTGGCTTTTTCGGGTGTGTGTGTAAACTGGAGCTTGCGCTATTGAGCTCTGTAAACAACAGACCTGTTTTTCAGTAAAGCAGATAAGCATACCCTATGTGAAATTGTGCCTAGGTGTTCCATATTAGGTGGTCCTGCCTGAAGGTCCAATGGTTCTGGACCAGTATAGGATGTGTAAACTGGAGCTTGTGCTATTGAGCTCTGTAAACAACAGACCTGTTTTGCAGTAAAGCAGATAAGCATACCCTATGTAAAAATGTGCCTAGGTGTTCCATATTAGGTGGTCCTGCCCTAAGGTCCAACTGTTCTGGACCAGGAAAATTAATTTGGTTTACTCGGAGACCGGGTTGAATGTCCTCAAAAATGTTAAGATGGCATTATTTTCTGACTTATCAGGCAAGTTACACAAATATCTCAGAACCCTTGCCTTCTTTATCTTTTTAGCAGTTAAAATCTCCTTAGTGCGAGCATGGAAATTCTATGGAATTAATATTAAATTGGTAAAACACAAAATCTCTTGGATCATGATGAATGAAAAATTGGCTAGTATCCTCAAGGACAAACAACTTCCATTTGAAAAAGTCTGGAATCCCTGGATTGGATACCTCCAGTCTCCTTAGTGGGTGGGATGGCCTGGGGGGGCGGTAGTCTGGGACGTGGTGATTGGCCGCATATCTCTTCACTTCCTCCTTCTTTTCTTTATTCTACCCTTTTTATTCCTCCTTCTAGTTCTCATACTAATTCTCAACGAATGCTTTGAGACAGGTTTTATTGTTCTTTCTAGTCTATCCTAAGTATGGAAGCATGGTGTTCTTTTGTTTGGTACTGGAAATTTTGTTCAGTTTTAAAGAACCTGTTTTCAAAGCCTTTAAGAACGGTATACGCATAGTTGATCTGCATTATACTTCGTGAGACTATGCAGGGAATTTACTAAAACTAGAACAGACAAAAGCTGGAGCAGCTGCTCATGGCAACCAATTAGCTTCTACCATTTATTTTCAAACTTTAATTGAACCCACTGTCGGTTCAAAATAAAACGGCCGACATTCGGCCTGTGTGTATGTCGGTCTGTCCGACAGAAGCCGGCTGTTCGGATAGCTTCTGTGGGACGTGCATGCTGGAAAACCAGCAGCCAACAAACTCTCGATCAGCGCTCTTAGTCAATGGCAGAGAGCGCTGATCAGACAATTCTGGCGGGGGGCCCTCCCCCTGTCAGAACACAATAGCTCAGTGGGGACGATCACTATACTAGCTTGGCACAGTTAGTATAGTGGCTCCAACCGGAGCTGACAGGTTTTTTTTTTTCGTTCAACCCGCTGGGTTCTGAATCCATTCTACACTCTCTAACCCTTACCTTCAATCTCTCCCTCTCTTCCGGCATTTTCCCCAGCACTCTAAAACATGCACTGGTCACCCCCCATACTTAAAAAGCCGTCCTTGGACCCTACCAATCTTGACAATCTATGACCTATCTCCTTGCTCCCCTTTTCCTCTAAACTCCTTGAACGCCTGGCCTACAACCAACTGAGTGACCACCTCATTAAGAATAACCTTCTTGATCCCATTCAGCCTGGAATTCGCCCCCAACATTCCACAAAAACTGCTCTTCTAAAAATCACAAATGACTTACTAACAACAAAATGCAATGGACACTATTCTGCACTCCTACTTCTGGATCTTTTAGCTGCCTTTAATACTCCTTTGGTCTCTGTGACTGTGCTCTTCACTGGCTGTCATCCTACCTATCCCACCACACCTTTAGTGTCACTTACAATTCTACTCCTTTTCTATTCCTTTCTCTGTCGGGGTCCCCCAAGATTCTGTTCTTGGACCTCTCCTATTTTCAATCTACACCTCCTCTCTGGGTCAGCTGATAGCCTCCCATGACTTTCAGTATCATTTTTTAGGCTGACGACACCCAAATCTATCTCTCCTCCCCTCAGCTCAATCCATCAGTCTCCTCACGCATCATTAACTTACTAACAGACATACAGTACACCCCTCACAATTGTGTAAATATTTTATTATATTTATATATTTATATTTTGTTATATATTTTCAAGTGACACTACTGAAGAAATTACACTTTGCTACAATTTAAAGTAGTGAGTGTACAGCTTGTATAACAGTGTAAATTTGCTGTCCCCTCAAAATAACTCAACACACAGCCATTAATGTCTAACAAAAGTGAGTACACCCCTAAGTGAAAATGTCCAAATTGTTCCCAAAGTATCAATATTTTGTGTGGCCACCATTATTTTTCAGCACTGCCTTAACCCTTGTGGGGATGGAGTTCACCAGAGCTTCACAGGTTGCCACTGGAGTCCTCTTCCACTCCTCCATGACGACATCACAGAGCTGGTGGATATTAGAGACCTTGCGCTCCTCCACCTTCAATTTGAGGATGCCCCACAGATGCTCAATAGGGTTTAGGTCTGGAGACATGCTTGGCCAGTCCACCACCTTTACCCTCATCTTCTTTAGCAAGGCAGGTGTGTTTGGGGTCGTTTTGTTGGAATACTGCCCGGTGGCCCAGTCTCGAAGGGAGGGGATCATGCTCTGCTTCAGTATGTCACTCACAGCACATGTTGGCATTCATGGTTACCTCAATGAACTGTAGCTCCCCAGTACCAACAGCACTCATGCAGCCCCAGACCATGACACTCCCATCACCATGCTTGACTGTAGGCAAGACACACTTGTCCTTGTACTTCTCACCTGGCTGCCGTCACACATGCTTGGCACCATCTGAACCAAATAAGTTTATCTTGGTCTGATCAGACCACAGGTAATGGTTCCAGTAATCCATTTCCTTAGTCTTCTTGTCTTTAGGAAACTGTTTGCGGGCTTTCTTGAGCATCATCTTTTGAAGAGGCTTCCTTTTGGGACAACAGCCATGCAGACCAATTTGATGCAGTGTTTAGCGTATGGTATGACCCTGACAGTCTGACCCCCCACCCCTTCAACCTCTGCAGCAATGTTGGCAGCACTCATATGTCTATTTCCCAAAGACAACCTTTGGACATGACGCTGAGCACATGCACTCAACTTCCTTGGTTGACCATGGCGAGGCCTGTTCTGAATGGAACCTGTCCTGTTAAACCACTGTATGGTCTTGGCCACCGTGCTGCAGCTCAGTTTTAGCATCTTGGCAATCTACTTATAGCCTAGGCCATCATTATGTAGAGCAACAGTTCCTTTTTTCAGATCCTTGGAGAGTTCTTTGCCATAAGGTGCTATGTTGAACTTCCTGTGACCAGTATGAGAGAGTGAGAGCAATAACACTGAATTTAACACACCTGCTCCCCATTCACACCGAGACCTTGTAACACTAATGAGTCACATGACACCGGGGAGAGAAAATGGGTAATTGGGCCCTAGTTTGACATTTTGACTTAGGGGTTTTGTTGCCAGCAATTTAGACATTAATGGCTGTGTGTTGAGTTACTTTAAGGGGACAGAAAATTTACACTGTTATACAAGCTGTACACTCACTACTTTACTTTTTAGTAAAGTGTCATTTCTTCAGTGTTGTCACATGAAAAGATAAAATAAAATATTTACAAAAATGTGAGGGGTGTACTCACTTTTGTGAGATACTGTATCTGTCTGGATGTCACACAACTTCCTCAAACTCAACTTGTCCAAAACCAAGCACATAATATTTCCTCCCCCACGTGCCTCTTCCCCTGATTTCTCTGTCAAGAGCAATGATACAACCATCCACCCATCTCCTCATGCCAGGGTGCTAGGTCTTATCCTGGACTCTGAACTCTGCTTTCAGCCCCACATCAAATCACTTTCCAGAGGTCTCCCTCATCATTTTTCCTCTTTTGGTCGAATGTTCTTAGCTTATAAAGCCTATATTTTCTCTGTTGTTGATTGTTCTTTAACTCTTATGGTTGAATGTTTTGAAGGTTATTTTTCTCCTAGGATCTAATGATAGGAAATGTTACATTTGCCCAGGGAAAGGCAACAAATAGAAACTGGCATTACACACATATTATAGACATTACGAGTATTTTTCCCATAAAATGTCAACCTGTACTTTGCCCATGCACAGTGTTCTCCGGAATATGGCCCACAGGCCGGATGCGGCCCTTTTTCTGCCTTTATCTGGCCCTTCGGGCAAAGTTCCTCCTACTGATAGGAGACCACCGCCCCTGCAGAACACACATATTATAGACATTACGAGTATTTTTCCCATAAAATGTAAACCTGTACTTTGCCCATGCACAGTGTTCTCCGAATTGTGGCCAACAGGCCGGATGCGGTCCTTTTTCTGCCTTTATCTGGCCCTTAGGGCAATGTTCCTCCTACTGATAGGAGACCACCACCCCTGCAGAACAAACCAACTCGTTTACTTAAAAGTCTATCACCTTGTTGGAAAAAAGTGGCCATTTCAACAAGATTACAGAGATACAGTCCACTGTTGCCACCATCAGGAAACACACCATCAAAAATGATATGCACATATCGCCGGGGTTCATATAGACAGCAAGTGGCTACAAGGAGGCTGTAGGAGATCAGCAGCATTGAAAAATCTTCAGGAGAAAACGTTCCAGGGACACTCACCGGTATAATTCTCTTTATTCCACATTCCTTCATTGCATGTATTTTTTTTATTTTTATTTTTTGATCCACAGCTTGCTTTGATTATTTAATGGAAGCTGCTGAACAAAGGAAATCAAACCTATGAGTGTCATTGGAACCTTTTTTCTTAAAGTTTTTGCTGAATCCTGGAAAGATTAAGCACCAAGATCAAGCTAAATTAATGTAAGAATACGATCTCTGTGGATGTCCATAACAAGCCAAAAAATCTGGTCTACCCACTTCCCTATTATCTTTAATATTGTACAATCTGAATCACTGAGATAAAACAAAGAATGAAAAAAAGATGAAAACGTTTTTTAATGAAACAAAAATCAGCACAAGGGATATACAGTCAATTTGATGTGATCCTTGTGCTGAAGGCAGCAGGGCTCGAGTTCGAGCCTGCATAAGTGTCCCCACAGGAAGTGGCTTCCTATGATGGCAGTCACAGAAGAGGTGGAGCCAGGAGCGCTGGTTGGGTGACCCCAGAGGAGGAGAATCAGGGATGCTGTGTGCAAAATTATTCCACAGAGCAGCTAAGTATAACATTTTTACTATTTAGAAAAAAAAAACACAAAGGTTTACAATCACTTTAAAAGGTAGGTAAATAACACGCATAAAATACATGATATGCACATACAATATATTCTTATTGGGAGAAGAAATTTGTTGAAATGAATGTTCTGATTTCAGAAGCCATTGTCAACCAGGGTTACACGAAACTCTAAGGTTCATAGTACCTGAACCAACAAAACTTGGTAGAGTCATATGCATGGCACCAATGATCTTTTAAGCTATCCCTATAAAGGTGGGATTCTGACCACTACTTTAGGGTTTGCATTCTCTCTACTGATCACCAATGTAAGGGTTGCATTCTTTATACTGATCACCAATGTAAGGATTGCATTCATTCTACTGATCACCAATGTAAGGGTTGCGTTCATTCTACTAATCACCAATGTAAGGGTTGCATTCATTCTACTGATCACCAATGTAAAGGTTTCATTCATTCTACTGACCACCAATGTAAGGGTTGCATTTATTCTACTAATCTCCAATGTAAGGGGGACATTCTTTCTGCTGACCACCATAGTAAGGTTTGCATTCTTTCTATGGATCACCAATGTAAGGGTTGCATTCTATCTACTGACCACCAATTTATAGGTTGCATTCTTTATACTCATCACCAATGGGAGGTTGGCATTCTTTTTTACTGAAAGGATACATGGCAACCACCCCAATCTATAACTAGCCTTTACAGTAAGCTGCACAATTGGAGCACATATAGCAGTGGATAAATTAAGTGGCTCGACTGACCACAAAGGTAGGGTGCATTCTCTCTACTGACCACTAATATAAGGGCTGTAAACTTCCTACTGACCACCAATGTAAGGGTTGCATTCTTTATACTGACCACCATAGTAAGGGTTGCATACATTCTACTGACCACCAATGTAAGAGTTGCATTCATGCTACAGACCACCAATGTAAGGGCTGCATTCATTCTGCTGATCACCAATGTAAGCAGGCCTTCTTTCTGCTGACCACCATTATAAGGTTTGTATTCTTTCTACTGCCTACCACTGTAAGGACTGTAAAATTTCTACTGACCACCCATGTAAGGGTTGCATTCTTTTTACTGACCACCAATGTAAGGGTTGCATTCATTCTACTGATCATCAATGTAAGGGTTGCGTTCATTCTATTGATCACCAATGTAAGGGTTGCGTTCATTCTACTGATCATCAATGTAAGGGTTGCATTCATTCTACTGATCATCAATGTAAGGGTTGCGTTCATTCTACTGATCATCAATGTAAGGGTTGTATTCATTCTACTGATCATCAATGTAAGGGTTGCATTCATTCTACTGATCATCAATGTAAGGGTTGCATTCATTCTATTAATCTCCAATGTAAGGGGGGCATTCTTTCTGCTGACCACCATTGTAAGGTTTGCATTTTTTCTATGGATCACCAATGTAAGGGTTGCATTCTATCTACTGACCAAATATTTATAGGTTGCATTCTTTCATCACCAATGGGAGTTTTGCATTCTTTTTACTGAAAGGATACATGGCAACCACCTCAATCTATAACTAGCCTTAAGGCCCCTTTCACACTAGTGCGACTTGTCCCGCGATTTTGGACCGCAAAATCGCATGACAAGTCGTTTTCCATTATTTTCAATGAGCCCCATTCATATCAGTGCGTTTTGAAGTCGCACCGACTTCAAAGTAGTTCCTGCACTACTTTGGCACGATTTTAATGCGTTTTGAGGTATATAGCCCTGAGCCATTGCTCAAAATCGCGTCAAAATCGCGGAAAAGTCGCGTCAAAATCGTGCCGCGGTTCGCGGTAAAATCGCATTGCATAAGTGTGAAAGGGGCCTTACAGTAAGCTGAACAATTGGAGCACATATGGCAGTGAATAAGTTAAGTGACTGACCACCAAGGTAGGGTTTGCATTCTTTCTACTGACCACCAATGTAAAGGTTGCATTCATGCTACTGACCACCAATGTAAGGGTTGCATTCATTCTACTGATCACCAATGTAAGGGTTGCATTCATTCTACTGACCACCAATGTAAGGGTTGCATTCATTCTACTGATCACCAATGTAAGGGTTGCATTCATTCTACTGACCACCAATGTAAGCAGGCCTTCTTTCTGCTGACCACCATTATAAGGTTTGTATTCTTTCTACTGCCTACCACTGTAAGGGCTGCACACTTTCTACTGACCACCCATGTAAGGGTTACATTATTTTTACTGACCACCAATGTAAGGATTGCATTCATTCTACTGACCACCAATGCAAAGGTTGCATTCATTCTACTGATCACCAATATAAGGGTTGCATTCATTCTACTGACCACCAATGTAAGCAGGCCTTCTTTCTGCTGACCACCATTGTAAGGTTTGTATTCTTTCTACTGATCACCAATATAAGGGTTGCATTCATTCTACTGACCACCAATGTAAGCAGGCCTTCTTTCTGCTGACCACCATTGTAAGGATTGCATTCATTCTACTGACCACTAATGTAAGGATTGCATTCATTCTACTGATCACCAGTGTAAGGGTTGCATTCATTCTACTGACCATCAATGTAAGGGTGGCATTCTTTCTGCTGATCACCATTGTAAGGCTTGTATTCTTTCTACTGACTACCACTGTAAGGGCTGTAAACTTTATACTAACCACCCATGTAAGGGTTACATTTTTTTTACTGACCACCAATGTAAGGGTTGCATTCTTTCTACTGACCACCAGTGTAAGGGTTGCCTTCTTCTACTGAACACGAATGTAAGGGCTACATTCTTTTTACTTACCCCACATGTATAGGTTGCATTCTTTTTACTGACCTCCAATGCAAGGATTGTATACTTTCTACTGACCACCAATGTAAGAGTTGCATTCTATCTACTGACCACCAATGTAAGGGTTGCATTCTTTCTATTGACCACCAATGTAAGGGTTGCATTCTATCTACTGACCACCAATGTAAGAGTTGCATTCTATCTACTGACCACCAATGTAAGGGTTGCATTCTTTCTATTGACCACCAGTGTAAGGGTTGCCTTCTTCTACTGAACACGAATGTAGGGGGTGCATTCTTTTTACTGACCCCACATTTATGGGTTGCATTCTTTTTACTGACCTCCAATGCAAGGATTGTATACTTTCTGCTGGCCACCAATGTAAGGATTGCATTCTATCTACTGACCACCAATGTAAGAGTTACATTCATTCTACTAACCACCAATGTAAGGGTTGCATTTATTCTACTGATCCCCAATATAAGGGTTGCATTCATTCTACTGACCACCAATGTAAGCAGGCCTTCTTTCTGCTGACCACCTTTGTAAGGTTTGTATTCTTTCTACTGACTACCACTGTTAGGGCTGCACACTTTCTACTGACCACCCATGTAAGGGTTGCATTCTTTTTACTGACCACCCATGTAAGGGTTACATTATTTTTACTGACCACCAATGTAAGGATTGCATTCATTCTACTGACCACCAATGTAAGGGCGGCATTCTTTCTGCTGATCACCATTGTAAGGCTTGTATTCTTTCTACTGACTATCACTGTAAGGGCTCTAAACTTTCTACTTACCACCCATGTAAGGGTTGCATTCTTTCTACTGACCACCAGTGTAAGGGTTGCCTTCTTCTACTGAACACGAATGTAAGGGCTACCTTCTTTTTACTGACCCCACATTTATGGGTTGCATTCTTTTTACTGACCTCCAATGTAAGGATTGTATACTTTCTACTGGCCACCGATGTAAGAGTTGCATTCTATCTACTGACCACCAATGTAAGGGTTGCATTCTTTCTATTGACCACCAGTGTAAGGGTTGCCTTCTTCTACTGAACACGAATGTAGGGGGTGCATTCTTTTTACTGACCCCACATTTATGGGTTGCATTCTTTTTACTGACCTCCAATGCAAGGATTGTATACTTTCTACTGGCCACCAATGTAAGGGTTGCATTCTATCTACTGACCACCAATGTAAGGTTTGCATACTTTCTACTGACCACCAATTTAACGGTTGCATTCTTTCTACTGACCACTAAAGTAAGGGTTTCCAGATTTCTATTGACCATCAAAGTATAGGGCGTTTTTGGCATTGACCCCTGAAGGAATGGATTTAGAAGGGTATCCTCGAGACTTGAAAATTGTTTGGGGATCTCTCTGGGGAAAAACTGGTGAGAAAGGCCGAGCTTCCAGTTCCTTTAATCCCATGACTTTCATACATGATGTACACTGCAGTAGCTGTACATTCAGCAGTAACAGTGACATCCAGCACTGTGCAGATTAGCAGTCAGCAGCTACATGTCCAGCAATAAGGTAAGAAGAATGTAGCAGGGAATGTGTTGAGATGTGTTGGTATTATGGAGGAATGATTCCAGTTACATAAAAGTCAGACAAATATGAGGCCTGAGACTATTCTTGTATTCTCCGAGCCCGTCAACCATTATCTGTAAGATTTAAATAGCAGAGCAGAGGATGTGTATGAGAGGACACTTCCTGTCATCTGCACTCAGGACGTCGTGCAGCCAGATAACGCGCTATTGTTTTCTTATCGCTTCCCTCATGCAGGCCCAGGAATACATAAACTAGATGTCAGGGAAGAATGGGTTAATTCAATTGACTTATATGTCTCATGGATACAGTTCCCAAAAAGAATCTACCTGAGTGCTTACAAAAAGAACAAACACTACATGTCAATTCATGGGAAGCAGCTAAATACATAAATGAAATACACAAAGGAGAACTGCCTAACGATTTGTATATCTTTCCATCCAGTCCTGAGATTACCACAGTTCTGCCACACAGCACAGTTCTATCTGTCAGGGAAAGGAAATTGATCTTTCTCTGCTGCATTGTCACTTTCACTTACAGATCTGGTCCCACCCTCACCTTATGACTGGACAGAAAAGGAGAAGCAGCAGACTGATGAGCTGATTTCTGCTCTCTCCTTACAGTGCACATTTGAATGGCCTTCTTGTGCTGCTTCTCTTTCGTCACTCTGGCCCAGTTCACACTGCCGCGACTTTAACGTCATGCGACTGTGAAGCCGACAACCCAGTGCAACATCGAAGTAAATGCAAGTCGTACCAAAGTCGGACCAAAAGTAAGGCAGGAACCTTTTTCTAAGTTGTAGCGACTTAAGTCGCTCCTATTAGAATGGTTATATTGTACTTAATAGGGTTGCAACTTGTGATGTGACATGTGCTCTCAAGTTTGGAGCGCATGTCGCACCAGTGAGAACCGGGCCTCTAAGCTCTGCTGTACAAGGACTGCAAAAGGCTGATAGCAGGTCAAATTCAGGAACCTATACAGCTTTTATTTATGTTTTATTTAATGATGTTTTGAATGAATGCAGAGCTTTTTTTACATCGGTCTTTGTTTCAGCATTAAACGGAAAGTATAGCTACTTTTATGTTTTCTTTCTAGGGATCGACCGATTATCGGCAAAGCCGATATATCGAGGGCCGATATGCACTTTCCCCGATATATCGGAATCGGCCACTGAAGTTACCGATATTGCAGATACGGTATTTCGGGAAAGTGCTGTACTGGAGTGATGCCTGCAGCTAGAAGCATCACTCCGGTACCGGCATCCATAGCTGATGGTCGGCTGTGTTGTAATGACAAACCCATGCAGCTGAGAAGCCGCTCGGCTGTCATTACAAGGAGCGGGAGAGGACGTCCCCCCCTCCTGCCGCCTTCTGTGGCTTGCCCGATTCTCCCGTCCCCCCGGGAAACCCGGGCAACCAGCCTGCACGGCCGCCAGGACCCAATCAAAGCCACATTCGGCTCTGATCGGGTCTGCATGCAAAAACCTGGAAGTGATATCATGAGTGACATCACTTCTAGGTACTGTCTGGCCCCAGATTCAAAAAAAATGACAGCATTCAAAACAGCCAAACTTCCACGGCTCGCCCGGGTCTCCCGACCGGAAAAAAAATAAAAACATTTTATTATTCTTGGCTTTAGATATACATTTAGCTCCCTTTTGGTGTGCTTTTCATTTTTGCTTTAACATGTGCTGTAAAAGTTTTGTTTACAGAGATCAGCAGCTCAAGCTGAGATTTACACATAGAATTAATGTCCCATTGCAGTGGCGCATGCCTTTTCAAGTTTTTATTCAGACAATGCACGCCTCAAGGCAGGTAGATACTTCTTTATTGTCTCTTTAGCTAATCCACAGTGCTGTATGAATTCTTTGTCATGCATTAAATGCTTATTTATGAATACAGATGAGTTTGGGTTTGGTCCAAATCTGGAAGGAAGCATTGCCAGGCCAATCAGCTGCTGGCAGTGGATTCCCCACCCTGCAGCTGCACATACACAATTGGTCCAGAGTTGATGGTGACATGGTTGACCTATTTTGGATGCAAGGCCATCTTTGGTCAATAACCCAATTAACAGCTGCTGGTCCTCCTGCACGAACCAACATAGCCCTATGTGGGTCCTGCGATTGGTGCTGGGGGGGGGGGGGGTGAGCGTGCCACCCCCACTAGGCAGCGGCGATGCCGATGCATGGGGCTAGCAGCCATGATTGCCGCCGGGCACCCATGATCGCTCCCCGCTGAGAGAGAAGGATGGGCAGCTGTTGTAAACACAGCCGACTGTTCTCTCTGAAATGGTCACAGAGCGCCTGTGATCCTTCTATATAGGATCACAGGTCTCTATGGTCATTTCACAAGCCCCCCCCCCCTCAGTTAGTAAACACTCCCCTAGGTTCACATTTAACCCTTTGATCACCCACTGGGTTAACCCCTTCACTGCCAATGTCATTATTACAGTAACAGTGCATATTTTTAGCACTGATTACTGTAGTAATGTCACTGGACCCCCAAAAAGTGTCAAAAATGTCAGTTAGGGGTCCGATCTGTCCGCCGCAATGTCGCAGTCCCGCTAAAAATCGCAGATCGATGCCATTACTAGTAAAAACAAAAGAAATAAATAAAAATGACATAAATCTTTCCCCCAGTTTGTAGACGCGATAACTTTTGCGCAAACCAATCAAAATACGCTTATTCCATTTTTTTTTTACCAAAAATATGTAGCAGAAAACAAATTGGCCTAATAGGATGAAAAATTATGATTCTTAAATTTTATTTTGGGAATGTTATATAGCAGAATGTGAAACATATTGTTTTTTTTTTTTTCTTTCCAGAATTGTCGCTCTTTTTTTGTTTATAGCCGAAAAAAATAAAATCAACTACCACCAAAAGAAAGCTCTATATGTGGGGAAAAAAGGACTTAAATGTTATTTTGGTACAGTGTCGCACGACCGCGCAATTTTTACATTAAAGTAACGCAGTGCCTAATCGCAAAAAAATGGTCTGGCCATTAAGGGGCCAAATCCTTCCGGTCCAGAAGTGGTTAGGGCCTGATTTACATCTGCCTGCTGCGTTTGCGCAGGAATGGCAGCCCATTCTTTTGAATAGGCTGTTGTGTCTGCGGTCACCTGCGTCTTTTGTAAAACATGACCACACAGAAATCACGTGGTGATTTTACATTATAGTTTACTGCATGAGGGTAAACAGAACTTCGTTCTTCAAAAATTGGGGGGTGCCATTAGGAGTTATTATTTTACTAATCAATTTTTACCTGCATCCACATGAATATGTGCAAACATGCGCAAGCATGTGCATGAATGACCCCCCCCCCAATACATTTTATTTTGATTATTTGGCATTCTGGGAGAAATAATATGTTTTGTGTGCATATACACATGCACTATATGGACCATACTCACATTTTTTTTGCACATTGACATTCTGCAAGAAAGATCCAGTGTCCATTGGTAATGTGTGCAAGGACCCTTAACCACTTGCCTACAGTGCACTTTCACCCCCTTCCTGCCCAGACCGATTTTCAGCTTTCAGCGCTCTCACACTTTGACTGAGAATTACTCAGTCATGCAACACTGTACCCATACAAAAATTGTGTCCTTTTTTTCACACAAATAGAGCTTTCTTTTGATGGTATTTGATCAATACTGGGTTTTTTATTTTTTGTGCTATAAATAAAAAAAGACTAAAAATATCGTGAAAAAACGCATTTTTCTTTTTTTCTGTCATAAAATTTTGCAAATTAGTAATTTTTCTTCACAAATTTTGGCCAAAATTTATACTGCTACTAATCTTTGGTAAAAATAACCTAAGTAAGTGTATATTATTTGGTCTTTGTGAAAGTTATAGAGTCCACAAGCTATGGTGCGAATCATTGAAAATTGATCACACTTGCTCACACCCATAGGTGTGCGCAGCCAATTGCATTAGGGTGTGCACCCCAAAACTCAAACTCACATGCGCACATATATATATATATATATACACATACACACGCAAACACCCTTATAAATAAATGTGAACAAACATTTAAATGTATCAAAACATTTTTTAAATGTATTAAATAAATAAAACACTATTTTTGTAACTTATTACAACATTTAATTGTTTATAGTGGTTGAAGGGCAGTAAAATTCTGCTTTTGAAACGTTCTTTTACCACCCCTCAACCGCTACCATCTTTTAGCTGTAGAGGCAGCAGCTGGGCATGTTCATATGCCACAGCTGCAATTATATCCCCTGTTGCTTTCAGCAGGTGTAGAACCCACTGACTGTGACCCATTCAAATGAATGGTGGCATTCTGCAAGTGCCCCACAACCATGTGCAATGTAGAGTTCAATGGTTTAAAGCAGGTGGTGAGGAGGCAATACAATGCCTCTTCACCTCCTCTAAAATGCTCTCTGAAGATCAATCTGTTTGTGGATCGCTCTTCAGAAAACAAAGCATTTGTGAATGAGCCGCTACATATTCCACAGTGGCCACAGTGCTCCCCTCACATCAGAGTCCTCCTTTACATCTGAGTCTACAGCATTTCCCCTAAAAGCAGAGTCAACAGTGTTTAGTCTATCACAGTTACCCCCCTTAAAGCAAGGTTCCCAGAGAGCCTCCCTCACATCAGAATCCCCAGAGTTCCCCTTTACACTGGGAAATTGGATGTAAAGAGTACTGTGGACTCTGGTGTAAAGGAGGGAGCAGTATGGGGGGGGGGCAGCATGATGGGAGAGGGACAGCGTGATGGGAGGGGGGCAGTGGAGGGAAGTATGGGGGAACAGTGTGCCAGGAGGGGATAGTAGTATGGGGGGCAGCAGGATGGGAGGGGACAGTATGGAGGGGAAAAAATAACAGGAGGGGGCAGTATGGGGGGGGGGCAGCAGTGGGGGTATAGTGTGCCAAGAGGGGGCAGTAAGGGGGGAGGGCAGCATGATGGGAGGGGACAGCATGGAGGGGACAAAATAACAGGAGGGGGCAGTATGGGGGGGCAGCAGTGGGGGTATAGTGTGCCAAGAGGGGGCAGTAAGGGGGGAGGGCAGCCTGATTGGAGGGGACAGCATGGAGGGGACAAAATAACAGGAGGGGGCAGTATGGGGGGGAGGGCAGCAGTGGGGGTATAGTGTGTCATGAGGGGGCAGTAAGGGGGAGGGCAGCATGATGGGAGGGACAGCATGGAGGGGACAAAATAACAGGAGGGGGCAGTATGGGGGGGCAGCAGTGGGGGTATAGTGTGCCAAGAGGGGGCAGTAAGGGGGAGAGCAGCATGATGGGAGGGGGCAATATGGAGGGGACAAAATAAAAGTAGGGGGCAGTATGGGGGGGGGGCAGAGTGACAGTCACTAGGACACCAGGCTGGAACACTACACTCTGCTGTGGCAGACATTGTGTTTGTGTCTTACCAGGCAGAAGGGGCTAGGAGGCATTTCTAGCATTTCTCCTACGGTGCCCAGCGGCAGGAACAGCATTGACAGAGGCGGGAGCTGAAGCTGGAGTCGGGGCGGAGCTAGGAGGCAGTCCTAGGTACGGATGCTTGTCACCATCGTGGATAGCTAGCAGTAGGCTGGAAAGGAGGTCCGGTGGGACGGCATACACTAACAACCGATCCCGCTCCTGCAGCCACTGAAAGCCCTGCAGGAGTGAAGAAGTGAATAAGGAGATCGGTTCTCCTGTATGCCGCCCCGCTGGCTCCCCTATCCAGCCTGATGCTAGCTGTATCCACTATCCAGGATGGTGACAAGTAGTCCTCTGTACCTAGAACTGACTCCGACACAGGTGTAGACAAAATGTGACTGACAGGGGAGCTACAGGGGTCCCTTTCAGCATGGGGCCGGGTCACACCCCCTATTGTTTTGCCACTGCGGCTGTTGCTACCTCTATAGCCCGGTTACAGCATACCTGACAGCAGGCGGCGGAGTGATATTCAGCTGTCAGTGATGCTGTAGCCGGAACTATAGAGGTAGCATCGGAAAATGCGGCCGCCTGCCTGCTTAATCCGCGGTTAGTGACTTCACTTATAGGAGGTACACAGCCGACTGACTCGCAGCGCTGCCATTATACATTAGCAGAGGTGCTGAAATAGAGATTGATTCCCACACATTCTGCCAGCAAAAAAGCCTTGGGGTGTGCCAGATGTGCCTGGGCATTAGGGTGTGCCCAGGCACACCCGGCACACCCCGTGCGCACGCCTATGCTCACACCTGATGTACTGAAGGCCTATCTCATTTCTTGAGACACTAAAAAGTCAGGAAAGTACAAATACCCCCCAAATGACCCCTTTTTGGAAAGTAGACATTCCAAGGTATTTAATAAGGGGCATGGTGAGTTTTTTGAAGTTGTCATTTTTTCCCACAACTCTTTGCAAAATGAAGATTTTTTTTTTTTTTTTTTTACAAATTGCCATATTAACGGGTTATTTCTCTCACACAGCACATGTATACTTGCAACTACACCCCAAAACACATTCTACTATTCCTCCCGAGTATGGCGATACCACATGTGTGAGACTTTTTCACAGCCTGGCCACATACAGAGGCCTAACATTCAAGTAGCCCCGTCCGGCATTCTAGGAGCACAAATTACACATATAATTTCCTGACAACCTATCGCACTTTTGAAGGCCCTGGAGCACCAGGACAATGGAAACCCCCATAAAATGACCCCATTTTGGAAAGCAAACAGCCCAACGTATAATTTTTGAGGCATAATGAGTCTTTTGAATATGTCATTTTTTTCCACAAGTTTTTGGAAAATGTGGAAAGAAAATGAAAACACATTTTTTTTTACACAAAGCTGTCCATTTATGCAATATTTCTAACACATAGCATGTACATAGCAAAAATTGCACCCCAAAATACATTATGCTATTCCTCCTGAGTATGGCGATACCACATGTGTAACACTTTTTCACAGCCTGGCCACACACATAGGTCTAACATCCAAGTAGCGCTTTACACAAAGTTGTCCATTTATCCACTTTAAGACTGGGCCTATTTTTGACACTTGGTGTTTACAAGCTAAAATCATTTTTTTTGCTAGAAAATTACTTGGAACCCCCAAACATTATATATTTTTTTTTAGCAGAGACCCTAGAGAATAAAATGGAGATCGTTGCAATATTTTTTATCACACCATATTTGCGCAGCAGTCTTCCAGATGCGATTTTTTTGAAAAAAATTCACTTTTTTGAACTAAAAAATAAGAAAACAGTAAATTTAGCACAATTTTTTTCCATAATGTGAAAGATAATGTTACGCCGAGTAATTAGATACCCAACATGTCATGCTTCAAAATTGCGCATGCTCACAGAATGGCGCCAAACATTGGTAATTAAAAATCCCCATAGGCAACATTTTAAAAATTTCTGCAGGTTACTAGCTTAGAGTTACAGAGGAGGTCTAGGGCTCAAATTATTGCTCTCGCTCTAACGATCGCAGCGATACCTCACATGTATGGTTTGAACACCGTTTACATATGTGGGCGGGACTTGCGTATGCGTTTGCTTCTGCGCGCGAGCTAACGGGGACAGGGTGCTTTAATTTTTTTTTTTTTTCCTATTTATTTTATTTATTATTTTTTTATTTTTACACAGTTTAAAAAAAAAAAAATGTTTTGATCATTTTTATTTCTATTACAAGGAATGAAAACATCCCTTGTAATAGAAATAGGCATGACAGGTCCTCTTTATTGTGAGATCTGGGGTCAAAAAGACCTCACACCTCACAACTACACTAAAAAAGAAAAGAAAAAAAAAAAATTGTTGAAAGAGGAAAAAAAAAAAAGAAAAAAAAAAGCGGCCCTTTAAACCGGTTGCTAGGCAACGTCTTTTGACGTAGCTCCGGTCCTCCAAGACCATAGAGTTGAGTGAGGGCCATCTTGCCCTCACTCGACTTCCTGTCTCTGAGGATCCGGGACCGGATAGTTTTCCCCGCTGCCGGCGGGTCCGGTAAGCTGGGAAAACGTCTGGGACGGGGCAGGAGGGGGGGGGGGCACCTCTTCCCCTGCACCGTAAGGGTAATTCCGCGGCGAATCCGCCACTGGGACCACCCTTATCTGAAAGCCAACCGCCCGCCGTTTCAAAAAATACCGGGGTTATGGGGGCTATCTGCTGCCATAACCCCAGTATTTAGCTTTTAATGGCCGACGCATATAGTCGTTAGGCGGTCAGTAAGTGATTGCATGCATATGGCAAACAGGTGACGATGACTGATGGGGTGACAGGTGACGATGACTGATGGGGTGACAGGTGACAATGACTGATGGGGTGACAGGTGACAATGACTTATGGGGTGACAGGTGACGATGACTGATGGGGTGACAGGTGACGATGACTGATGGGGTGACAGGTGACGATGACTGATGGGGTGACAGGTGATGATGACTGATGAGGTGACAGGTGACGATGATTGATGAGGTGACAAGTGACGATGATTGATGGGGTGACAGATGACAATCACTGACGGGGTGACAGGTGACGATGATTGATGGGGTGACAAGTGACGATCACTGATGGGGTGTCAAGTGACGATGATTGATAGGGTGACAGATGACGATGACTGATGGGGTAACAGGTGACAATGACTGATGGGGTGACAGGTGACGGTGATTGATGGGGTGACAGGTGACAGGTGATGGTCACTGATGGGTGACAGGTGACGGGCGTTGGTGCACGGCGGTACTGATGGCAGTCTCTGGTGACCGGTGAACTTTAGGCTATGTTCACATGTGAGCGTAGCGATCGTGGGCAGAATCACTGCGATTCTGCCCGTGATCCAGAAATCATTGCAAATTGCGGGACGCCTGTGCGTTGCCCGTGATTTGCAATAGCACCCCAAACGCTGTGCGATGTTGCTGCGATTTCCGCCTGCCGAATCGCGGTAACATCACGCAAACAACGCATGACGCCCCAAAGAAGCTCTTGTACCTTTTTTGGGCGTCATGCGATGTTTGCGCGATGTTACCGCGATTCGGCAGGCGGAAATGGCGGCAACATTGCACAGCGTTTGGGGTGCTATTGCAAATCACGGGCAACGCACAGGCGTCCCGCAATTTGCAATGATTTCTGGATTGCGGGCAGAATCGCGGTGATTCTGCCCGCGATCGCTGCGCTCACATGTGAACGTTATGGGTATCAATTTCTGGGCACTGATGAGGTGACTGTTGGGTGACAGGTGACATTGGGGGGGGCTGAGGACTGTGTGGGGGGACCTTTATTAGTGTGATTTTACTTTTGCAGGTACACAGAGCAGTAACTCACTGTTTCTAGTTCTTCTCCCCTCATACTGGAAACTGTATGAGGAGAGAAGAGCTAGTAACACTGAGTTACTGCTCTTTGTTTACATTTTGTGATCGGCTGTGAATGGATTCACAGCCGATCACGTAGTAAACAGTCACTATCAGTGACTATTTACTACTGCCGGTGACAGCTGTGTTCCTACGGAACACAGTGCCACCGACATGACCGCACTGCGCGCTCCCGATCGCGCATGCGCGGTCATCTCCCGGCCGCCTCCATTGTGATCGGCTGTGTCATTGGAACACAGCCGATCACGTGGGAAACAGCCACGCCCAGTGGCTGTTTCCCCCCTGCCGGTGACGGGGGGTGTCCCGGGGACACCCCGACACCGGCAGTGCACGGCGGCGCGCCCGCGATCGCGCGCCTGCCGTGCATTTCCTGGGTCACGTCATATGACGTCCGCCCAGGATAATAGCCGCACCGCCCCGCCGTCATATGACGGCGGGCGGGCGGTAAGTGGTTAAAGTAGAACTTTAGGCAAAACTTTTTTTTTAAGAGAGCAGGGGAGGGTTATAACCCCTGTTAGATTTTTTTTTTGTCATCTGTGTCCCATTGGGGAGATTTACCTTCACTTCCCGTCCCATAGCAAAACAGGAAGTGAGAGGATTTTCCTACAAATTAAGGGAATCTCTTGGGGACCCCGGGCCACCAGAACTAGTGTCCCGATTGGAAGATTTCCTCACTATTACTTTTCTAGGAACAACTCAAAATCGTGGATTTTTTTTTAACTTTTACTGTTGATGGTAAACAGGACAAATAGAGAGAGTGAATCTCCCTAACAGGGGTAAAGACAGCAATACAGAACTGACAGGGGTTCTACTCCATTCTATTCCCTTCCCATTCTATCCAAAACTAAAAAAATTAAAAAAAGTTTTGCCTTTGTAGTTAAAGTGATTGTAAAGTCTTTTTTTTTTTTTTTTTTTTTTTTAGGTAATAACAAACATGTTACACTTACCTGCTGTATGCATTTTGTTTTGCACAGGGCAGCCCGGATCCTCCTCTTCTCGGGTCCCTCTTCGGCACTCCTGGCCCCTCCCTCCTGTAGAGTGCCCCCACAGCAAGCAGCTTGCTATAGGGGTACCCGAGCCGAGTCACAGTTCCCTTTGTCCATTCAGACACGGAGCCGTGGCCTGGCCCTGCCCCCTTTCTCTTCTTATTGGCTGACTGACTTTGTTTGAAAGCAGCAGGAGCCAATGGCACCATGCTGCTGTCTCAGCCAATAAGAAGGGGAGTCCCAGGCAGCCGAGACAATGCTGCAACATCGCTGGATCTAGGTAAGTATTAGGGGGGCTGCTGCACAAAGATAGAATACATTAAGATAAAAAAACCTTCTGACTTTACAACCACTTTAAAGTGTTACTAAACCCAGGACCCTGCATTCACTATATCTGATCTCCCACAGTACACAGAACATTGAAATGCTGCAGGACCCCTGGCCCTCTGTCTGGACAGTTATGATTGGCCCTGTGCTGACCACATGCACTCTCCCAAGAAAAAAAAAACTGTCTAATAACACACACCAAACTGAGCATGTGCAGCTTGTCTCCTAACCCCTGTTCTAGCAGCAGATAGATTAGGAACAGTGGAAGATGGGGAGGATTAAAGACAGGATCAAACAGCCTTTTTACACAATGCAGAGAATTAACCCCTTAGGTTCCACAGTGAGTATAACAAGCATGCTTTACTGCATATATGGACTGATTTTACTGTTCTGGGTTTAGTAACACTTTAAATGTTATGCATGGGAGACTGCAAGTTGAAGGTCCATATGTTAAAGTCTTCGTCCAGCCAAAACATTTTATTGAGTTTTGGATAGAGTGGGAAAGGTTTAGAACACCTTACTGTTTTTCCTGCTTTTCTGGGGCTCCTCTACAGAGATTTCCCCTCACTGTCCCAGTGTCTAACTTTTTTTCACCGCCTACAATAAGTCTACAGGGGTTCTCGCTTTTTACTAATTTATTAAAAAACAACAAAAAACTTTTTTTTCCCCAGTTTGTGCTGCTGTTGGAAATTCTCTCTCACTTTGTCTGGTAAAATGTTGTCACTGGGACAATGGGTGGAGATCTTTCTAACAGAGCTTCAGGTAACCGTAAAAAAAAACCTGACAGGGGTTATCATTCATTTCATCCAAAACTAGAATAAAATGTTTTGCCTGGACAAAAACTTTAACCTTTGACCTGTAGCCTCCTGTGTAAAACATTATCATTACAGAGAAGCTTCACCTTGACCATGAGTTCAACCCGAACCCAGACTGTTCACACAGCCGCCCCCCCCCCCCCCCCATGTAAATCCAACGTCAATCTTGTGATCCAGAGATGTAGGTCCAACGTCAAGCAAAATGTGCGGCACCCTGTCGGCATGACAACCTGTTCCACCACCATCTTCTCCCACTGTTATCCCTCGTACACACGCATCGATTATTGGCCGGGTATTTTCGGCCAACGTCCGATCGGCCGATTTTCGGCTTGTTAGTATGATGCTTTCGACAACCGACTCCGACTTTTCGGCCGAATAAAATCTGGTGTGCAGGCTATAAAATTTTTGTTGGCCATCAACACAACGGCCGATTTTCCGTCAGTCAGTACAGATTTCGGCAGACAAAAATCTGATGAGCAAGACTGGGCATGCTCAGAGAAGAAAAAACACACGGAAAGTAAACCAGCACATGACATCACTTCTGAAGTAGATTTTTGTCGGGCGAGAAAATTTGTGTGCAGTCTAGGCACATTCCAACCAACAAAACACAACTCTGGACAAAAGTCGGACGATCGGTCGGCCGATAATCGTTGCGTGTGTACTAGGCATTACTCTTGTCAAAAATAACAGATCCACGACTGGCTGCTGAATGTATGCTAATGGGCCGGAGATGCTGGGTGCTGTTATTGATCAAATATGGTCAAAATATAACTGGCCCAAAACGGTTTTGGTTTCCTTTTAAGGCTTCACAATTGAATATGCCTACAAACCTATATACTGTATGCATCGAAAGCGGTGTCTTAGCCCCCATATAAATAAGCCCTAAGAACCTCCACAGAATACCCAAAGCAACTGTGCTTTTTAAAACTCTTTGGGAGTCCCTAGAAGATATATAAAGCTGATAAGGGGTCCCTTTTAAAAAAACTTGCCTAGACGTAACGCGTAGGGTGGAGCTCTTTTTACCCAGTCAGAGAACCGGAATTGAGGAGAGAAAGTGTCCCCTTAGCAGTCTGACCTGTCCCAGTACCTGACCTGTCATTCGGACATTACAGAGAACTGTGGGATACGGTTTATTGTTGAGCCTGCTTGCATTTATTTTTGTGAGTGAATTCTTAAAAAAAGTTAATAAAGTAATTTTGGAGTTAATACAGAGAGCACTGTCAGTTGTTTATTCTTATATCATTTATGGGCATTGGGCAACAATTGAATTTTGAAAGAAAGTTGGAGCTGCCTTATCTTGAGTGGATAGGAATAACAGAGTGCCAGTCACATTGGGCTGATCCTGGCTCTAAAAGGGAAACAAGCGTGTTTAGATCTTAACCATTATTGTATAGTATACTATGTGATTTATGGCACCTTAGATCCTGATTTTATCCAGTTGAATGGTTGTTTTCTTTACACATTGGTCATTTTCCGTCCTTCTTATATGTGCCACATCCACTCATTATTTATTGTGCGATTCCTAGGGAATCGGAATTTCTACATTCGATCAAGACATCTTGTTGACACTTTCCATTTGTTACATCCATCCATTTATTGATTGTGTGTTTTCTGGGGAATCAGAGTTTATATAGTTATTAAGACATATATCTGACATCTTTTATTTCTTTTTTTTCTTTTTTTTATTTATTTTGTACGTGGTGACACTACACAATTGGCTGTTTTTTCCGTATTTTATTTATACACTTGATATATTTTTTAATTACACCTAATTTATATTTTATACATCCATCTCCCCCCATTCCTCTCATACCCCTCTGGTAGCGCATTGGCCTTCTTCATTTCTTTAGATCTTGGTCATTCAAAGGTCCATCAGAAAAGGAGAGCAGCCATCTTCTGTTAATCTGTTGGTGAAGCTTCTCTTTATTTGCACTTGGGATTCACAGCGGAGGTTTTTTGAGTGAGGATTTTATATACTGTGACAGGAAGTCAGGTAAATCTGTGGGTGTTGTCACAGATGGGAGATACATTTCTGCCTTGTTTAGACAATTCACCAATTACTATTAGGTGTCGGCTGCAGAGATAGCCAGAAAGGTTTAAGGACGTTGAAAAAGCTTCAGCTGTTCAGAATGAGGCAATTAAGGCCTCTATAAGTTATCCAGAGGATGACTACTGATTGCTGCATTCCTGAGGCTTTGTGCGTTAAGGAGAGCAGTGAGCTGAGAGACTTCTGAAGGTGAGCTGGTGTTGGACTTTTTCTGTGTGAAAAGAAAACAAAGACTATTGGTTGTCTGCTGTATGACCAGCAGTGTCTGCCCAGCAGTAGGTTGGGACAGACACCATAGGTAGGTTCCTGTGTTTGTGAAGGTAGATGCCCCAAGTGGCCAGGGTTTATTTTAGGTTTGTTTGATTTATGCTGTTTGGATGCTTGCACTTGTTTCCAGAAAATTGGAAGAATAAACCATAGACTGTTTTCAACCACTCCTCGGCTGTCTCTCTGTGTAATGAACCCCCCCGAGGGGTCACCCACACCCGCTACCGAGCTAACCCCTTACAATACTATGTTGTGCTATGAACTTACACTTTGATGAACTTTGCACTTTAGTAGTTTGATGTGAATACTACAACTGTATGTTATCACTTTATAGACGCACGAGTCTTAATATATTTAACCCTGTTGTAATAGCGTGGCACTATTAGGATAATTGAAATCTGATAGACGATTTAGTCCTGCAACAGCTATTCTAAACGAAGATGGCCGTCCTAGGTGGAGTGACCCTTTAGCAAAACCTCGAAGGAGGAGAACCAGGAACATGAAAACAGTGACTAGGTCTAGTTTTCTTGAGAATACTAGCAATAATCACATGGCGTAAAAAACAGTCCGCTCCACCTACTGAGGAACTGATATTGCTTATAATCAGTGGCGTGTTTACAGACGAATGTGCGTCACTAAACTTTTAGACCAGCCATGACATCAAAGTGAATCACTGAGAAGACAGAACAAAGGACAGCTTGGCACGCCAGTGATCCCAATGGGAATGAGAAAGACAGGAAGCTCCGTTATAACTCAAACTAACATACTGACATCCTGACTCTATGTAATCAATACATCTCGGCCGTGCCGCTTGCTGATCTACAAATCTGTAGGTTCAGCCTGGAGGGATAGATATCCATTCATATTACTTGTAGGGCAACTCTAGCCAAAATATTTTTTTAGTAGGTGTTAAATTTGCTTGACTACAGCAGGTGTTTCCAAAGTTTTCAGTTCGGAGGCTGCAACATATATTTTACGAATATTCATTGACCCTAAAAAAAAAAATCATTTTTTTAAATAATTGAACAAAATGAATGTATAAGTTTTACTGGGATCTTTTTTGGAATCAGCCTCATATGATTCAGAACAAAAGAGAAAGAACTTTAGTAAAACAAAGCAAAGTGCCCCCTAACATCAAAGTCCACTTTATGAGTCCCCCCTTACATCACAATTCCCCCTTATATTAGTATCCTTATCAAGACCTCCCTTATATTCATGTCTGTATTAGGAGTCTCCCTTACATCAGGGTCCCTATCAGAGCTCCTCTTACTTCAGAGTCCCATCAAAGTGCCCCCTAACATCAAAGTCCACCTTATAAGTCCCCCCTTACATCAGAATTCCCCCTTATATTAGTATCCTTATCAAGGCCTCCCTTATATTCATGTCTGTATTAGGAGTCCCCCTTACATCAGGGTCCCTATCAGAGCTCCTCTTACTTCAGAGTCCCATCAAAGTGCCCCCTAACATCAAAGTCCACCTTATAATTCCCCCCTCACATCAGAATTCCCCCTTATATTAGTATCCTTATCAAGGCCTCCCTTATATTCATGTCTGTATTAGGAGTCTCCCTTACATCAGGGTCCCTATCAGAGCTCCTCTTACTTTAGAGTCCCGTCAAAGTCCCTCCTTACATTAGGGTTCACATAAGAGTTCCCCTTTGCATCAGCATCCCCCTTTACATCAGAACCCATCTTAGGATTCCCTTCTTACATCAGAGTCACCTACACACATAAGTGTCCCTATCAGAGCCCCTCTTACTTCAGAGTCCACCTCAAGAGTTTCCGTGTACATCAGAGTCTCTTAAAAGTCCCTGCTTATATTAGTGTCCCCTTGAGAGTCCCCTTTTACATCAGAGCCCCCCCACACATCAAAGTCCCTATAAGAGTCCCTTTTCTCAGCAGATTCCCTACGAATGGTTAAATGGTTCCCCTTTATCTTGCTTGCAGAATGACTGTAATTAGTGTAGCAGTAGGGCCAGAGTCGGGGGGGGGGGGTGTAGAAGTTCTGTCCTGCTGGGGAAATCACGTCATTGATTGCTTGAAAGAAAGACAGCGCAATGGGTGGAACATGAGACCAGCTGCTGGCTGAATGCAGTCCTGTAGTGGGACCCCTGGAATATGGCATTGAAGGTTAATGGCATTGGAATCTGCAATGCATCGCAACCGCAGTCAATGGATCGCAGGTGATATGTTCAAGCTGCTGCAAACCGTTCCTCCTACCCCATGTCTAGTTTGAAGTTTTTGATACATTTGGCTGCTAATTTGCACAGTGGAACACTTCACCCAACACACTAATCATAGGCACACCTAAAGCGTAACTCCACTTTTGTTGAGAAAAAAACATTCCCCTCTGGGTGATCTCTGTACATTGCAGGGATTTTAACAAACTTTGTTGCAGATTCCTACCTTTTGGTATTCTGAAGAAATCATTGTTTGTTCCTCTGTGCTAAGTTGGTTTAATGGGAGTGGTTTCATAATTATCTATCAGCTGTGGCAGCTGCAGAGCAATAATAAGGAAAACTGCTGGACCTGCATCCCTTTAGACGCGTTCCTATTGGGAGTATCTCACCAAAAATGACATTTTTTGTTGCAGGGGATGCCAGAAATCTGACTTGTATCTTTGAGCAGACTTCTGGGAAAGTTGGTGAGCCAATCACACAAGCAGGAAATTATGTTTCTGGGGTGTGGTCAGTACACATTCTGTGTACAGAATACCTCCAGGCAGCCATATTGCATTGCATTTTCAGAAAATTACAACAGCTGCAGATTTAAAAGGAAAAATCGTTTTTAATAAAATTCAATTACAAAATGATTTGTGTCGCAATTGTATACACTATATTGTTTTTTCTTTATTTGCTGATTTTTTTCCCCCACAAAAGTGGAGTTACCCTTTAAAGGGATATACACTATAAGCAGCACCATACCCACTCCTCTGAAAGAATGAATAAATAATAAAGCACAATAATAAATTGTTAGTGATATACATATTATAAAGAATACTATATCATCAAATGATATGGACATGAAGCATATATAATAAAACAGTCATAAAAAGATAAGATAAATCTATCAATGTGGCAACTGGGCCAACTATCAGCAACTGGGGCATTCCCTATCACAAATTTGCACTTATATAAAGGGCATATATATGCAGGGCTGGGGGGCAAGCTTCTCCCACCTATGAATGGACCAGTACAGTGACAGCTTCCTGGTGGGTGCTGCACACTAGGATCCCTACTTAAAATCTAAAGTCCCTACCTAAGATGCATACACACACTCATACTAGGGCCATTTTAGAAAACAGACAATTTTCATTATATCTTAGGTGCAAGCAGAGGGACACTCCATACAAGTAGTGTCCTGGTTGGGATTTGTACCAGAGACACCAGTGCTACAACGCAGAAATGCTAACCACTGTCAGTGAAGGTGTTGATATCTGAGAAAAGTCAGAATTTCAATCCATACACTGGTTTCAGGCAACTGACTCAAACAATTTCTAAAGTCAAGGACCAGCATGACAGCCAGTTAATTGGCATTTTGAAAGTGGATGGTCAGCAATGGTTTCCTTAAAAAAACAATATCTAATGTATATTTAAAGTCAGAACAATTTTTTTAGTTTTCAGTAGAAATGATTGAAATATTTGTCATGTATTTTTTGCTGTCAGTGGCCCATTTGGGAAATTTTCCTTCACTTTCCTCTCCTAGAATTACAGCAAGTGACAATAAATCTCTTCAAAGTGAGGGATTTACCGGAATAGGTGTCCTTATTGGAACATTTCCTGTTCCCTGTTTATGACACAGCTGTGCAGTTTTGGACTTTTCATCGCTTCCTGTCTGGTGAAAGTGGTCACTAAGGGCCCATTCACATAGTTGCACCGTGTGCTGACGCATGCCCGTTGACGTCTGTTGCGCATTCCATTAATGTGCATTGCACTAAGACATCCAACCTGTTTGAATCAGCTGCCTAATGCATCAAAACATGAAAAAAAAGGTGCAAGTACCAATTCTGGCAGTGCACATGCAATACATCACTGCCTGTTGCACTGTGCTGCAACACCGTCCATCAACAAGGTGCATTGGGGTGCAGTGCAGCAATGCATGTAATGCAATAGTATAAAAACTTTCTAAGACTAATGGAGGAGGTGAATCATTCCAGCGGTGTCACAGACAGAACTAAAAAGGTTCTAACCTTTTTTCTATATCCAGAAGTATTAAAAAAAAGATTTGACGTTGAATACACTTAAATAAGTTGTAGTAAACACAACTGTCTATTATTTTAAGAACAAACCCAAGTCTACGAGTCATGTGGTGCTTTAAGGGGTTCGGGTACAACACCTTGTTGACGATATATTGCAACCCTTATATAGATATACATGATCTATAGTGAAATTCTTTTCAGAAGACATTTGCCAGACAGATGGGAGGCATTAAGTCTCCTCACCGCCTGTTTTACCCCTCAAAGACCACACCCACTATGCCATTGCAGGGTGGTTGCGGTGTGGCCCTATTGACTTGAATGGGTCACATTGCGGAGTGGTGCTGCGCTCCAAATGCAATATTGGGTACAATTCTTGCAACACTGTGAAGTAAAGCATTGCAGCTAAAGCAAATATACAACCCCAACTGGCTGCCTTTGCAATTAATTGGAGGCAGTCGGAATGGGGACGGTAAAAGGTGTCTCAATTACCTGTTTTTTTGCCCCAACTGCAAATGTAAAACTAGTCATTAACAAGTTGTGGTGAACACAACTATTTTTTTAAGAACATACACAAGTCTGCAAGTTGTTTGTGGTGCTTCAGGGGGGTTTATGTATTAGCCCCGGTTCACACTTGTGCATGTGCGGGGTTCGCATGTAATATCGGAGCGCACTGCTCCGACATTACATGCGATCGGCTGTGCGGTGCGAGTTTAGCCATACAGTTTGTATGGCTAAATTCGCACCGCAGCCGCACCAAACACGCACAGGACCCTTTTTTCTAGCCGCATCAGCGGTTCACACTTGTGTGATCCGATCCTGTGCGAGCTGCACGATCGCACTGCGATATGCGATCAAACTGGGGGTGCCGTTAAGATTACATTGACACCCCCAGCGTATCGCATATGGCAGTGTGAACTGCCGGGGGTGCGTGTGCGATGCGGGAACAGGCTGCGAATTCGCAGCTTTCCCGCATCGCATATATGTGAACCGAGCCTAACACTCAATTCTTTTTGGAACAATATTTACTTTTAAGAAGCAATTTGATGACTATATAGTGCCTTGCGAAAGTATTCGGCCCCCTTGAACTTTTCGACCTTTTGCCACATTTCAGGCTTCAAACAAAAGATATAAAACTGTAATTTTTTGTGAAGAATCAACAACAAGTGGGACACAATCATGAAGTGGAACGAAATTTATTGGATATTTCAAACTTTTAAACAAATAAAAAACTGAAAAATTGGGAGTGCAAAATTATTCAGCCCCCTTAAGTTAATACTTTGTAGCGCCACCTTTTCCTGCGATTACAGCTGTAAGTCGCTTGGGGTATGTCTCTATCAGTTTTGCACATCGAGAGACTGACATTTTTGCCCATTCCTCCTTGCAAAACAGCTCGAGCTCAGTGAGGTTGGATGGAGAGCGTTTGTGAACAGCAGTTTTCAGTTCTTTCCACAGATTCTCGATTGGATTCAGGTCTGGACTTTGACTTGGCCATTCTAACACCTGGATATGTTTATTTGTGAACCATTCCATTGTAGATTTTGCTTTATGTTTTGGATCATTGTCTTGTTGGAAGACAAATCTCCGTCCCAGTCTCAGGTCTTTTGCAGACTCCATCAGGTTTTCTTCCAGAATGGTCCTGTATTTGGCTCCATCCATCTTCCCATCAATTTTAACCATCTTCCCTGTCCCTGCTGAAGAAAAGCAGGCCCAAACCAGGATGCTGCCACCACCATGTTTGACAGTGGGGATGGTGTGTTCAGGGTGATGAGCTGTGTTGCTTTTACGCCAAACATAACGTTTTGCATTGTTGCCAAAAAGTTCGATTTTGGTTTCATCTGACCAGAGCACCTTCTTCCACATGTTTGGTGTGTCTCCCAGGTGGCTTGTGGCAAACGTTAAACGACACTTTTTATGGATATCTTTATCCTATGGACAGAGTCTCCCACCTCAGCTGTAGATCTCTGCAGTTCATCCAGAGTGATCATGGGCTTCTTGGCTGCATCTCTGATCAGTCTTCTCCTTGTATGAGCTGAAAGTTTAGAGGGACGGCCAGGTCTTCGTAGATTTGCAGTGGTCTGATACTCCTTCCATTTCAATATTATCGCTTGCACAGTGCTCCTTGGGATGTTTAAAGCTTGGGAAATCTTTTTGTATCCAAATCCGGCTTTAAACTTCTCCACGACAGTATCTCGGACCTGCCTGGTGTGTTTCTTGTTCTTCATTATGCTCTCTGCTCTTTAAACAGACCTCTGAGACTATCACAGTGCAGGTGCATTTATACGGAGACTCGATTACACACAGGTGGATTCTATTTATCATCATTAGTCGTTTAGGTCAACATTGGATCATTCAGAGATCCTCACTGAACTTCTGGAGAGAGTTTGCTGCACTGAAAGTAAAGGGGCTGAATAATTTTGCATGCCCAATTTTTCAGTTTTTTATTTGTTAACAATTGAAATATCCAATAAATTTTGTTCCACTTCATGATTGTGTCCCACTTGTTGTTGATTCTTCAGAAAAAAATTACAGTTTTATATCTTTATGTTTGAAGCCTGAAATGTGGCAAAAGGTCGAAAAGTTCAAGGGGGTGAATACTTTCGCAAGGCACTGTATATTGCATGCATTCTCAGCCAGGGTTCCTTGAACTGTGGTTGGCTGATCTGATCTCCCATCTGATGGTGTCTACATCTTTCTGGAGATAACGCCACTTGGCAGAGTCATCTGCATGACACCAATGATCTTTTTAGCTTTCTGTAAGGGTTGCATTCTTCCCATTGACCACAAAAGTAATAGCCATTTTTTGCACTGACCCTCGATCAATTGCATTTAGTAAGGGTTCCCGAAAAACTTGAAAATTATTTTAGGGGTTCCTCTAAGACAAGGTTGCAAAATGTTCATAAATTTACACAAAGTTTGTAAAAATCAGCTGATTTTTTCACTGTTTGTTAACGTCTGTTACGGACAGCAGCTGTCCATAAAAAAATATGCCAGCAAGTTGTCTTCAAGACTGTGCATGAGCAATTCCAAAGTCGGCCTGTGGCCATATTCTTTACGGGGTCGGGGCTGGGCTCGGGGGCGCGCATTGATTTAGTTGCGCGGCTTGGCACCTTTTATGAATTGCGGGGGGGGGGGGCACTGGTATGGGAGAGGACTGGAGTCCAGAAAAGAGGATCAAGAAGCAGAGGGGGACCCGGACCATGAGCCTGCCCTCAGTGTCCACACTGCCCTGCACCCGAGCAGTCTTACCAAAAATGAGGTCTGTAAAAGCTCAAGCCAGGCCACATAAAGTCTGTGGGTGGGGCTCACTGATGTAAGGGGGGCTCAGTCAGCGTAAATACACAAAGGTAAAGGGGAGGCACTGATATAATGGTTCCCACTTACATTAATAACTCCCCATTATCCTAGGGTATTCACTCTGCAGAAGGTGGTCTGTGGTCACCAGAGCCCCCCCCCCCCATCAGAGTTTATGGTGGTGTTCCTCCTTAAATCAGTGTCCTCAGAGTTCCCCTTTACTTCAGAGTCTGCAGGATTTCCCCTTATAGTGCAAGGACAAGGGGAAACTCTGCAGACCCTAATGTAAAGGGGAACTCTGATGTAAAGGGTAATACTGCAGACACTGATGTAATTGGGAGCTCCTAGTGTTAAGGGAAACGCTGTGGACTCTGATGTGTGGGGGGGGGGGGGGCTCTGGTGACCAAAGACAACCTTGCATCACAGTTCCCCTTCACACGCAGCATTCCCCCTTACATCATGGTCCACAGCGCTCCCCTTTACTCAGGATCTGCAGAGTTCCCCTTGCACTGTTAATGGGAACTCTGCAGGCTGTGATGTAAGGTGGAACTCTGTGCTGAGTTATATTAACCTGACCTTCATGTAAATGAAGGAACATGTTTTTTGCCTTTTGTTATGAGTTAAGTACATTGCTAATCCCACTAGCTACATGTTTGTAGCTTAAATATAGATATTTGCACTGAAAATAGTCATTTTGGCTAACTTTTTGGACTGTCAATAAAAATGTAGCTCCCTCAGTACATTTTCTGTGTTCTGTCAGTAAATTTCACTTTGGGGGGTTGGCAACCATGCTCTGGGGTAAAAATGTTAAGAAAGGCTCATCTGTTGTAATTGTAATACATTTTTAAGGTCTGTACATAAGACCTATAACAGAGACCCTTTATGGTATGAAGTGTTTGAGTATTCAGATGGAACAATTCCTCCAAACATTGAGCGTTCTGGATAATAGGAAAGCAGGAAAAGATGGCTAACTTTCTTTTGGCTATTTTTTGTTGCTATGTTGTGTGTGACGTGGTAGAACTAGCAATTTCATTGTGTTACATCCAAGGACACCAGAGGGCACCCATACTCTTCTAAACTAATCGCAGTTTTCAGTACTTGTGTATGTTCAGCAGAACTCTGGAAGTCACCTGCTCTATGTGGCAATAAGTCCTTGTAAAAACTTGCTACATCTTTCATATTTTCTCCCTATTGTTTTTCTTTTTTAAGTGATTGCCAGAGAGTGATTAAAAAGACCTCGCTTTAATCTAGCATCTAACCAGACGTAGGACTGGGAACCAGGAACCCGGCAGATGCCCCCCGAAGATGGTCTTATCAAAGATTTCTCTCCCATACTGAACAAAGCTGTTTTATATTTTCATCACTTCTCATTAAGCATGGAACGTCTCAGGCTGTTTAATGCATTAAATATGCCTGATGGCAGCCTGAGTCTAGTATGATCACATCTGCATAGCATCCCCAGTGTAAGACTTTCCAAATATTCTTCTAGTTGTGTGGCTCTGAGAAGTATCCTCAATGAACTCCACATCAAAGACGGGGATAGCCCACCAGTTATGTCAGTCAGGGATAGCTTACCAGTTATATCTGTTAGGGCTAGTCCACCATGTATGTCAGTCAGAGATAGCCCACCAGGTATGGCAGTCAGGATAGCCCACCAGGTATGTCAGCTAGGGATAGCCCACCAGGTATGGCAGTCAGGATAGCCCACCAGGTATGTCAGCTAGGGATAGCTTACCAGGTATGGCAGTCAGGATAGCCCACTAGGTATGGCAGCTAGGGATAGCTCATCAGGTATGGCAGTCAGGGACAGCCAACAAGGTATGTCAGTCAGGGTAGCCAATCAGGCATGTCAGTCAGAGAAAGCCCTCCAGGTATATTAATCAGGCATTGCTCACCAGGTATGTCAATCAGGGATAGCCCACCGGGTAAGTCAATCAGGGATAGCCCACAGAGTGTGGCAGTTAGGGATAGCCCACCAGATATGTCGATTTTCTGTCTATCAAATTCCAAGTATATTCTATAGGACCTTTAATGTGCAACTGAAGAGACCTTCAAAGTGCACTCTTGGAGTAATATATATACAGGGGTGGACTGACAACTCATGGGGCCCCCGGGCAATCAGAGATCATGGGGCCCCCTACTGACCCTGGGCCCTCGGGCAGTGCCCTAATCCCCGAATGGTCAGTCCGCCCCTGCATATATAGTAGGATCTAAAGAAGGTGGGGAAGGAAGGTAGCCATTTCTCATACATACTTACTTATTTTCAGCCCACTCTGGTCTGGTCACATGATCCGGCTTCCCTATGTCAGCCAGCAGTGGCTACAGGGGAGAGGAGGGATTGACGACAGGGAATAGGCCATAGGGGCCTATGGGTGACACCACCACTCCAGGCTTTACCAGCCATTGTCGAGTGTTCTTGCCTTTGTCTATGGCCATTAGTTTAGTCTGCAGGTTAATCAGCATAGGTGTTAGGAGGGTGAAGGGGGCATTTTTGAAATTACTTAAGTTTATCCTGGAATTCTACTTTTGCACATTCTGTCCTAAAGACACAACAGGAAGTGAAGGGTATTCCCCTATTAGACAGTTGTCACCAGAAACTGTTGTCCCTATTGGAAGGTTGCTTCTCTAATACTTTTTCTGGATTGCACACATTCTGCACTGTTGACAACAGCAAGCAGCACCGACAGAGAGTGTACGTTCTCCCATGTTTTAGCTATAGATATACTCCCCGCTGAGCTATCATGTTCTGACAGGGGGGCTGTTCCCCTGCCAGAACCCACCAGTCAGCTCTCTCAGCCACTGGCTGCCAGCGCTGATCAAAAGCTGATCAGCTTCTGGTTTTCCAGCATGCCCAATCGACAGAAGCTGGCCATCTGGCCAGCTTCTTTCGGACAGACTGGTATACTAGCCAATACCAGTCGATATTTGGCCCATGTGTACCAGGCTTAACTCCCTGGTTGTGCTAACTGGTCTCAGTTAGCATTGTTCCCAACCTATCTCAGTGGACTACAAAATATCTCCCTCCTATGTTATGAAGATGAAGAGAATGGAAGGTGGGTGTTGTGCAGTCCCAACACATCCTACCATAGGGTGACAACATTTCTCCTCACTGTATAACAGGTGAGTGCTGTCATGCTAGGACAGGTGTGTTACTGGCAGGATCACCAGGTGAAAATCAAGGGAAAAAAAGTGAAAACAGAAAACGAATGCAGTCATTACATCCAGGGGTTGGCAGGGGTTGGTAAGCTGTATGTAATATGATAAATCCCATCCCCAGACTATAGAATGTTTTGGGTGGGTTGGGGGGAAGAGTCTGTGTGTGTTTGAGTTGGTGCTGGGAGCTTTACATTTTCGTTATTGGGTTTCGATGCAGGTTAAGCCATAAAAGCTGGGCCTCCAAACATTCTAAACAAAGGGCCTTTTTACTGTCCTTCAGACTTGGGGGGGGGCAGACTGTGGTAAGTGGATTAGACAATGTCTCAGGCTTGGTGTTCAGTGGGAGTAAAAAAAAGTTCATAGCGCCTGTGGTCAGTAGGAGAAGGAACAGTGCCCCATCATAGATTTTAGTGGGAGAAATCGTGCCCCATCATTGGTGTCAGTAGGAATAATAGCACCCAATCATTGGTGTCAGTGGGAGGAATAGTACCCCATTGTTGGTGTCAGTGGGAGGACTAGTGCCCTATCGTTGGTGTCAGTTGGAGGTATTTTGCCTCACTTTTGCTGTCAGTGGAAGGAATGGTGCCTCATCATTGGTGTCAGTGAGAGGAATACTACCTGTATCAGTGGGGGAAACAGTGCCCCATGGGCTAGATGCTGCCTGTGGGCCACAGTATGGAGACCACTGCCCTAAAACATACATTCTATCTGCTCAGATAATTATTATTTTTTAATTCAATCATTGCTGTAGTCTTTCAGTTCCCCCCATTTCCTTTTGTTGGTGATCTTATGATCCTGGAACACACCTGAGTGTGATGCTAGGACACCAAGACTGATGCAATACCATGTTGGCACTAAGAAGCTTCTTCCAGCCACCAATCTGTTTCAAAAGTTCCTTGAAAGTTTAAATGTGATTGGAAATGCAAGGAACAAAGGAGAGAGGAAGTTATACAGCACAGGCTTTAAGTACATTGCTTATGTCCTTCAAATGACCCTGTAAGGTGGTCTGTGTGTGCTGGGGATACACTGGAGTACAGGGAGCTCAAATCAAAGCAATCCTGCCTCTAACTGCACAACTCAATCTAAGACCAGTCTCTAAAAAAAAAAAAAGAAAAGATAAATACCTTTCCTTTTCGGTAGGCAGTGTCTTAAAACGTCACTGTACCGTAGATTTCTACACATCCACCTTGAATACCTTTATCCTGACACATGTTGTGGTTCCTTCCACCATCCTCTGCATCACTAATGCTTCCCATGGTCCTAAAAGAGTCTGAAATTGTACAGGAATAAAGGGAACATTTTCCAAAGAGGACACCTGTACTGGTGGTGATGCCTGTTTAAGGGCTTGTTCACACTTGACTAAATTTATAACCCTTAACAAACGCTCCTATAGTGTTACATTGGGCGTTAGACTCGAGTTAATGAGCTTTAGTTTGGGCATTAGACTGGCATTTTACAAGCGTTATGGATAAGTTAAAAATGTTTCCCAAACGCCCTATGGGCAGTTTTGAAACCTTTGATGAGCGTTAAGGCGCATTAAAACTGCTTGACAAATGCCTATTCCATTACAGAAAGTAAACTAATCGTAATGCCGCGCAACTGCCTGCCAGAGCGTTTGCGAAGTGTTACCATAGACTTGAATGGAAGGCGTTGAAAGGCTTTAAACGCCTCCTGACTCGACATTAGGCTTCAATTTTGAAACAACGCGATGCTAAAGCTTCATGTTTTGATAATGTGAACAGCACTGTGTGCTGTTCATTGTATCATTTGCATTGGCGTTTGGGGGGCATTTTTAACGCCTCTCAAACGCCGGCTTTTAATGCCAGTGTTAACTTTGCCTAAAATACAGCTTGCCACCTTTACAGTTTGGTCTTGGTCTAATTTGGTGCTTTTAGTGATAAAAGGTCGCTGTAAGGTAAATTGAGTGACAAAAGGTGTTGACTGAGTTCACTTGTGCCTGATTTTTTTTTTTCAAGTGTTGCCTTTAACCACTTTACCACCGGAGGATTTTGCTGTCTTACGTCCAGGCCGCTTTTTTGCGATTCGGCACTGTGTGACTTTAACTGACAATTGCGCGGTCATGCAAAGCCGCACCCAGGCAAAATTTACGTCCTTTTTTTCCCACAAACAGAGCTTTATTTTGGTGGTATTTGATCACCTGTGCGATTTTTACTTTTGCGCTATAAACAAAAAAGGAGCGAAAATTTTGAAAAAATAACACTATTTTTCACATTTTTTAAAGAGAAATTCCCCCCAAAAAAATGTCAAAATCAAAATTTTTATCATTTTTGGCCAATTTGTTTTTTGCTACATATTTTTGGTAAAAAAAAAAATCGCAATACGCGTATTTTGATTGGTTTGCGCAAAAGTTAATGTGTTTACTAACTAAGGGAAAGATTTCTGTCATTTTTGGTGTTTTTTTTTTAACGAGTAATGGCGGCGATCTGCGATTTTTTTTGCGGGACTGCGACATTGCGGCGGACAGATCGGACCCCTGACTGACATTTTTGACACTTTTGGGGGTACCAGTGACATTACTACAGTAATCAGTGCTATAAATATGCACTGTTACTGTAAAAATGTAGGAGGGGTCAATGTATGCCTGGTGCTTACTGACATGTGTGGGGGGAGGTGACTGAGTGACACAGGGACAGATCACATGTTCAGCTATGCTGAACCCTGCAATCTGACCCTGCCTGTCACTTAGAAGATCCGCCCGCTCTGTTTACACAAGCAGGCGGATCTCCACACTCGATTCCCCGACGATCGGGGAAGAGCAGCGGCGATCGCTGCTGCTCCTCCCCTGGCCCGACTCCCGCTCTGACTGAACACAGCGGGAGCGAGCCTCCGGCGGCTCGCGCGCGCCGCCCACAGGGGGAGGAGTCCAGCGACGTAGGTCTACGTCGCTGGACGATACCGAGCCACATTGCTGCAGTAGCAGCAATGTGAGCGGTCGTTATGTGGTTAATAACAGTATGATAAATCTCTCATACTGTTACATTGCATCCCTGCAGTATATGGCTGCTGCAAGGAGGTAAGGATGTGGATAAGGATGTGGAAAAGTTTCAAGGACCTTGAATTTTGGAGATGCTAAACCATTCATACATACCTCTCCTATATGCTATCCTGCTTATACTGTCATAGTAACAGGTAAATGATTATAGCACTGCTCTAACCTTCCTGCCCCACTATGCTAATACAGTGGGGAAAATAAGTATTTGATGCCCTGCAGATTTTGTAAGTCTGCCCATGTACAAAGAAAGGAAAGGTCTATAATTGTTATCATAGATGTATTTTAAATGAAAGAGACAGAATACCAACAAAAAAAAAAATATATGGAAAAATACATAAAACAAATGCTACAAAGTATGTTGCAGTTCAGTGAGTAAAATAAGTATTTGATTCCCAAGCAAAACATGACTTATTACTTGGTGGAGAAACCCTTGTTGGCAAGCACAGAGGTAGAACATTTCTTGTAGTTGGTGACCAGGGTTGCACACATCTCAGAAGGGATTTTGGTCCACTCTTCTTTACAGATCTTCTCTAAATCCTTAAGGATTCTTGGCTGCCTCTTGGCACCTCCAGGTTTTAGCTCCCTCCATAAAATTTCTATAGGATTAAGGTCTGGAGACTGACTAGGCCACTCCATGACCTTAAAGCGGAGTTCCACCCTGGAATTTTTTTTTTTTTTTAAAAATACCCCCGGGACAGTCAGGGCTAGTGCATTCCACAATGGCTAGCCTCTGATCTGTCCCGGGTTGCACTTACCTGTTAGGACAAATACTTACCTTGAAAACGTCTTGTCCAGCGCTGCCATCTCAGATGTGGGCAGCTTGAAGCCAGCGAGATCCTCTTCAGCGCCCTCTTCCGCCTTCTTCGGTCCCACGATGCCCTGCGCCGGCCCCGACGTCACTTCCGGGTCACGCGCGTCATCCCTCCACAGCTTCTGGGCATGCCCAGAAGCTGTTTAGAAGGGGATGACGCGTGCGCCCCGGAACTGACGTCGAGGCCGGTGCAGGCGCAATGATTCCTGGGAGCGATGACGTTCAGCTCCCAGGAATCATTGCAGAGCCAGGAAGGAGGAAGAAGGAAGTAAGGTAAGTATATTTTCTTCGCTACGAGGTAAGTAAAAAAAAAATGCGATTATCCATTTCTTTTTCAGGTGACCCGGAGCGAGAAGATGAAGGTAAGTATAAAATTAGGGTGGAACTCCACTTTAATGTGCTTCTTCTTGAGCCACTCCTTTGTTGCCTTGGCGGTATGTTTTGGGTCATTGTCATGCTGGAAGACCCATCCATGACCCATCTTCAGTGTTCTGGCTGAGGGAAAAAGGTTCTCATCCAAGATTTTAAAATACATGACCCCGCTAATTGGCCCCTCAATGTGGCAAAGTCGGCCTGTAGCTTTAGCAGAGAAACAGCCCCAAAGCATCATGTTTCCACCTCCGTGCTTGACTGTAGGGATAGTGTTCTTAGGGTCATAGTCAGCATTTTTCTTTCTCCAAACACGGTGAGTCGAGGTAATGCCAAAGAGCTCAATTTTGCTCTCGTCTGACCACAGCACTTTCTCCCAATCCTTCCCTGAATTATTTAGATGTTCATTGGCATGACTGTACATGTGCCTTCTTGAGGAGGGGGACTCACTGTGTTTGAAGGAAGAAATATGCTGACTATGACCCTAAAAACACCATCCCTACAGTCAAGCACAGAGGTGGAAACATGCTTTGGGGCAGTTTCTTTGCTAAAGATACGGACCAACTTTGCCGCTTTAAGGGGCCAATGGATGGGGTCGTGTATTGTAAAATCTTGGATGAGAGCCTTCTTCCCTTAGCCAGAACACTGAGTCATGGATGGGTCTTTCAGCATGACAATGACCCACAACATACTGCCAAGGCAACAAAGGAGTGGCGCATTAAGGTGATGGAGTGGCCTAGCCAGTCTCCAGACCTTAATCCTATAATAAAAAAAATTATGGAGAGAGCTGAAACTTTGAATTGCGAAGAGACAGCCAAGAAACCTTAAGAATTTAAAGATCTGTGAAGAAGAGTGGACCAAAATCCCTCCTGAGATGTGTGCAAACCTGGTCATCAACTACAAGAAACGTCTTACCTCTGTGCTTTCCAACAAGGGTTTCTCCACCAAGTACTAAGTCATGTTTTGCTTGGGGGTCAAATACTTTTTTTGAGATAAAGTGTAGGGGGTGGCGCTGTCTGTTTGCTGACTTAGATGAATGATAGAGTGAATAAATATATGGTTGACAATAATAAATATGATATATAAATATTGTATATAAAAAAATGTGTGTGGTAAACCGTAAATCAAAGTGACATGTACATATACGTCCCTCAAAGGTGATGTGTGCTGAGATAATGGTAAGAGATAAAACCAAGTATTGGTATAAGATTGCAATATAATAGATATATGTATCCTAACGGATACAAGTGTAATAGTATGTATACACTCAATAAGTGGTATAAAAATGTGATGTTAGCACCAAAAAATAAACGCAAATAAATATAAGTGCAGCTATACTTAAAGTGACACGTGCAACATCCTCAATTTAAAGTGACATATGCTGGTAAGTGCATGGAACTACAAATAGATAATTACGATCTTCCTCAAAATATATAAATA
Organism: Pelophylax lessonae; assembly: GCF_965119305.1. Lineage (NCBI taxonomy): Eukaryota > Metazoa > Chordata > Amphibia > Anura > Ranidae > Pelophylax > Pelophylax lessonae. Next base: position 51,280,940 of record NC_138769.1, on the reverse strand, counting down.
AGCATATAAGTGCCAATAATCCAAGAAGAAAGTGAAAGGTTAAAAATGGTAAATAACATAAAAATTATATATATGTGACTATAAGTGAAGAAAAAAAGGTCAGTATAGTAATCCGAAAATAGCTATAAAGTGGCAAGTGCTTGAAACTCCAAAGTGATGTGTCCCAATGACAACAACGGGATAAAATAGTGACAAATCAATAATAAATCAATAATAGTCTATTTCAAGTGAAACAGTGATAGGTGATGGGTGACCTTCCTAAAAGGGTGATTATAGAATTCTTCGTGTATAACGTACACAATACTGTGTGGCCCCGTGGTGGGTGGTGAGGTGCCCAGTGACCCCCTTCGATAAACAGCACACTCACCAGAGATACTCACCCCACACAGGGGTACAAGGCGGGTATGTCATGATGTATAGATGGTGGGTCCTGTCTCCTTCTCCAGGTCTGGGGCGGGACGTCTGGAAAGGTCCCTGGGGGTCCAAGGGTAGCCGGGACCCTTTACCCTTGGTCACTATTTTATCCCGTTGTTGTCATTGGGAGTCGGGACACATCACTTTGGAGTTTCAAGCACTTGCCACTTTATAGCTATTTTCGGGTCTTTATCTCATTACATTATATAGTCTTCTTACTATATTATAGGGGGGCTGCAGTCTATATTGCCAAATATATCCATAACTCCATAAGCGCGGAGCCTACTCCCTTTTTTTACTCACTGAACTGCAACATTTGTATCATGTGTTTTTTTCTGGATTTTTGGTTGGTATTCTGAATATATTATTTAAAATACAACCTTGAAAAAAATTATAGACCCTTCATTTCTTACAAAATCTGCAGGGGATCAAATAATTATTTTTCCAACTGTAGATGGTAAAACGTATGCCTAAATACCTTTCTTGAAGGAATAGCTACTCTGGAATCACTCGTGTGTCAGTTATAAGCATCAAGGCATTGGTTATGTGATCTTAGTAAAGAAACAGGGCCTATTCACACTTTTGTGTCGCTCTTCATTGTGAATGGCACCCTAATGCACTGTACAGTAGAGTACAATGCACCGCATTGCATCATATGCGGTGTATTGCGGTGTGCTGCTTTGCTAGAAAATGGCCTTGTGCTTTGTATAATCCATTATAGTGCCTTGGCAGTCCATTCGTAATGAAAAGACTGCCTTAATGCCTTACACGTTAACACGTAAAGCGCGCTGATACAACAATGTGTTTAAGGGAGGGGCTGGGGGGGCGCAAGTATTGGAAGCTTTTATTTTTCCTAATGAAAAGAATGCATTAAGGTAAAAAACCTTTTGCATTTACAACAACTCATAAATTTATCCTAACCCTGAAAGCGCTTTATTGATATATCTCTATGTAACAATTTCTATGGTTAAAGACTTTTTTTTTTTTTATATACGAAAGAGAAGGAAATTGGATTAGGACTACTGATCCCAGTAGAACTTTCCTACAATAGCAAAAGAAAGGAAAAAAAAGTGAATAATTAAATTGGAACCTGTTCTTGATGTACTTGACTGTTTAATAAGCTGTGATGTTTAATGTTTATTATGGCTGCAATTTATTCTTTGAAAAATTGCCTAATTAGAGGAAATAATGAGACCTGGGGAGTCAAGTTTTGCTGATCCTGATCATCATGAATGATGTTGTGCAAACTGAGTACTGTACATAAGCAGGTTACTAAATCATATGTTACAGATAACCTCAACCCTAACCCTGAAAAAGCTTTATTGATATTACTCAATGTAAAGATTTCTATTTTTGCAATTTTTTGTGAAAGAGAAGTAAATTGGATTATTAGGACTACTGAAGATCCTGATTCCCATATATGGATCTTTAGTTGTCACTGGAGGGATCACCAGCAGGGGGAAGGAGGTTTTGATTCCTCTATACAGATCTTTATATCACTAGAGGGATCACCAGCAGAAGGAATGAGGTTCTGATTCCCCTATAATGGATCTTTAGTTATCACAAGTGGGATCACCAGCAGGAGGAAGGAGGTTCTGATTCCCCTATTTAGATCTTTATATCACTAGAGGGATCACCAGGAGGAGGAAGGAGGTTCTGATTCCCCTATAATGATCATTATATCACTAGAGGGATCACCAGCAGAAGGAAAGAGGTTCTGATTTCCCTATATATACCTTTATATATATATATATATATATATATATATATATATATATATATATATATATATATCACTAGAGGGATCACCAACAGAAGGTCTTTAGTTATCCCTACAGGGATCTTTAGTTATCACTAGAGGGATCACCAGCAGGAGAAGGGGATTTTCTGATTCCCCAATATAGATCTTTATATCACTAGATGGATCACCAGCAGAAGAAAGAAAGTTCTGGTCCTCCTATATAGATATTTAGTTATCACTAGAGAGATCACCAGCAGGAGGAAGGAGGTTCTGACTCCTCTATATAGATCTTTATATCATTAGACTCGGAGGGATCACCAGAAGAAGGGAGGAGGTTATTATTCCCCTATATAGATCTTTAGTGAAACCTTATTTAGAATACTGTGTCCAGTTCTGGAGACCTCACTTACAAAAATATATTGATAAGATAGAACAGGTCCAGAGATGGGTAACAAAAATGGTGAAAGGTCAGAGGGATAAAACATATCGAGAGTGATCAGGAACTAAATGTGTACAGTCTGGAGGAAATGGGAGACATAATTGAAACCTTTAAATACATGAAGGGGTGAATAAGGTTCAGGAAGGCAGTTTTTTCAATATGAAACCAATATCAAGAACACGGGGACATTACCTCAAAGTAACTGGAGGGAAGTTCAAAACTAATTTTAGAAAATATTATTTTACTGAAAGTGAAGTTGATGCTTGGAATAAACTTCCAGCAGAGGCAGTGAGACAGTCAACAGTAAATGGCTTCAAACATGCTTGGGATTAACAAAGATTTATACTCAGACAACAAAGTTAAGTAAAAAACAAAAAAAAAACAAAACAAACAAAAATAATAGGTAGACTTGATGGACTACTCTGTCTTTTTCTGCGGTCACTTTTCTATGTTTCACACAGGCCCGATTTGGCTAATCGGGAGCACCGGAAGAATTCCCAGTGGGCTGGTCGTTTTTTTTGGCCGGGAGGGACGTTGTCATGGCCAGGGGCGGACCAGCTGGCGGCCATCGCAGTCACGTCTCCCGGGCTCTTGACTGATGATGTCACCTCTCCACACCGCATATACGCTAAGAACGCATCAAGCTGCCTTATAGGTGGAGGGGTGGGTAAGAGGGCGTGGCTGGGGGCGTGTCCGATTGGCCGGTTGAGGTGCGGCGTCAGTGAATGGCTGGGAGGAGGCGCTGTCTGTGAGGGGCGCTCTGATACTTCTACATACCACAGCTGCAAGCGAGGGAGCGAGAAGGAGGGGGGTGATGTGTGACCGGAACCGCCTGCCCTGAGCCTGGGAGTGCTATGAGGTGAGGGGGGCACCCCTTCTCATTGTGCAGGGGCGGGGCATAACATTCAGGGGTCACCTTATCCCATGTCCTGCCTGAGTCTGCAGAGTGCTGTAACCCATGGCAACCCCTGAGAACCCTCCAGACCTGGATGCTGCAGTACTAGGCCAACACACAATGTCCGCTGTCAAAGGGCCTCCTACAGGTGGTCAGCAATGGGGGTCACCATTTGTATTGTTCTCATCCTGAGGATGGCTGGATGGAGGGGTCACCTATCCCATAATACAAGGCTTGTTCTGCATAGGGCTATCACCCATAGCAACCAGTCAGAACCCATCCCCCTCACTTCTGGTAGAGTGTCACATACCATAGGATCTCTATCTAGAGGGGGAATGACCAATGGCAATGGTTACATGTATTTATATGTTCCTCTAGAAGAATACATCACTTCATCCTGTGACAGAGATGTGCACACTTCTTCAGCAGGACCTGACAACAACCAATAGTACCCGATGGAACTCCTTCCCTCTTTCTTTCACCCCAACCAATAAATTACAAGGCTGTAGAGAACAGTGCGCCATTGCAAACGGTTTTAATTACATTATTTTGATATAGTCAGTCGTGAACTAAAGTGGGCCGGTCTAAGGCATGAAACTCCAGGGCTGAAAATGAGTCCCACTCCGGCCCTGGTTTTACATGTCAAAGTTGCAAAATGTTGCTTAAGCCTTAAGATTTGTTTTATCTTTAGGCGTAAAGGGGTTAATAGGCTATCGTTTAACCTCCCTGGCGGTATGATCCTTTCCGATTTTAGGTGCTGAAAGCGGTACCATTATTTTGCATGTAATTCTTAAGAATGAGCAGCCCAAACCAACTATTTACATATGATATTTTTTTTTTTTTTTTTACTGTACGTTCTTCTTTATAACATCTCGGGTATGATAAAGTTTGAAACACAAAATCATAAATTATAATATAATAATGTGTATATGTATATATATATATATATATATATATATATATATAGATACGTATATATATATATATATATATATATATAGATATATATGTATATATCTATATATATATATATATACATAAAAAGTACAGTAAAACTGCAGGAAAGGGCAAAGGGCACTGGGGGGCAAAAAAATGTGAATTTATTTTATTTTGCATTGTATCAGTGTGTTTGGTGTGTTTAACTGTTTGAATTTGCTGCCGGTTCCACCCGCCTGCGAGCGTCACATCGCAGGAGACGGAAGCCGGGGCACACAGAGCATCGGGAGGAAGATCCGCCGCCACACGCCACCAGGATACATCGCTGGATCCCGGGGACAAGGTGAGTACCCTTTCTTACAGGATCCAGCGATCTTCCTAGCGGTACCCCGAGTGTGGCTCGGGGTTACCACTTTTGGCACTGAAATTTAGCCCCAAGCCACACTCGGGAATACCGCTAGGGAGGTTAATGTTTATTTTGGCTGCATTTCGATTTATTCTTTGAGAAATCACCAAATCGGAGAACGTCATAAGACTCAGGAAGTCAAGGTTTTCCGAATGGAATCATCATAATGTTGTGCAGACCGGACAGATTCTGTACATAAGCAGGTTACTAAATCATACTTTGTAGATTTACCCAAATTCTAACCCTAACCCTGAAAATGCTTTATTGGTATAACTCAATGTAAAGATCTCTATGTTTGCAGAATGTCTTAAGAAAGAGAAGGAAATTGGATTAGGATTACTGTAGATCCCGGTAGAGTTACCCTACAATAGCAAGAGAAAGGAAAAAGATGAAGAGTTATATCGGAAAACTTTCTTGATTTACTTGCATATTTAATAAGCTGTGGTGTTTAATTTAATTACGTCTTGTTTTATTCTTTGAGAAATTACCATATTGGAGGAAATGATGAGACCCGGGAAGTCAAGGTTTTCCGACCCTGATGATTATGAAGTTGTAGAAGCTGGCCGAGTACGGTACATAAGCAGGTTACCAAATCAAACTTCGTAGATTTACTGTACCTTAGCCAAGCTCTCCAGCTTCCAGTTCACACAGAAAATAAGGCTTCATTTATGTCTGGACGTTTTACTGATTTTCTAAATCCAAAAGCAAGCATTTAAAAAACAAAATATTCAGCATAATCTAAACTCTGTGGTTACAGTCCCCGCTAGGCATGTAAAAATAGCCTCTATTACACACCCACACGTTTTACTACTGCTGTAAAAGTAATTACCCAATCGGAAAACAGCCGCCCCACAGAAACTTTATGAGACGTGATTTGCAGAGTATGTATGTGGCACTCATGGACTTTCAAATACGTTTTGTATCTCTGACATTTTGGAAAATTTTGGAAAAGCAAGAACATTCACATAAGGCAAAGGAAGACTTATATCTTACTGTTTATTAACCGAATGAACAGGCCATTAATGACCAGACAATTGCGCGGTCATGCAACACTGTAGCCAAAAACAATTTGATGTCCTTTTTTTCCCCACAAGTAGAGCTTTCTTTTGCTGGTATTTAATCACCTGTGCAATTTTTATTTTTTGCGCTATAAACAAAAAAAGAGCGACAATTCTAAAAAAAAAAAAAAAAAAAAAAAGAAAAATTTTTTTACATTTTTACTTTCTGCTAAATAACATTCCCAAAAAAAATGTAAAAATCGAATTTGTTCATAATTTAAGGCCAATATGTATTCTACTACATATTTTTGGTAACAAAAAATCTCAAAATGTATTGATTGGTTTGCGCAAAAGATATTACGTCTACAAACTACGGGAAAGATTTATGTAATTTTTATTTACTTTTTTAGTGTGGCGGTGATCAGCGATTTTTAGTGGGACTGGGATATTACGGCGGACAGATCGGACCTCTAACTGACATTTTTGGCACTTTTAGGGGGACCAGTGGAATTATTACAGAAATCAGTGCTAAAAATATGCACTGTTACTGTACTAATGACACTTTCAGGGAAGGGGTTAACACCAGGGGCGATCAAAGGGTTAAATGTGTCCCTAGGGGGTGTTTTCTAAGTCACCATATCACACTCCTTCCTCTCCGTCTTCCATGGGCATTTTGTGACTTGGGACTCCCTCTCTATGTCCCCTTCCGTGGACATCTTCCATCTATACGGCCAGGACCAGAGGGAGGCCACCCACACCACTGCATTATCCTGGTTGCTGACATGCTCCCCCCAACGAGCCAACTGTGAGTCCATTGTCTAAACACAATGTCCGTGGCGCATGCGTGCCGCCCGATACCTCCTGCACGAAATCGCGTAGTACTACGTGATTTTGCGCAGCCGAGCCTCACTGCTGCAGTAATACTACGGTGGGCAGTCGGCAAGAGGTTAAAAATACCTTACTACAAATTTACAATGTTGCAGTGTGATCACTGAGGACAAGGAATATAGGCAAAGCAAACAGTAAAGTATGGTACATTGTATAAGACAATTGGGCAAATGATCGTCCGATTTTCCTCGTTTCACAGCAAATCAGAGCTGAGGAAAGACATATTGTCCGAAAATTCTCATAGGACAAAGGCTTTTTTTTTGTTGTTTATTGTTTACGATCATGCGCAGTCGTTTTGTTTCGAAAATCGTACGAAAACTGTATATATTAAGCAAAACCTGTTTGTTCTGTTCTCGTACAAGGAAAATTTTGGAGCTTGTCCCTTCAGAATTTTTTCTTCAGAAGGCCAGAATCGGCAGTAGAAAGTTGTATACATATACAAAAATCGTACGAATGTTCCTTGGACGGAAATTCTCCCCCGATTTTCTTATAGTGAATTATTCTTTAATTCCTGAGTTGGGAAAACAACAAGTTTCGTTTTTCCAGTTTCAGCTTAAAGTTGTAAGCCCTCACATATACCCTGTAAACTGGACTCACAGATGAAACAAATCCTCTTACATAAGTTGCACCTGTTTATTTGCAGTCTTATCTTCTCTACACCTGTTTAAAATCTATAATTTATAAAGCTTGTCTGAGCTGTCAGGAGGGGGTGAGGAGCTGATATGACACTCTGCAGAGCTCAGTGAGGAAAGCTCTGAGAGCTGATTGGTGGGAAGGGACACACCCAGTGGTGGGATTCAGCCGGTTCGCACCGGTTCCATAGAACCGGTTACTAGCTTTCTGCAGGTTCGCAGAACCGGCTGCATCCCTCTGCGCGTCCGAGCGCAGTACAATTGAAAGTCCCGCACTTGGACCGCGCAGCCGCAGACGTGGCGGCCAGGGAGCGGAGCAGTGCGCCCGACCCGCCCATTCTGTGACAATAGCGAATGAGAATTCGCTATTGTCACGCGGATCCTCCTCCTGGCCAATCAGGGAGCGGGTCCTCCCGCTTCCTGATTGGCCGAAAGGCAAACACCGTGCCATTGGACAAGGAGGAGGCGCCGCGGGAGGACTGAAGTCTCGGAGACGCGGGGAGCCGGGGACTGAAGCAAAGCTGCGAGACCGTCCGTGACTCCGTGAGGTAAGTGCGGGGGGATCGCTGGCACTCTGCAATCATTGGGCATTGGGGGAAATGCTGTGGCTGGCACTCTGCAATCATTAGGGGCAATGCTGTGGCTGGCACTCTGCAATCATTGGGGGCAATGTTGTGGCTGGCACTCTGCAATCATTAGGGGCAATGCTGTGGCTGGCACTCTGCAATCATTGGGGGCAATGCTGTGGCTGGCACTCTGCAATCATTGGGGGCAATGCTGTGGCTGGCAATCTGCAATCATTGGGGGCAATGCTGTGGCTGGCACTCTGCAATCATAGGAGGCAATGCTGTGGCTGGCACTCTGCAATCATTGGGGGAAATGCTGTGGCTGGCAATCTGCAATCATTAGGGGCAATGCTGTGGCTGGCACTCTGCAATCATTAGGGGCAATGCTGTGGCTGGCACTCTGCAATCATTAGGGGCAATTCTGTGGCTGGCACTCTGCAATCATTAGGGGCAATGCTGTGGCTGGCACTCTGCAATCATTAGGGGCAATGCTGTGGCTGGCACTCTGCAGGCATTAGGGGCAATGCTGTGGCTGGCACTCTGCAAGCATTAGGGGCAATGCTGTGGCTGGCACTCTGCAATCATTGGGGGCAATGCTGTGGCTGGCACTCTGCAATCATTGGGGGCAATGCTGTGGCTGGCACTCTGCAATCATTGGGGGCAATGCTGTGGCTGGCACTCTGCAAATATTAGGGGCAATGCTGTGGCTGGCACTCTGCAATCATTGGGGGCAATGCTGTGGCTGGCACTCTGCAATCATTGGGGGCAATGCTGTGGCTGGCAATCTGCAATCATTAGGGGCAATGCTGTGGCTGGCACTCTGCAATCATTAGGGGCAATGCTGTGGCTGGCACTCTGCAATCATTAGGGGCAATGCTGTGGCTGGCACTCTGCAATCATTAGGGGCAATACTGTGGCTGGCACTCTGCAATCATTAGGGGCAATGCTGTGGCTGACACTCTGCAATCATTAGGGGCAATGCTGTGGCTGGCACTCTGCAGGCATTAGGGGCAATGCTGTGGCTGGCACTCTGCAAGCATTAGGGGCAATGCTGTGGCTGGCACTCTGCAATCATTGGGGGCAATGCTGTGGCTGGCACTCTGCAATCATTGGGGGCAATGCTGTGGCTGGCACTCTGCAAATATTAGGGGCAATGCTGTGGCTGGCACTCTGCAATCATTGGGGGCAATGCTGTGGCTGGCACTCTGCAATCATTGGGGGCAATGCTGTGGCTGGCAATCTGCAATCATTAGGGGCAATGCTGTGGCTGGCACTCTGCAATCATTAGGGGCAATGCTGTGGCTGGCACTCTGCAATCATTAGGGGCAATGCTGTGGCTGGCACTCTGCAATCATTAGGGGCAATACTGTGGCTGGCACTCTGCAATCATTAGGGGCAATGCTGTGGCTGACACTCTGCAATCATTAGGGGCAATGCTGTGGCTGGCACTCTGCAGGCATTAGGGGCAATGCTGTGGCTGGCACTCTGCAAGCATTAGGGGCAATGCTGTGGCTGGCACTCTGCAAGCATTAGGGGCAATGCTGTGGCTGGCACTCTGCAATCATTGGGGGCAATGCTGTGGCTGGCACTCTGCAATCATTGGGGGCAATGCTGTGGCTGGCACTCTGCAATCATTGGGGGCAATGCTGTGGCTGGCACTCTGCAATCATTGGGGGCAATGCTGTGGCTGGCACTCTGCAATTATTAGGGGCAATGCTGTGGCTGGCACTCTGCAATCATTGGGGGCAATGCTGTGGCTGGCACTCTGCAATCATTGGGCATTGGGGGCAATGCTGTGGCTGGCACTCTGCAATCATTGGGGGCAATGCTGTGGCTGGCACTCTGCAATCATTGAGGGCAATGCTGTGGCTGGCACTCTGCAATCATTGGGCATTGGGGGCAATGCTGTGGCGGGCACTCTGCAATCATTAGGGGCAATGCTGTGGCTGGCACTCTGCAATCATTGGGGGCAATGCTGTGGCTGGCACTCTGCAATCATTGGGGGAAATGCTGTGGCTGGCACTCTGCAATCATTGGGGGCAATGCTGTGGCTGGCACTCTGCAATCATTGGGGGCAATGCTGTGGCTGGCACTCTGCAATCATTGGGGGCAATGCTGTGGCTGGCACTCTGCAATCATTGAGGGCAATGCTGTGGCTGGCACTCTGCAATCATTGGGGGCAATGCTGTGGCTGGCACTCTGCAATCATTAGGGGCAATGCTGTGGCTGGCACTCTGCAATCATTAGGGGCAATGCTGTGGCTGGCACTCTGCAATCATTGGGCATTGGGGGCAATGCTGTGGCTGGCACTCTGCAATCATTAGGGGCAATGCTGTGGCTGGCACTCTGCAATCATTGAGGGCAATGCTGTGGCTGGCACTCTGCAATCATTGGGCATTGGGGGCAATGCTGTGGCTGGCACTCTGCAATCATTAGGGGCAATGCTGTGGCTGGCACTCTGCAATCATTGGGGGCAATGCTGTGGCTGGCACTCTGCAATCATTGGGGGCAATGCTGTGGAACTCTGCAATGATTGGGGGCAATGCTGTGGCACTCTGCAATGATTGGGGGCAATGCTGTGGCTGGCACTCTGCAATGATTGGGGGCAATGCTGTGGCTGGCACTCTGCAATGATTGAGGGCAATGCTGTGGTCACTGTGCATTGAAAGGGGGGCACGCTGGTCTCTCTGCATTGAAAGGGGGCACGCTGGTCACTGTGCATTGAAAGGGGGCACGCTGGTCATTCTGCTGGGAAAGTCGGAACTGGTTACTAAAATTTTTGAATCCCACCACTGGACACACCCCCCTTCACACAGCACACAGGAACAGCAGCTTTCAATTCCAAGGCTGTGTGTTAGAGCTCCCTCCCCTGTTACCTTATTAGCCCTTGGTGTCAGGAAAAGAAGTGCCTCATGCAGATAGCAGAGGAACGGAGCAACAGATAGAATTGACACTTATTGTTCTGGATTGGAAGTACATACTATACAGCAGGGATCCTCAAACTACAGCCCTCCAGCTGTTGCAAAATTACACATCCCTTGTAAAACTGACATTTACAGACATGACTAGGCATGATGGGAATTGTAGTTCCTAAACAACTGGAAGGCCATAGTTTAAAGACCCCTGGTATAGAGGGATACGCTTTGCTCATTATTCATATCAGAGGCTTACAATCACTTTAAGAAGAAATACTGTGAACACATACTTTCACCTATTATTACAGTGTTTACCTTAAAGTATATTGGTAGGCAACATGCTTTTAGTTTTTATACAGAAGGAAATAATTAAAAACGTGACAGGGGTAATCATTGTTACCTGTTTAACTATTTTTCATTATAGTATTAAATGTAAGTAATTGCATATGAACCACAAGAGGGAGCTCTGTATTCCACTACAGTTATTCAATCCTTCCCACCTAAAGCAAAGCTATACTCCTTCAGTTAACATTAACTATTTTTTTTTTTTTTTTCAAAAAAAGCTTTATTGAAAAGTGAACATTGGAACTTTACAATATACAACAGTAAAACCAATTATTTTTCATACTTATGATCCCAGAATTAGTAAATAGATAGAAAGGTATATTATATTTACTTGTTTTAAAAACATTTTTATTACATACCCGGTGATCAGCAAGAAATGCACTCAACTACTAATTTCTTGTTATGGCACAGTATTTTTGTGTGCTGACAGGTGTCAGCCCTGTCCAATTGACTTTTTCTAAACTACTCAAACCATTCCCCTAGCCGATTCTCCACAACATAAAGACTACTTATTCTGGGAGGGCTAGATAACACAGGAAGTTTGCACAGAACAGCTCTGAATTTCTGATCAACAGGTATTTTTTTTTTCTAAGCGTTAGAATATACCTAAAGGCAAAACTTTTTTTTAGTTTTGGACAGAGTATAGAGGGGATAGAACAACTTTGGGGTTTTTGTTGCTGTCTTCGTCACCATTAGTCTCCATTCACACTAGCACGACTTGTCAGGCGACTTGGTCAGCCTGACAAGTCGTGCACCGTCGTGGTCCATTGATTGCTATAGGACCCGTTCTAATAGGAGCGACACAAGTCGCTCCGACTTAGAAAAAGGGTCCTTTACTACTTCGGGGCGACCTGGAGTGACTTGCATAGACATTTATTTTATGAAGTCCATGCAAGTCGTGCCGAAATCGCGCTGCACGCGACTTCACAGGTCGCCCTCCTAAGTCGGAGCGACGTAGTGTGAACCAAGCCTAAGGCCCCGTTCACACTGGGGCGATCCGACTTGCCGGGGCGACCTCATAGGTCGCGGCGCACTGCTCGCACCGCGACCTCGGAGCGGCCGGCACGGACTTCATAACATTGAAGTCTATGCAGGTCGCTCCGGGTCGCCCCAAAGAAGCTCCGGACCCTTTTTCTAAGTCGGAGCGACTTGTGTCGCTCCTATTAGAACGGGTCCACAGCTTCTCTATGGCAGGCGACCTACGGCGACCTGTCAGGCGACCAGGTCGCCCCAGTGTGAACAGGGTCTTAAAGTGATTATAAAGTCTTGTTTAAAAATAAATAAATAGCAAACATGTTATACTTACCTCCTCTGTGCAGTTGGTTTTGCACAGGGCAGCCCGGATCCTCCTCTTGCTATGGGGGCACCCGAGCCGAGTCACAGCTCCCTGTATCCATTCAGACACAGACGGCCCGTCCCGCCCACGACTTTGATTAACAGCAGCGGGAGCCAATCGCGGCATGCTGCTGTCTTAGCCAATGAGGAGGGGGGTCCCGGGCAGCTGAGACACTCCTGCAACATCCCTGGATAAAGATTGGCTCAGGTGGGTATTAGGGGGCCTGAGAAGGCCACTAGAATGACTGGAATTCCTTCTGCCTCGATCCTGCGCAAGAGTCTTGGCAGAAGCTTGAGAGGAGGAAAGGAGTAAATCAGACGATACTGGCCCCAGGGGGCTACCAGCACATCTGTGGCATCTGCTAGTGGATCCTGTGACCGTGCCACAAACCTGTGCACCATCCTGTTGAGCTGAGACGCCAACAGATCCACCTGGGGGGTGCCCCACCAGAGACACAGCTGATGAAACACCTCTGGATGAAGGGACCACTCCCCTTTGTCCAACACCTGCCGACTGAGATAATCCGCCTGCCAATTTTCCACCCCTGTAATGTGTATGGCGGAGAAGGCCGGAACAAAACATTCTGCCCACCGAAGAATGCCAGCTACCTCCAGAGCTGCCAATACACTGCTTTTTCCACCCTTCTGATTGACATAAGTCACAGCCGTGGCATTTTCTGATTCCATTCTCACCAGACAGAAGGCGATCCGTCCAGTGATTCAAGCACAGCCTGATCTCTCGGAGTTCCAGGACATTGATTAGGAGTCTGGACTCTTCCCGTTTCCAAACTCCCTGAGTGGAGTTCTGACCCAGAACACCTCCCTACCCAGACAGATTGGTATTTGTGGTGACTACTGTCCAATACAGGGAGAGAAAAGATTTGCCCTGGCAAAGAGCTGGAAAGCAAAGCCACCAGATCAGAGACACTTTTGTTTTTCGGCTCAACCGAATGAATGTCCAGAGACTCCGGACACATTTGGCCAAGATCTCTCTTTGCAGTGACCTCGTATAGAACTGTAAAAACGGGACTGCCTCAAAAGGTAGAAACCATCAAGCCCAGCACCCTCATGCAAGTCCGGAGGGACAACCACCTGCTCGACAGCAAGAGATGAATCGCAGCATGCAACTTCTGGAGTTTGTCCAGAGGAAGGAACACTCTGGCTAGAGCCGAATCCAGAGACCAACCCAGATAGTACAGTTTTGTGGAAGGAACCAGAGCAGAATAGGGGGGTTGTCGGCTAGGAGGAACGCTGCGATGCAGGCAAATTCAACCTCGCAAGACGTTTAACTCGCAGGCTAGGCCCCGTCCAGTGGGGCTATGCCACGGCCAACCTAGCGCTTACTGAAGTCTGTGCGCGCTCGTTGGCCAGACTGGGGTGACCACTGAATCTAGATTATCCAGCCCATCGCCCAGTCCGGCAGTTGATTGTAGATCTCACAGGAAAAAAAGTAGGGAGAAAAAAATCTATTAAAGAAAAAATTGCCAGGACCAGAGATCCCAGCAAGGAACTAGGTCCTTACTCCTGACTAGGCAGTACCTATAGCAGAGAAGGAGAGTATACCTTCTGGGACTGCGCATAGGCGTAGTCAAGTTCTTTTTCTGCCTAGTGTCCTAGTCCTGTAGGGGGCAGTATAACCCAATGGTCAAAAAGATCAGGAGATGTGTCCCTCAATGAATGAAAGAGAAGTTTTTATTTTATTTTATTTTTTTTTTTTCTACTAGTAATGGCGGCGATTAGCAACTTATAGCGGGACTGTGATATTGCGGCGGACAAATCAGACACCTAACTGACAGTTTTGACTTTATTACTTTTTTGGGGACCAATGACACTAATTCAGTGAGCAGTGCTAAAAATGCACTGTCAGTGTACTAATGACGCTGGCAGGGAAGGGGTTAATATCAGGGGCAATCAAAGGGTTAACTGTGCCTAGCTAATGTTTTAGTGTAGTAGGGGAGGTGCTTTTACTAGGGGAAGGCATGGATCAGTGTTCTTGATTTACAGAAACACAGGATCCATGTCTCCTGCACTGACAGAATGACAATTTGTTTATGCCTTGTTTACATAGGCAGACTGCCATTTTGTCAGCGTACCAAACGATCAGTGGGTGCTGGTGGACATCGGGTTCGCGGGACCCGCTGATCAGTTCCCGCTGTATAAATTCACAGCGGTAAACGAGCCGCCAGTGGCGCGCACTTGCACCTGAAACCTGGAAGTGTAGAATCAGGCCACCCTGTAGCAGTAAATATGCTATGGGGAGGTTTTCATGTGGTCAAAAAGTTTGTATTCAAATGTGTTTTGCTGCTTTTTTATGCATTGCTTATCTGTTTTGCGTGCATTTTAAATGCTTTTGTTTGCATTTTTCTACCTTCCATGTATGCAATTTCCTGTTCTGTCCTTTCTGCTAGCCATGAGCTTGGAAAACACACGTAAAATGCAACACACATACATGCATTTCCAGGAATTTTATGTATTTTAATTTATTCCTATGAAAGCTGACTAGCAGATTTGAGCATCTATAGTGCAAACATTCGAAAACCTATCCTCACAAAATGTATTATTCACCCATGATGTGTGTGTGTATACACGCATGCGCAGAGGCTACAGCGAACATACGTGGCATTTATTAGGAAGGGTGGTTTTCTATAGAATGTATGAACGGATGCCAGCTAGGCCTTTGCATACCTAAAATAAAAATGTGATTTTTCTCTGCGGTTTGTTGGTACTAAGCTGGTAGCATTTTTGAGATGCACATACCATATAGGAATAAAACCGCATCAAGTGCGCGTGGCTATCATTAAAGGAGACTGTAAAACAAAGTAACCCTTTCGGCTGCTGGAGCCATTTATTTCACTTTGGTCACGCATGCTGAAATGCTCATTTTGTACATGAAAATGCACTTAAAACCCCAACACATTACATTATGTATATATTTTCTGAGAGTGGACGACCCAAAGAATGAATGAATGTCAGCTGCAGGTTTTTTATGTCACAAAATTTTAATGCAACTGTACATCAAATCTATATTTTCAGGAAAAAAATGTTTTAGTCCACACAAACTTAATACAATCTCCAGATTTTTAAAAATAATAAAAGATGAGACTGAGTTTTAAGTGTTACTAAACCCACAACAGTAAAATCAGTCTGGATATGTAGTAAAGCATGCCTGTTATACTCACTGTGGAACCTAAGGGGTTAATCCTCCGCATTGTGTAAAAAGGCTGTTTGAACCTGTATGCACAGATCCCCTCCTTCCACTGACTCCAGAACATATACGGATAAGACAGAGCCTTTGGAGTCAGGTTGCACATGCTCAGTTTGGTGTGAGAGGTTTTTTTTTTTTTTTTTCTTGGGAGAGTGCATGTGATCAGCACAGAGCCAATCAGCACTGTCCAGACATGTCCGGACAGGGGGGTCAGGAGCCCTGCAGGCTCACAGGACAGTGCAGTATGAAAACTCCTCCTACAAGCTTCACCAGGAACTGATAGAAATCACAAGACTGCTATATACTGCTGATGAAAAAAGGTATTTCACTGTTTATATTTACTAAAATAATTGCATTTCCATGTTCTGTATACTATGGGAGACCAGATACAATTAGTGCAGGGTCCTGGGTTTTGTAACACTTTAAGTAAATAGATACCAAATATGTGAACATTTAAAACTGAGTTACATAGTTACATAATTACATAGTTACATAGTAGGTGAGGTTGAATAAAGACAATAGTCCATCCAGTTCAACCTGTGTAGGTGTGTGTGGCTGTAATCATCTCACATAGCCCTGAATGTCCTTGATCCTTGAGATGTACGTCCAAGAGTCTTTTGAAAGCCACCATACTTCCCGCAGAAACCACCTCTTGTGGTAGAGAATTCCACAATCTTGTAGCCCTAACAGTAAAGAACCCCCCACGTTGCCTGGGGTTAAAACGCTTCTCCTCTAATCGCATTGTATGCCCTCTTGTCCTCATGCAATCCCTTCGAATGAACAGCTTTTTTTCTAAGCTGAGATCCCCATTGAGATATTTATAAATTGCTGTCATGTCCCCCCTCAGGCGTCTCTTCTCCAGGGAGAATAAATTGAGCGATTGCAGCCACTCCTCATAGTTAAGGTCCTCCAATCCCCTAATCAGTTTAGTTGCCCTTCTCTGGACTCTCTCCAGCTCCAACACATCCCTCCTGAGGACTGGCGACCAGAACTGGACAGAATACTCCAGATGCGGTCGGACCAGAGTTTTATAAAGTGGAAGGAAGTGAGTGCAGCTTCACAACAGCAAAAAAGTAGGATGCCTAATATTTTCTAATGCTCATCAATTTGGAGTAAATAATGGCTCTAGAACTGTTCCTCTCACTCATGTATGTGTAGCACTGCCCCCTAGAGGACTGCTGGATATTACACTTTAGGGATTCCCCTGGGTTACCGGTAGCAACTGTTTGCAGAAAACTGAACACTTTAAGTTCTTGGCTCAGTCAAAGATCAGTCCAGGGGTTGTTGTTTTTGTGATTTTATTTAAATTGGGATGGGAGAAGGGATGAATGGGATACTCCAACTGTTAACTATTCACAATGCTGAGGACTTCTAACGTGAGAATGCGGAAAGGCCGCAACTTTATCCTGCCACTTGAATGAAGATGAGATAAGTGGTGTTCCTATAGTATTTCTCTTCAGGGTACTCCCCTAGTACCCCCTTTCTCTCTGGGCTAGCTGACACCCGTCCACTGACTCTACTCTCCGGAGTGGTCCCCTTCCTGGGCAAGTTCCTCTGTACTCACGACACTGTTTTTCCAGATTCTCCAATGCCCCAACTCCTGTAGTCAGCTTCTCCTGGACCTCTGGGTTCAGTCTCACACCCCTGGTACACTAGGCTGACTGCTTGTGACCACCACCAACTGCTGCAGAAGAGGAGGCAGCCGCCACCCTCCTTCTGGGACCTGGCTTCCCGCCCAAACACCTCTACCTCATGTGCCTATGGCTTTTTATACCCTGTCCCATAATGCACCACTGTCTGTGCCAACCCCTGGGACAGTACCAAAAGTCTGTGTGTCATTGGTCAGGTTTCCTCCAGCATCCAACGTGCCTCCCCATTGGATCAGCTGGGGACACTCCCTGAGACCAGATGAATTACACACTGGGCACACTGACTAGACCCAACTACAAATCCTTCTCCCTGATATGCAGGGTGCATAAAGATTTTGCCTGCTGCTTTTCTGGTAAGCAGAGAGAGCCAAAACTACTCTCTCTACCTAGCACCTGACTAGGAGGGTGTTACATATGTAGGAGTCACTCAGCATGTATGTCGATACCTAACGTACCCATGTTTGCTGTACGCTCGTGTTTGGTCGTACATGTGGGGGGAAGGCATTTTAAATTCTTTTTATATTTAAATATATATGAAATATAATATATTAAAATAAATATATTTTTTTTTTTAAGAATTAGCCCTTATAGATAGCTAAAAAGAGCAATGGTGTCAGTGGAAACTTATCTGAGAGGCAGAAATAGCCCATTGCCTTAGCAACCTCTTGAGGAACCCAGGATGAAAAACCCTAGCATATAATGAGCGACATTTCCTCGTAACAGAGACATTAGGGGTTGAAGAGGTCTACTGCACTCCCACCAACCATTAAGTTGTATCAGTTGGGATCTGACAGCTCTGAACTCCAAAGTGCTCAGAGCGGAGCTCTTCCAGGTTCATTGCTCCTAGGGGTGATTGGCACCATTTGCAGATAAAAAAGGTGATCAGGTAGCTATACAACCATCTCAATCACTTCTATCGTAGAGCCCAAAGCGCGGTCTACATGTGATGTTTTTGTACATCCTGAAACTGCCGCACTAAGCAATCTGCCTGGAGTTCGCATGTTCTATGCCTGTGTGGATTTCCCCAGGGTACTCCAGTTTCCTGGGAGAACTTCATATAATGTCCTCCCAGGATAACAGGGCTCCTGCTCAGCCATCATATTACAATAGGCCGGGTGGGAAAGGGTGCTTCAGCATAGCCCCCACACTAAAATACTTCCTTTAATTACAACTCCCATGTTCTTGGGCGGCCTATGCAGGAAAAACATCCCAGCTGCATCCTGTGCCTAGCACCTATGATTCCTATGGATGGTCTATACTCCACATGATGGCCAGAGGACACCTCAATGCAGACCAACTAAATATGCTTTTAGAAAAGGCTGTGTGATGCCAAGGCAGGACCACACAGTGAAGTACTTGGTGGTGGGAATGAAGATTTGTATGTTATTGGGTGGCAGAAAAGATATTTAAAGGAGAACCTGGAAGAAAGTTGTTCTTAAAGAACATGTAAACCCAACATTTCATATTCCTGATATATGTCTGTTGTACCATGTACTTGTAATTAAGTATCCTGTTCTCTTTGTATTGGTTCCTTTGTGTGAAATCCCTGGTGTTCCTGCCAGTCTCCCTGCTTTCCTATTAAAAATAACTGTAGGTGTGCTGGCACTTTCATACAGCGGTATAGTATAGTGCTTTTTTATATAGTATTTAGCTTGGTGCATGCATGTTTCATGGTTCAGTAAGCAGTACTCCTTAAAAAAATCAAATTTTTAAAATGCGAATTATGTTATACACCTTAATGTAACAGGAGTATAAAAGACACATTATTTGGAAGTTCAACATGCATTGCAAACTAGGACTGAAGCATGCCCATTACACATCAAGGTATGATTATATAGACAGGTGTTTTGATCATAAATGCACCTGTGGGCAAATGTTCACACACATACAGTATATAGTTACATAGTTTGTGAGGTTGAAAAAAGATATCAGTCCATCCAGTTCAACCTATGATGTGTTTGCTGTTAACCATACATTGTATACCCCTGTATGTTGTGGTCTTTAAGGTGCCCATCTAATAGTTTTTTGAAACTATCGATGCTCCCTGCTGATACGACTGCTTGTGGAAGAGAATTCCACATCCTTACCGCTCTTACAGTGAAGAACCCCTTACGTATTTTAAGGTTAAACCGTTTTTCCTCTAGTTTTAGTGAGTGGCCACGTGTCTTATTGTATTCCCTTTCTCTGAAAAGTTTGTTCCTTATGCTAGGGTCGCCAGTACAGTATTTGTACATTGATATCATATCCCCCCTGAATCGTCTCTTCTCCAGACAGAATAAGTTCAGTGCTTGTAGTCTTTCCTCATAGCCGATGCCCTCCATTCCCCTAATTATTTTTGTTGCCCTTCTCAGGACTCTCTCCAGTTCCAGCACATCCTTCCTGAGGACCAGTGCCCAGAACTGGACAGCATACTCCAGATGTGACCGGACCAGAGTCTTGTAGAGTGGAAGAATAATCTCTTTATTTCTTGAGTGAATCCCCTTTTTTATACATCCCAGTATTCTGTTGGCTTTGCTTGCAGCGGCTTGGCATTGCATGCCACTGCCAAGCCTGTTGTCTACCA
Organism: Pelophylax lessonae; assembly: GCF_965119305.1. Lineage (NCBI taxonomy): Eukaryota > Metazoa > Chordata > Amphibia > Anura > Ranidae > Pelophylax > Pelophylax lessonae. The sequence goes on along the minus strand of NC_138769.1, from coordinate 51,261,013 downwards.
GTACCCCCAGGTCCTTTTCCACCCTAGACTCACCAAGAGGTTTCCCCCCTAGTGAGTAGCTTGCTTTCTGGTTTCTGGCCCCCAAGTGAATTACTTTACATTTTTCAAAATTAAACCTCATCTGCCATGTAGTTGCCCACCCCGTTATTTTGTTCAGGTCCGCTTGCAAGGTTTCCACATCCTGCATAGAATTTATATTGGCATGCTTAGTTTAGTATCATCTGCAAATACTGAGATTTTACTAGATATCCCCTCCTCTAGATCATTTATGTATAAATTAATCAGGATTGGCCCCAGGACAGAACCTTGGGGGACCCCACTTTCCACACCCGCCCAATCCGAGTACTCCCCATTAAGCATTCACTTACACATGCAGGCACACAATCATATATTTCTGGTCCTGATTATTTTATTTAGTAAATCAGACTCTATAAATGATCCCCCAAAAATAACAGCCATAAATTCTGATATCGCCATTCACACAGGTTCCCCAAATATTCATTGTGACCGGACATCCTCTATAAACCAAACTGCACAAGCTTTGATTTAATTTTAGATAAATAAAAATGTTTGTGACCAGTAACTTCCCATATTCATAAACAATATTGTATTTGTCCCAATTACATGATAGAGGACTCCATAAAGCAGAGCAGACCACATGATGTATGGAGGAGTAACATTAGCCGAGAGCCATATTGAATCCAGATGGAGAACAAGTGGTTAGATTGTACTCCTAAACACCTTGACCTGATTTGTTTATTCCCCGTCAGTACCATTCACAATACATCACTGCTCTAACAAGCAAAGGAAAAGCTCCAGTTACACCCTCTGAAAAAAATCCTGTTGGGATTACTGTGCAAAATGAGTTTAGCATGAATGTGTTTTCGTTAGTGAGTACAAGAAAAAGCTGATTTTTACTGGCCAGATTGTGTCACATCAGTTTTTCCTTACGTGTAGAACATGCACCACAAAGGAACTGACAGCTCCCCCACACTTCCCATGGATGGCTACTGGCTCTTTGTCCAATCAGCTGACTTCCAAACTAGAGTTCATCCTCCTCGGCAAATTTTGACTGCTATTTTTGTTATGACCCTAACCTCCTACCCTCTGGCTCTGACCACTTGTCTGTATGCCAACTGTAACCAAATTCACCCAAAGATTTGGCTCTGCCTGCACACTCCCTGCCCTGACCTCTGTCTGTTTATGGAGCTCATGCCAGTGGGGCATACTAGTCAATGGCCCAAAACTTAGGGTTAGTGTCTCCAATTTCTGTGTTGTGGGCATTTACACCTAAAGCTCAACTCTGGGTTATGGACTCATTCAATAACCCCCCACCACCAGCTTCAGCTACCCGTCCTGACCTCTGTCTGTTTTATGGAGCTCATGCCAGTGGGCTATTTATTTAATGGCCCAGAACTTAGGGCTAGTGTCTCCAATTTCTGTGTTGTGGGCATTTACACTTAAAGCTCAACTCTGGGTTATGGACTCATTCAATAACCCCCCACCACCAGCTTCAGCTACCCGTCCTGACCTCTGTCTGTTTTATGGAGCTCATGCCAGTGGGCTATTTATTTAATGGCCCAGAACTTAGGGCTAGTGTCTCCAATTTCTGTGTTGTGGGCATTTACACTTAAAGCTCAACTCTGGGTTATGGACTCATTCAATAACCCCCCACCACCAGCTTCAGCTACCCGTCCTGACCTCTGTCTGTTTTATGGAGCTCATGCCAGTGGGCTATTTATTTAATGGCCCAGAACTTAGGGCTAGTGTCTCCTATTTCTGTGTTGTGGGCATTTACACTTAAAGCTCAACTCTGGGTTATGGACTCATTCAATAACCCCCCACCACCAGCTTCAGCTACCCGTCCTGACCTCGGTCTGTTTTATGGAGCTCATGCCAGTGGGCTATTTATTTAATGGCCCAGAACTTAGGGCTAGTGTCTCCTATTTCTATTTTGAGGGCATTTACATTAAAAGCTTAACTCTGGGCTCCAGGCTCATTCATTAACCCCCCCACCACCACCATGTTCAGCTACCTGACCTAACTTCTGTCTGTTTTTGGAGCTCATACCAGTGGTGCTAACTAGTCAACAGCCCAAAACTTAGGGTTAGAGTCTCCAATTTCTGTTTTGAGGGCATTTACATTTAAAACTCAACTCTGGGCTTTGGGCTCATTCATTAACCTCCCACCTCCACCATCTTCAGCTACTTGCCCTGATCTCTGTTTGTTTATGGCGCTCATATTAGTGGAACTAATTAGACAATGGCCCAAAACTTAGAGTTAGTGTCTCCAATTTCTTTATTAAGGGAATTTACATTTAAAGCTCAACTCTGAGCTCCAGGATCACTCCCTGGTAAAGGAAAGTGAAGACATCTCATGGCTGAAAGGAATTACTACAGAAGACAGTACCAGAGAGGAGGTGAGCATTGCAGCTAAACCTCTACTGGGGACACCATTTAAAAGAATCTCCAGAATTGGCTTACACATTGTTTTTATTCTATATCTCTTTATAGAATATAAATATATCTATTTACCTTATTACTGATATGTTTATTGTCGTTTAGGTTTGTAGTCCCATGCAAGAAGTCTTAGTCTGCAGTAAATAAATGAATAAAACATATTTAATGCACACTTAGGTCCGGTTCACACTGATGCGATGCGGGAAGGCTGTGAATCCGCAGCCTGTTCCCACATCGCACACGCACCCCCGGCAGTTCACACTGCCATATGCGATACGCTGGGGGTGTCAATGTAGTCTTAACGACACCCCCAGTTTGATCGCATATCGCAGTGCGATCTTACAGTTCGCACAGGATCGGATCGCACAAGTGTGAACCGCTGTGCAATCCGATCCTGATGCGGCTTCCAAAAAGGGTCCCTGTGCGTGTTTGCTGCGGCTGCGGTGCGAATTTAGCCATACAAAGTGTATGGCTAAACTCGCACAGCACAGCCGATCGCATGTAATGAAGGAGCAGTGCGCTTCGACGTTACATGCGAATCCGGCACTCGCACAAGCGTGAACCGGGGCTAAGTGCCGGTTCACATTATTGCGGCTTGCGAGATCGCATGTAATTCGGAGCGCACTGCTCCTAATTACATGCGATCTCATGTGTGGATGCGAGTTCAGCCATACACTTTGTATGGCTGAATTCGCACTGTATCCGCACCAAACACGCACAGGAGGCTTTTTTCCAGCCGCATCAGGATCGGATTGCACAGTGGTTCACACTTGTGCGATCCGATCCTGTGCGAACTGTAAGATCGCACTGCGATATGCAATCAAACTGGGGGTGTCGTTAAAATTTAATTGACACCCCCTGCGTATTGCATATGGCAGTGTGAACTGCCAGAGGTGCGGATGTGATGCGGGAACAGGCTGCATATTCGCAGCGTTCCCGCATCGCACAAATGTGAACCGAGCCTTAAGGTTGGAAAGTGTTCATTCGTTACAATCCTTACAATGCTGGCAAACCCTCTTATCTATATAAGACAAAACAGTGTTTTTTTAATCTCTTTTACAACTTTGGAGTAAGTGGGGAAGGGTCAATTTTCACTTGCTGTGTCTACTTTGGGAAATTTCCTGTGGTGGGACAGGAAGTGAGGAGAAGGTGAAATGGTGACACATTTAAAGCACTTATTTTAAGTGGGGAAGGTTTAGAAAATATTTCCAAAATGAGCACAGACACCATACAAAACTGGCAAATATTCCAATCTTTCTCTACTTTGTAATTTGTATCCCTAATCAACAGTCAACACAGCAAGTGAGAGGTAATCTCCCCAACAGGTTCACAGAGAGCAGCAAAAAAAAAAAAAGATTCTAACCCCTCTTCATTGCCCAAAACTATGATCTTTTTAGTCTGAGGTAGGTTAAAGGTCAGTCCCCTCCCCAAAACTGAGATTTCAGATGTTAAAAGATGCTGACGAGTTATCTAAAACTTTTTTTTCCCTTGCACGTAATTAGATATTCTTTGCTAAGTGATGCTTTACCTCATTTACTAAGCTTTAGAGCAGGGGCGGGGAACCTATGGTTCGGGGGCCGTATGCGGCCCCCAAAGTCATCTGGTCCGGCCCCCCATGCAGCTGAGTCTGTGTCTCTCAGCTGATCTGTCAGAATGGAGCCGATGCTTCCTGTATAGTTCCTGCTCCGTTATGACAGTCTGAGTGAGTCACAGGCGGAGTGATATAAAATGCACTCCGCCTGTGACCAATACAGGAAACATCACCTCTTCCTCCAGCGTGGCGCTGCTACACTTCTCCTAGTCAGCATTTCCCGCCAGCAGCACACACAGCAGTACCAGCCAGAGCCAGTAGTACCAGCCAGAGCCAGCAGTACACCCAGCAGTACCAGCCAGAACCAGCAGTACCCACAGCAGAACCAGCAGTACTAGCCAGAGCCAGCAGTACCTACAACAGTACCAGCCAGCAGTACCTACAGCACAGTACCAGCCAGCAGTACCCACAGCAATACCAGCCAGCAGTACATGCTAGCAGTACCCGCCTGAGCCAGCAGTACCCACAGCACAGTACCAGCCATCAGTACCAGCCTGAGACAGCAGTAACCACAGCAGTACCAGCCAGCAGTACCTACAGCACAGTACCAGCCTGAGTCAGCAGTACCCACAGCAGTATCAGCCTGAGCCAGCAGTACCATACAGCAGTACTCACAGCACAGTACAAGCCAGCAGTACCAGCTTGAATCAGCGGTACCCACCAGCAGTACCTGCCAGCAGTTCTTTTCAAAACTTACCACCACAAAAAAGTCGACTGCGCTCCAGACTGACCGACGCAAACCTGGAAAACCTGTTGCGAGTAACAACATCATCAATACCAGCTGCAGCCATCACAATAGGGGTGAGTTAATTAAATGTTTGACCAAATATAACAGGCTAATTTTTAAGGTGATAATTTTGTACGGCCCCCGAATGGTTTTATAAATACCCAAATGGCCCTTGGCAGAAAAAAGGTTCCCCACCCCTGCTTTAGAGCAACTGCACTTGCAAAGTGCACAGTATATTTGCCTTTAGTAAACCAACCCCAGAATATCACAGGTATCACTTTAGTAGTGCTGACTACTAAAATATTGCAGCTATCACTGTAGTAGTGCTGACTACTACAGTCATTTTCAACTTCCCCAGTGGCTCATCAGGTATAATATCTACAGTACATAATTACATTGTACCAAGCTGGACCAACACAAGTATGCACTAATGATCATACCTGAAGCTCAGCTTTCAAACGCATGACAGTTTCTTATGTGTGATCTGTGTAGTTTTATTTCCTGGGTCAGCACATCTGCTGTGACCATTATATGGAACCCCCGCCATCCCTGCTGGAAATGAAATTCCTTTTATATCATGGAGAAAGCTATAGGATAAGATGGAAGGTGCAAAGGTGGGTGGGAACAAACAAGTTAAAGCAGAGCTCCATCCAAAAGAGGAAGCATGGCTTTAAGGACACGTCCCACGCTCCTCTTGAAGAATTGGCACTTTTGAGGGGGGGGAGGGGAGGGGGGGGAGCGGGTACCCAATTTTGACAGGTACCTGCTCCCACTTCCATTCCGACCACCTAGGAAGGTCAGAAACTGAAGTTCTCTCTCCCTCCCCCTCCACGCAGTCTTCAGGAATACAGACAAGTCCCAGAAGACTACATCCACCATTACTGATGCACAGCTCTATTCACGCATGTGCAGTGGGCACCCGGCTGTGAAGCCACAAGCTGAAGATGCCAGCGCTGAGGTACAAAGACAGCAGGTGAGACCGACTGGGGTGAGCACATCGCTGGACCGTGGGACAGGTGAGTGGCTGTTTTTAAAAAGTCAGCAGCTACAGTTTTTTTCAGAGGTGACTGGAACTCCGCTTTAACCACTTTACCATCGGAGGATTTTGCTGTCTTACATCTGGGCCACTTTTTGCGATTCGGCACTGTGCGACTTTAATTGACAATTGCGCGATCATGCAACGCCGTACCCAAACTAAATTTACGTCCTTTTTTCCCCACAAAAAAATGTAAAAATCTAAATTTTTTATCATTTTAGGCCTATTTTTTTTCTGCTACATATTTTTGGTAAAAAAAAAAATCGCAATAAGCGTATTTTGATTGGTTTGCGCAAAAGTTATTGCGTTTACTAACTAAGGGAAAGATTTCTGTCATTTTTGGCGTTTTTTTTTTTTTAACGAGTAATGGCGGCGATCTGCGATTTTTTTTGCAGGACTGCGATATTGCGGCGGACAGATCGGACCCTTGACTGACATTTTTGACACTTTTGGGGGTACCAGTGACATTACTGCAGTAATCAGTGCTATAAATATGCACTGTTACTGTAAAAATGACACTGGCAGGGAAGGGGTTAATTTTATTGGAGAGGGAGGGGTTAATGTATGCCTGGTGCTTACTAACATGTGTGGGGGGAGGTGACTGAGTGACACAGGGACAGATCGCAGGTTCAGCTATGCTGAACCCTGCAATCTGTCACTGTCTGTCACTTAGGAGATCTGCCCACTTTGTTTACACAAGCAGGCGGATCTCCAGACTCAATTCCCAGACGATCGTCGCTGCTCCTCCCCTGGCCCAACTCCCGCTGTGACTGAATGCAGCGGGAGGGAGCCTCCGCCGGCGCGCGCGCGCCGCCGATAGAGGGGAATGTCTGGTGACGTAGGTCTACGTCGCCAGACGTTATCGAGCCACTTTGCCGCAGTAGAGCTCTAGTGAGCAGTGCGGAAGTGGTTAAGTATTCAGGAGGACATGTAGGAGTCCAGGTGTTAGCACCCCAGGCTTTACCTACATCTAAAACATTAATTTTTGGGCAGACTGGCAGACTTTTATATGAGCTAATGTTTACCAACACTTAATGGGGTGGGTCACCTTGCCATTTATGTATTAGATGTAATTATGTGCAATGTCTTCCAGATGTTTTGAAATAATTATGAATACTTGGTAAGGTTTTTTAAGGTCTTAGTTATGGTTTGCTCAAAACTATAATTGGATGATTTATTTGTAGCTGGACCCAAGAATAAATTATTATTTTGACCAAGTGATTTTGCCAGGAGAACACTTCTGGTTCTAGGATTACAATGTTCACCTTATAGTGGAGCAGCATTGTTACTCTAGAATAGGAAGTGGTTTAGGACTACAGAACTCCTCCCCAGAGGCGTAACTAGAACCTTCAGGGCCCCGGTGCAAGAAACCAAGAAGGGCCCCATGGACCCCTGGCGGGGGCCCTTCCCTTCAAGCCTGGTGCTCTTCCCACTGATCCTGGGGCCCTATACTCTTTTTGCAGAGCCCTTTATTACGGTCCCGCAGCGGGACCCTTCCACAAGTTTTGCAGTGGGCCTCCTTCCTTCCATCTTGGGGCCTTCCCACGGTGGTGGAATTCCAGGGCCCAGTCGCCAGTGTGACCTTTACAATCCTGGAAGTTCACCCACTGGTGTCAGTAGTTTTCATTTTTTGGTATTTTAATTGTATTATTTTTTATCATGTTATTTTATTTTTTTTACAATGTCACTGACTATGACTCTGTCCATTCAGAAAAGGAAGGAGCTGGTAAATTACATATTTACCGACCCCCTTACTGGTTCTGTAATGTGACACATCCCCTGCAGCAGCCAGCAGGAGAGGGAAAGGAGCACAGTGGAGGGGGGGGGGCCAGGGGAGCACACAGGGGTCAAGAGACGGCAGAACACATGTGAATTGGATAGGAGGAGTGGCAGGGGCAGGATGCAGGGGAACCAATCTCCTCCATTTTCCTCCTGCAGCTACAGGAGGAAAAAGGAGGACAGTGATTTCTCTACATGCTGCCCCCGCCGCCACTCCTATCCAGTACAGGCCCCCTGGAGCATGGGGCCCAGTTGCAATAGCAACCCATGCAGCTCCTGTAGTTACGCCCCTGCTCTTCCCTCTTCACACTTATAACTATAACATATTGAGGGACATTCTGTTGTTCACAGAGAGAACTGGGATCAATGTAACTGATAACAACACAGGCAAGTATAGGAAGTTAACAGCTCACAAGATTTTTTACAGGATCAACAAGTTCTGTTCTGCACTTATTAAACTTGATATAACACAACACAGCTTCAAATGTATAATTAAAGTGGTTGTAAAGTTCAGAAATTAAATATGAACAATACTTATCCCTCTAGTCTATAGTGTGTACTTGTCTCAACTAGGAGCACTAAGTGTCATTTCTGTTTGCTGCTTCGTTCCTCTGCTATCTGCATGAGTCACATATGAAAAGTTTTCCTGACACCAAGATAAAAATGATGACAGGGGAGGGACCTCCAGCAGAGTGACAGCCTTAGCTCTATCCCTGTGTGCTGTGTGGAGGGGGGTGTGTCTCTTCCCTCCAATCAGCTTTTAGAGCTCTCCACACTGAGTAATGCAGAATGTAACTTCAGCTCTCTGCCCGCTTTTTTCTGAACTCAGACAAGCTGCAAAAATTCAGCACTTTGAACAGATGTAGAGAAGAGAAGACTGCAGATAAACAGGTAAAACTTATGTTAATGGAATAGTTTTATCTCTGTGCATCACCTGAGGGCAGTTGCTTCACTGGGTATACGTAAGGTTTTACAGCCGCTTTAATTGCTTCGACACAGGGCACCCCCCTTCCTGCCCAGGCCAATTCTCAGCTTTTAGCGCTGTCACATTTTGAATGGCAATTGCGCGGTCATGCAACGCTGTACCCAAATTAATATTTTATCATTTTTTTTACATAAACAGAGTTTTCTTTTAGTGGTATTTATTCACCATTGGGTTTTTCGATTTACTATTTTTAAAAAGACCAAAATGTTTGAAAAAAAAAGTTTGTGTTAGTTTCTGTCAGAAATTTTTGTAAATAAGTAATTTTTCTCTGATGTGCGCTGATGAGGCAGCACTGATGAGGAGGCACTAATATGCAGCACTGATGGGCACTAATAGGCGGCATTGATGGGCAGTATGGTTTATTGCAAGGATGTGGGCACCCTGACCATAACTCTAAGGGAATGAGGGGCGCAGTTTGTCATCTTTGCTCTGGGCGCTCGATGACCTTGTCCCGGCACTGATGGGCAGCACTTATGGGCAATGATAGGTGGCACAGATAGGCAGCACCACTGATGGGTGGCACTGATGGGTGGCACTGATGAGCAGGCACTGATGGGCACAAATTGCCATCACTGATGGGCACAGATTGGCATCACAGATGGACACAGACTGGCATTACTGCTGGGCGCTGTTGGAGCTGCACTTATAATGAGGGCACTAATGATCAGTGTCCTGATTATCTGTACAGGTCTCTCCTGTGAGGAAAGGCCGCTGATCAGCTCTCCTCTCCTCACACATGTTCAGTGTGAGGTGAGGAGAGCCAACAAATGGAATTTCCTTGTTTACATGTGATCAGCTGTGACTGGACACAGCTGATCACATGAGTAAAGAACTGCGTCATCGGCTCTTTACCAAGATCAGGGTCACGCTGTGTCCCAGTGACCTGTGTCCGCAATCGCTGCACTGCAGGCCCCCCTATATGACGTCGTCCCAGAACAACGGAGCATCCCGCCATGTGTCTTTTTTCTATACGTTGGGCAGGAGGTAGTTAACAGACTAAAAGAGAGTAAACAAGAGTTAATTTTTAGGGTTTACTTATAGTGGAACTAAAGACACCATACTTACCTGTCCAACGGCCCTGCGCCAGTGCCGGAATCTTCTTTTGAGTGACAGTCTTTTGGCCTCTATATTGGCCGGTGGAGGATGATGTCACTCCTGCGCCTGCACAGGTGTCCCGGCACTCAGAGACTGGCCCCGCCACTGTAAACTGAGTTTACAGTATTGAATAGAAAGCAGTACACATAGACTGAAAATCAGCCAGTTCCTCCTGACCAAGCAGATTTTTGGTCATTGTGTACCTGGCTTTATACTTTAATTTATTTATCAAGTAGAAGTTCCCCCTAGATGTGCTACAGCATGGGTGTCCAACCTTTCGGCTTCTCTGGGCCACATTGAGTGTAGAGAAATTTTCTCGGGCCGCATAAAAAATGTATACTATAGTTAAGGTATATAAGTAATAAAATGCCGCCGCACCCTTCCCGCACCGCCGCACCCCCCCCAAATAATTTAACACAACTAGAGGATGATCAAATTAAATGGAATCAGTATACAGAGGTTTACTTCTTCTGAGAGATATTAAAGGAACACTCTAACCACCATGACCACTTCAGTGATTTGAAGTGGTCATGGTGGTAGAAATCAGAAGCACATGCTCGTATCGTACCCCCCCCCCCCCTCCCCTCCGAGGCAGCCTCTGCCTACCGTTAGTTGGAAGCTGCTGTGGCCGTGCCCCCGACCCGACTTCCTTCCTCCCTAGCAAAAAAAAAAAAATTGTCAGGGGCAGTGGGCCGCATTGCCTGGAGTTCCAGGCCACATGTGGCCCCCGGGCCGCAGGTTGGACATGCCTGTGGTAGAGTATTATCTTGGACCATGGGTAGAATCTATAAAAAAATATGTCTCCTGAAAAGTCTCCAGCTATGTCCATGACACAATATTGCCCAAAATTGGAAAATCCCATTGTCTTTGTCTGTTCTACAATGATCCCAATAGACCATGCTGCAATATTGTTCAGGGAAAGATAGTCATTTTTAGGAGAAAGTATTGTTATATAACTTATTTTACTGGAAATTCCTCCCAAAATAAACGCTGCAGATAAAGACTTTGCTGCTAATCTGATCAGAATCTTCTGAAACATCAAGAAGGTTTTGAAGTGGCTTGCCAGGAGAACACTTTGCCTCAAAGCTATAGTATCAGGGAGAAAAGCACATTCAATTTAAATTAATATACTTGGCCAGACAGTGATATTAAAATTCCTTTTTTCTCCTCCCGTGATGGCAGCTTATGGTATGACAGCTCGTCCTCTGCAAACATCTACAGAGTTATTGCCTTTGTGTAGCCTTGGGCTGCACCATATGGTTCCGATTTGAGAAGAGTGACTTTCATGCCATCTCCTTCAACCTATGCAGATAGCAATAGGCTTTTACATGGTCTGTGCCCAGTATAAATATATACTTGAAAGTGTAGTTTGAGAATGCCTACAAGGGAGGAATGTTAACCCATCAATAGATTCTGTATCTTACCCTGACATTGTTGGAGTACACAAAGCCATGCTGCTGTGTAAAGCCCCCAGGTTGTGGGGCCTGATGCTAACAGCTAAAACTTACTCTATGTTACCATAGGCCAAGGTTTGCTAAGCCTACTGACCTAAGACTGTCTGCAGATACTGGACAGTCCCAATCTGCACATCCTTCTATGTTTAGAAAGACATTCTTCCCATCTCATTGTTACATAGAGGTTGAATAAAGATTATAGTCCATCCAGTTCAACCTGTGTTGGTGTACCTGTGTCAGTGCCTATAAACATTTCTCATATCCCTGTATGTTGTGTTCTTTAAGATGCACGTCCAAGAGTCTTTTAAAAATATCAATATTCCCTGCTGACACCACCAATTGTGGAAGAGAGTTCAACATCCTTATCGCCCTGACAGTGAAAAACCCCTTACGCAACTCAAGGTTAAACCGCTTCCCCTCCAATCTCTTTGTGTGGCCACGTGTCCTCTTACACTCCCTGAGACTGAATAGCTTTTTTCCTATGCTGGGATCACCATTGAGGTATTTGTAAATCGCTATCATGTCCCCTATCAAGCGTCTCTTCTCTAGTGAGAATACATTTAGTGCTCGTAGTCGCCCTTTGTAATTAAGGTCCTCCAATCCCCTTATTATCGTTGTCCTTCTTTGGACTCTCTCCAGCTCCAGCTCCAGCACCAGCACATCCCTTCTGAGAACTGGTGACTAGAACTGGACGGAATACTCCAGATGTGACCTAACCAGAGTTTTATAAATTGGCAGGATTATAGTTTTATCTCTGGAGTATATTCCCTTTTTTATGCATGCTAAAATTCTGCTGGCTTTGGAAGCTGCAGCTTAACGTCTTCCACTAGGACCCACAGATCTTTCTCCATCCTTAATTACCCCAGAGGTTCTCCCCCTAGTGAGTAGTTTGAGTTTATGTATTTAGCCCCCAAGTGCATTATCTTACATTTCTCAACATTAAACCACTCCATTTTGATCAGGTCTTTCTGTAAAATTTCTATATTCTGCTATTAAATGATTGCCCTGCTTATTTTTGTGTCTTCCGCAAAAACTGAGATTGAGCTATGTATTCTGTCCTTTATATCATTTATGAATATATTAAACTGAATTGGCTCCAAGACAGAGCCTTGGGGTACCCCACTTACCACTCCAGACCAGTCAGACTAGTACACGTTATTTATCAATACCCTTTGGAAGCACCCCTGTAACCAGTTTTCTATCCAAGAACAAACCTTATGGTCCATGCCTGTGGACCCCAGCTTGTAGATTAAGTGTTTATGGGGAACTGTATTGAATGCTTTTCCAAAATCCAGATACATCACATCCACAGGTCTCCCCCTATCTCCTGATACCCATCCACCACATTGCAGTAGGACAGCTCATCCTCTGCAAACATCTACAGAGTTATGGCCTTTATGTAGCCTTGAGATGCACCAAAAGGTTCAGACTTGATAAGAGTGTCTTTTATTTTATCCCATATACTTCAAGCTATGCAGTATCAAACAGGCTTTTGCATGTTCTGTGCCCAGTCTAAAGTTCCCAGACCAACCTAAAGTACGACATGGGAATACCTACAAGGAGGACTGTTAACCCATCAAGAGCTTTTGCATCTTATTCATGCATTGTTGGAATACACAAGGCCATGTTGCTGTGTAAAACCCTCATGTTGTGGGGCCTGCTGTGAACAGTTAATACTGAACCAGTGATTCCTCCAAGAATTGCCCACTCCACCACCTGAGCCTCTCTGCAGACATTGGACAGTTGTAATCTGTAAACCCTTGTCTATATAGAAAGACACATATTCACATCTCCTGATAGCCATCCAACCTATTGCAGTCTATTTTGAAGGCAGAGATGATGCAATGCACAGGTCAGTTCAGGTGTATATGGTGCAGGTGCTTCAGTGTGGGTTTCAACTTTGACTTCTTGATGATTTTTTATGTGAGCACCGACATTTTTGTTGCTGACAAACACTTTGACAAAGGTTTGTAGATACCTGGCCATCACACCTATATGGGCTCACTGGATATCCCAGTCCAAAATCATGCATTAATATAGAGCTACACAGCACAGCCCTGGGAAGAAGTCCTGTTAAAGTGTTCCTAAACCCACAACAGTAAAATAAGTCTGTATATGCAGTAAAGCATGCTTGTTACACTGACTGTGGAACCTAAAGGGTTAATACTCCACAATGTGTACAAGGACTGTTTGATCCTGCCTTCTCTGATCTTCCCCTTCTTTTACTGTCCCCAATCCATCTGCTGATAGAACATATCTTTGGGGACACTCTGCACAGGCTCAGTTTGGTGTGTATTGCTAGAGGTTCTTTATTTTGGAGAGTGCATGTGATCAGCACAAGGCCAATCAGCACTGTCCAGACAGAAATTCAAGGGTTATGCAGCCTCATAGGACAGTGAAAGCAGAATGAAAACTCCTCCTACAAGCTTTAACAATCTTTCGGCCAGACACTGACAGTAGTCATAAGACTGCTATCTACTGCTGTTGAGAAAAGATATTTAGCAGTTTATATTTACTAAACTAATTGCATTTCCACTAGAGCTGCACGATTAATTGTTAAAAAAATCACGATCTCGGTTCACCCCCCAATCTTAAAACAGCATTTCTCAATTCATACAGAGCAGAGCTGTTCTCTGTTCACTCACAGCTGTCAAAAAAAAAAAAAAAGAGCCTCTGGCAAATGTTTATCAACATTGTTAGGGCTACTAGATAACTATAAACACAATGTTTTACAATGTATCATTTCACTCTTTTAGATCAAAGGAATGAACTTCTGTCTGTAAGACCTCTTTCACACGGACCGTATTTCGATCCGCTACGGCACTTTTTTTTTTTTTACGGACACAGATGACACTTGTGTCATCCGGTCCGTATGTCCACATGTCATCCCATCCATTTGCGGATGATATACGGACATAATGTATGTCTATGGGATTGCGGATGTCAGCGGATGACACCGCTGACATCCGATTTTGCATCCTTTCCATTTTTTAAACTGAATAAAAATAGGGTTCTGTTCCGTTCCAAAAAACGGAACAGAACTGTAAGGACGCAAATGGGATGTCAGCGGATGGTCATCCGCTGACATCTGCAATGCCATTGACATGCATTATGTCCGTATATCACCCGGCAACGGGTTGCTTACAAGTTAAAATCTGTATTTTTAGCTAGAAAATTACTTGGAACCCCCAAACATTATATATATATATATATATATATATATATATATATATATATATATATTTTTTTTTTTTTTTTTTTAGCAGAGACCCTAGAGAATAAAATGGCGATCGTTGCAATCTTTTATGTCACTGTATTTGCGCACAAGTCTTTCAAACACCGTTTTTTGGGAAAAAATACACTTTAAAGAATTTAAAAAAACCAAACAGTAACGTTAATTTTTCTTGTATAATGTAAAAGATGATGTTACGCCGAGAATCGTGAAAGAATTGTGATCTTTATTCTAAGCAAGAAAATTGTGATTCTCATTTTATCCAGAATCGTGCAGCTCCAATATCCATGTTCTGTGTACTGTGAGAGACCAGATATAGTGACTACACAGTCCTGGGTTTAGTAACACTTCAAGTAACACTTAAAGAGGAAGTAAACCCTCCTCTGACACTTGTACCTATAGGTAAGCCCATGATAAGGCTTACCTATAGGTACTGTAAATATCTCCTAAACATGTACCGTTTAGGAGATATTTACCTTACATGCATCCAGTGACGTCACTGGCGCATGCGCTCTGAAGGAACGGCCGCTGGTGCTGTTTCTTCAGAGCCCCGTGCCGTGACTGTCGGCTCCCGCGCGCGTGCACGGGAGTGACGTCACCGCGGCTCCAGCCAATCAGATGGCCGGATGCCGCGATCCCGGAAGACGGGCGACTGGACATGTCGCCCGTCATCCAGCTAAGCGGGCGGCACGGCGGGGGCTCGTTCTAAGGTAAGTATTTCATAATGAGCTAGTATGCGATGCATACTAGCTCATTATGTGTTTCTCTTGCAGGGTGAAAAAAAAAAGGGTTTACAACCTCTTTAACCTTCCTAGCGGTATTCCCGAGTGTGACTCGGGGTTAGATTTTAGTGCCAAAAGCGGTAACCCCGAGTCACACTCGGGGTAGCGCTAAGAAGATCGCTGGATGCTGGAGGAGGTTTTACTTACCTTTTCTCCGGGATCCAGCGAAGACTGTGAGCGGTGTGCGGCGGCGGAGCTTCCTCCCGATCGTCTGCGAGCCCCGGCTTCCGTCTCCGGCGACGTGACGTCCGCCGGGGGGTGGAACCGGCGGCAAATTCGAATGTAAAATGCACCAAACACACTGATATCGTTCAAAATAAAATAAAATCACATTACATTGCCCCCCAGTGCCCTTTCCTGCAGTTTTACTGTACTTTTTATGTAAATATATGTATATATATATACATATATACACATATACATATATATATATATATATATATATATATATACATATATACACATATATATATATATATATATATATATATACACACACACATATTATATATATATATATATACATACATATATATGTATATATATATATATATATATATATACACGTATATATATATATATATATATATATATATATATATATATATATATACACGTATATATATATATATATACACGTAATTCTTGTGAATGAGCAGCCCAAACCAACTGTATACATTATATGTATATATATATATATATATATATATATATATATATATATATATATATAATATATGTATACATAATATATGTATACATACATATATATATATATATATATATATATATATATATATATAATATGTATAATAAATGTATAAAGTTGGTTTGGGCTGCTCATTCACAAGAATTACATGCTTTCAGCACCTAAAATAATGGTACCGCTTTCAGCACCTAAAATCCAAAAGAATCATACCGCCAGGGAGGTTAAAGGGCTTGTCCTTCCCCAGCCAGTGGCTGGACAATGAAAGCAGAAGCAGCTAATTGATGAATTCATCTCTCTGTTACTCTGCTCTCTCCTCCTATCTGCACTGCAACACAACTGACTGGCTCTTTGTGCTGCTTCTCCCTCTCCCAGTTTGTGCTTTGCTGTAATGGAGCTACAAGATGCTGATACCAAGTCCGATTCAGATATTTACACTGCATGCCATTAAAAAAATACATTTGATGATGTTCTAATAAACATAGAGCTACAATAAATTGTTTTATTTATATGTACTTTATATCCAAGTTGTGAATTGCCTTGTAGCCGGCTATATTTGAACATTGAAAAACAGAATTTATTTTGAGGTTTTTTTTTTTTTTTTTTTAAGCCGTTCTTGCTTTGAAGTCATTTCAAACTGACCTCATAGTGACACCTGTAGTGCTGCCAAGGGCTGGGAAGGGCTGGGAAGGAGAGAGATGGCTGACATCATAATTCATATGACCAGCAGACCAAGATCTCTCCTGTCTGTCTTGGCCATTTCATTATTAACTAATCAGCAGCTTTGAGTGGGCCAGGTCTACACCAAAACACAACAATCTTTTTTATTATTATTATGATTTACCTTAACATTTTAATTTGGTTAGAAAACCAAGTGGACAACGTAGATTACAATGTTAGGTCATGATAAGCATGCATGGTCCACCTTTACATGATGACAACACCTGTGCCTAAATTTCAGGACCTGCTTGTCAGAGGAGGAAATGTAGACAGTCGGTAGAAGACAGACATCCCGCCACATAACACAAACCCTTGCGGTTGATAGAGAAACATTTTCATCTGAGCCAAATAAGTCACACTTCTGGACAACGCTCAAGTTTCCTGCAGTCGAAGAGCCAAAACTACCACCGCGAGGAGGACTTCTGAAGCCAGTCAATGAAAGCCTTGTTGTTTAATTAATCCTAACACATTTTTCATCAAGGAGAAATGACTAAGCAGAGCCAAATCATTTAGTGGGCCTCTAATATTAGCTCAGATTTTTTTTTTTTTTTAATTCAAGGGAGTTTTAGAGACACTTTTCCTATGGCCAGATGCTGATCTCATATGTCACAACGTTCTGAAACAGGGCAGAGAGACACCTTTTTGCTGCACAATGTTTTTTTGGCAAAAACAAGACCTTGCCACCCTTCTTTTTCTCCTTCAACCATGCTTCTGTTATATATAAGAAGCGTAAATAGATAGGACATCAACGCTCAATGCAAAGGGCGCATTTAGAAAACCATATATAAACCACTTCTACAAAAAAACATAAAAAATACAAATTTACAAAAATATGCTCACTTCAGAGTACAACTAAAGCCAGAACTTTTTCTTTTTTAAGTTGTGAATAAAGTGGACAACCAATGTGAGTTTTTCTATTTCCTATCTTTGTCCTATTGGACAGAATTATCTTGATTTTCTGTCCCCTAGACCAGGGGTCTCCAAACTTTTAAAGCAAAGGGCCCATATACTTTCCTTCAGGCTTTAAGGGTGGGCCGGACTGTGGTTGTAGAAAATGCCCCAGCATCAGTGCTCTATCATTGGTTTTAATGGGAGCAAAAGTGCCCCATTGATGGTGTCAGTACGGGGAATGGTGCCCCATCATTGGCTTCAGTTGGTAAAATAGTGCTCCAAATGCCAGATAAGGGCAAACAAAGGTCCACATCCTTCCCCCGGGCTGTAGTTGGAGACCACTGCCCTAGATGAAACAGAACATGAGAGGACATCTATCCAAAGTGAGGGCAAATTCTCTCTTAAACATTTTAATCTGAAGCATCCTTTCAACATTTTTCAACCCATTTGCTGTGAGCCCAGGGTTTACAAGTGGTGAACACCAACTAATTATAATATAACATAGTTTAGAATGCATTTACATTTGGTAAAAATTAATAATAAGCTGTGTAAAAAGCATAGTAAACAGGTCATTAAGACCAATACAATGTCATAAAGTGATAAATTCACAACAATCTGTTCAAACTCTGCCATCTTAGCCCACACCCTAGAGCATTCTATGAATGTATTCATTATACAAAGGGTATCTCCCAATATCTTGTATGCTGATGAAAATGGGGGAAGGGGGTGGGGGGCTTTTTGGCATTACATGGGTTTACAGAAAGATCAGCTGCATTGCCCTACTGAGACTGGCTAGACCCAGTGTATGCTGATGAAAATGGGGGAAGGGGGTGGGGGGCTTTTTGGCATTACATGGGTTTACAGAAAGATCAGCTGCATTGCCCTACTGAGACTGGTTAGACCCAGTAAAAAGAATTGGTCCCACCCAGTGCTTTAAGTGGGCCAGTATGCACTGGTACTCAGTACCGCCACTTCCAAATATGGCTCTTGAGCATACCGCCACCTCTCCGTGCACCTTAGCGTACGCTCATTTTGGACATCTGCGCCCTCAATTGCCCCCCCCCCCCCAAGAATATTTCCTACTCCAGAGCCAGACCAGTCAGCACCAGTGAGTCCCCCTGCTCCGGAGTCCCAGCCCAGGCCATGGGGGGTGCTCTGTGGGGACCCTGATGTGGGGTGGGGGGGGCGACAAACTTTATAGGCTATAATAGAGTACCGGAAACCTCTTTTGGGCCACTTAAAGCACTGGTCCCACCCCACAACCTCCCAGATAGCACGGATAACAGATTTGTGGCAGTGTTGAATTGTAAGTCTTGTTAACTTGCTGCACATTTTCTTTCACAATATTTTTACTGAGTAAAGACAAACTCATAAAGTAGTAAACATGTGCCAAGGCCAGTGGCTAACGACAGTTTGGAGAAGGGCACATACATATTACAGACAATTAGGCCTCATACATAGTATATAGCTTCAAACAAAGATTAAAGAAAGCTAGATAAGAATATCTCTCTACCTTTATGGTCTAGGGAACATTAACATATCATGTAGGTCTCAGTGGTCAGAACCTAGAGGATATGCTGAACAAACAATATTCCAGAAATCATCTTGCAGCCAATATAGGATAGAACTTGAGATTGACCTATGCTTGCATATGAGGTAAAGTCCATGAAGTTTTTCCAAAACCGATGGAGGGAGAGAAAAGTTCTAACCCAAAAATGTGGCCAAAGAACAGTAGCAACCTCTACACATAAGCTTCTGGCTGTAATTAACCAGAAGGGAAACGTAAAAAATAAAAATAAAAAAAGGGGGAAGAAATAGAAAGAAGAAAAGAACAGAAAAGGGGTAAGAATAGAAAACTGAGAAGAAGAAAGTGGTGAAAAAGAAAAGAAGCCCCACCCTGGGAAGTTCAAGGCTGCCACCAGCAGGCTGAGTAGGATTTTCCCCTTTAAATGCAGAAAATGAGACAGCAGACCCATCGCTGGAAACAGCCAAGGTTGCCAAATCTTACGAAATTTGTCCCTAGTGCCCGTGAGTATCGCCGTAAACTTTTCATTCGTCAACGTACCAAGCACCCGTCGTTTCACCTCTTGCTGCACATTTTCACTGGCAGTGTTGCACATTTGCAGAACACTTCAAGCAAAGGTTCTAGGTGACACTTTTCCAATTTGTAGCAAATCTGCATGGCAAGTCTCTAGCAAGAGCAAAGTAGCAGTAGTGAGTCTACAGCAAGAGCTCTGCAAGTCTACAGCATGAAAATTTAGCCACAGTGACCCCTCTGGTGGGATGACTATTGCACAACATTAATGAACCAGGACTTGCAGAATGTTTTCAAAGAAATTTGATCAATGCGGACTTGCTGCAATTGTGCAACAAACTTGCGAAGCCTGGCAAGTCTAGCAATAGCGTAGCAAGTAATTTTCAAACTTGCAGCACAATTGCTTGCTATCTGGGCTAGGGTTCCAAATAAGGCACCTCATGGTGTTAAGCATTAGCCAGATTTCCAATGAGGATAACCAGAAAGAGAAATCAGCCAGAATAGACTGCCCTAAATTGGCTATATAACCTTGATTTTGGATAGTGTGATTCCAGCAAATTTTGGCATGAAAGTGCTGTGAGCCATGGTTGTCGATGATCCACGACACATGGGCATATCATCAAGATGTCCTGGCCTCAAATGAGGATTTCTGCAAGGAGAGGCACCACCACTGGTGCTGCTCTGTGCAGTATTCAGGAAATGCTCACATGAAGGAGAGTAAAAGGACCCTCGACAGAACATGACTTGACCAAAGACCAGGGGGTTTGCAAAAAAAGAGTTGGCCTTTAAAGGAAAACCATGGAGTTTTGGTAAGTGGTATTTTCCAAGTTTTTGAAAGTTTACATATCATATACAATATATATATTTTTTTAACCACTTGCCGACCGCCGCACGACTATCTACGTCGGCGGTCAGCCCCTCACAGGCAAACTAACGTAGGGCTACGTTGCTTGCTTGGGAGGGTCTAGGGAGCGAGCGCGCGCCCCCGGAGGCGCGCTCCCGCTCCCGCGTGGTCACGAACCCCCCCGCGCGTGTGACCAGCGGACCCGATGTCCGCCGGTCACTCGGCGATCGGCGGGGGAGAGGGAGAATGTCAGGCAGCTTGTGTAAACAAGCTGCCTGTCATTCTCCTCGCTGCAAAGACACAGATCACATGGATCTACTATGTAGATCCGTTGATCAGTGTCCTTACAGCTGAAGCCACAGCCAATCACAGTAGAAAGCACGCCCCTAGGGACACACACAGCCCCTCCCTCCCAAATAAAGTTAACCCCTTCACTACCAGTGTATTTTTACAGTAACAGTGCATATATATAGCACTGATTACTGTAGAAATGTCACTGGTAACCCCAAAAGTGTCAAAAATTTCAGTCAAGGGTCCGATCTGTCCGCCGCAATGTCGCAGTACCGCAAAAAAAATTGCAGATCGCCGCCATTACGCGTTAAAAAAAAAAACAACAAAAATGACAAAAATCTTTCCCTTTGTTAGTAAACGCGATAACTTTTGCGCAAACCAATCAAAATACGCTTTTTGCGATTTTTTTTACCAAACATAGGTAGCATAAAACAAATTGGCCAAAAATGTTAAAAAATTTTGATTTTTACATTTTTTTTGGGGGAGTTTCATATAAAAAAATGTGAAAAATATTGTTATTTTTGCAAAATTGACGCTCTTTTTTTGTTTATAGCGCGTGATCAAAAAATCGCACAGGTGATCAAATACCACCAAAAGAAAGCTCTGTTTGTGGGAAAAAAAGGACGCCAAATTCGTTTAGGTACAGCGTCGCACGACCGCGCAATTGTCCGTTAAAGTCACGCAGTGCCGAATCGCAAAATACCCCCTGGTCGGAATGGGGGTAAAATCTTCCGGGGCTTAAGTGGTTAAGGAGTTAAAAAAAAGCATTTTGTAGTTTTCCTTTAGGATGATTTGTCTGTAGCCCCTAGTGATATTTAACAGTCATTTTGAAAGTTATCAAATATTAGATGTCTGTCATATTAAACTTATCCAAGGCATGGTTGCCCTAATCCCAGAGTCAACGTACACTTGTCCAGAAGCAGACGAGCACAAAACAGTAGAGCATGTTAATAGTAATAATATGGAGAGGTTTTAAAACCCTCCAGTTCACAAAGATTTCAGAGTTGGACCAGTGCCTAGTTGTGCATGCTTATCACATAATTATAGAAAGCCCTTATAATAATAGACAGACATCAGACATTGCCTTTTAGCCACAGCCAAAAAAATTTCACAATCTTTGTTTGTCAGATAAATTTAGTAGCCCTGAAATCAAGAAAACGGTCTGGTTAAAATTGATTAAATAACAAATATGGGGCCAATTATCAGTGCTATTTGATAATGCGGACAAAATGTAAAGGCTTGCTCTTTGAATTTCTTCACATACATATTTGCTTTTAAGATGTGTGTTTGACTGCAGAGCTGGGTTAAAGTAATTTATGGAGTGTGAAAGGCCCTAACGTATTTAGAAACTAATTTTTTCTTTTTTTCCTTTTTTTTTGGAATTAAACAGATGGTGTTGGCGTAACTACATTTTTAAGGTCACCGTTGACATATGCTTAAAATATTTCTTTTTAACTAATCTTTGAAAAGTTCTATTTTTCTAAAAAAAAAAAAAAAAAACTACAGGTATATATTAGAAAATCTGTATTCAGTTTAATAGTTTAGTCATTCAAAATCCAGGAAATACAGGTCAGCCCTGAAATCAGCAGAAGACCTCTTTTTACTGATATACAGTAAGCTTATATTCCACTGAAATGTGTATAGGTCATTGATAAAGTAAAACATATTTCAGCATCATTCTCTAATTATAATAAAGGTAGTGTTTAACCCTAAATTATCTATTGCAGTAAACACATATTGAAGTATTTAAAGCCCATATCTAGGTATTTTTTATAGTTGGTCTCCCAGCAGGGGATTGAAATAAAAAACAGCTCAATACTCAAGCGGAGCTGGCCCTCACGATAATGCCATTCCACCATAAGATGTCCAGAGTCTTATGGACTGGATGACACTGGGTAGACTTAGGACATGGACCCACTCTCTGAGGGGATGGCACCATGGCATGCTGCATTCACAGTGTAATGATACAGAGCCCCGTGCTTACATCACGCCAGCAACGCTCTTTGCATTATTTAGGAACCGCTGGGAGAAAAGGCAAAAACAAAAAGGACTTTACTTGTTATATTACTATCCTGAAATCATCAGTACGGCAAGTATAAGAAAAGCAAAGCTTACAGTGGATAAGACTCAGGGAAGCGGTGCACTAGAAAACTGGAGGGATGAGTCCAGATTTGGCCTTTGGAGCCCCACTGAGGTCCTACAACTTTTTATAGGCCAATGCCCTCTCCTGAGTCTGAGGTGCAGCTCTCCAATCTGCAGGGTGCATGAGATTTGCTGATGAAATCATCATAAGTCTGACTCAGCATGGGGTGCATGGGACCTCTACAATGAGACCATTGCTTCCACATAGAGAGCAAGTGTCCTTCTAGCATGCTGGCATGGGGCAGGCTTTTTCTATTTAGGCTGTAGCTGCTTTCTAAAGCAAATGAACTAAAGCAAAGAGAACCATATGAGCTGCCATAGTTGCCCTCAATCTACAAAGTACTTGTCTAGGGGTCTCCGGTGCACTACTGAGCTGATACAAGCATGCAGAAAGGAAAATCCAAGCAAAGTCCAAACTCCTGATCTGTACCCCTTTTTTTTGGGTCATTGACTCAGCTATGATTAAAGCATAGGGTTGATTTACTGAAGGCAAACAGGCTGCTCCCTTTGCAAGGGAAGTTGCACTTTGCAAGGGAATTTTCCCAAGAGCTTAGTAAATGTGCTTCACAAAATGTTGCTGCTATATAAATCCTGTATAATAATAGTAATAATACCACTTTGAATATAAAAAAAAAAAAAAAAAAAAAAAAATTTTTGCTTGCACATTATTTGTTGATGGGAGTCCGCAGAGCTTTACCTCCCTTACTAAGCTCTGGGGATATGTCACTTGCAAAGTGCAACTTTCCTTGCAAAGCAAACAGCCTATTTATCTTTAGTAAATTAACATTTTTTTCCTGACTTGCTTAAAATGTAAAACTTTGTGTCCAGGTGTTTCAGCAGTATCTAGCTTCCTAGTATTAAAGCTTTTAGCATTACTGTAAGGTCATAAGATACAATTATTTAACAACCTTCAGTTGGGTTTCCATAGGTAAAAAAGAGATTCCTTAAAAAAAACTGATTTAGGTTGAATTCTTGTTCATGTCATGTTGTTTTCAATCAATAGAGTCAATATCATTATATATCACATATACAGTATGTTGTCAAGAAAGGGAAAATATAATAAGACATAAGCAAATGACTCTGAAGACCCCAACCTCTGTGTCAGAGCAAGCATCCAAGAAAATAATCCATCAAAATAATCTTTATTTCAACTTTCAGCAGAACATGAAGTTGGCTCCATTCTAGGCCTTCAGCTCCTAGACAGGTTATACTGGGGAGCAGCATTGCGGTGAACCCATCAGCATAGAGGTTATGTGATTTAGTAGGTTTGTGCAATGTCTTTTTAGTAACACAGAGAACCATAGGAGCTGCCATAGTTGTCCTTAACCACTTAAGCCCCGGAAGATTTTACCCCCATTCCGACCAGGGGGTATTTTGCGATTCGGCACTGCGTGAATTTAACGCACAATTGCGCGGTCGTGCGACGCTGTACCTAAACGAACTTGACGTCCTTTTTTTCCCACAAACAGAGCTTTCTTTTGGTGGTATTTGATCACCTGTGCGATTTTTTGATCACGCGCTATAAACAAAAAAAGAGCGTCAATTTTGCAAAAATAGCAATATTTTTCACATTTTTTTATATGAAATTCCCCCAAAAAAAAATGTAAAAATCAAAATTTTTAAAAATTTTCGGCCAATTTATTTTATGCTACCTATGTTTGGTAAAAAAAATCGCAAAAAGCGTATTTTGATTGGTTTGCGCAAAAGTTATCGCGTTTACTAACAAAGGGAAAGATTTTTGTCATTTTTGTTGTTTTTTTTTTTAACGCGTAATGGCGGCGATCTGCGATTTTTTTTGCGGTACTGCGACATTGCGGCGGACAGATCGGACCCTTGACTGACATTTTTGACACTTTTGGGGTTACCAGTGACATTTCTACAGTAATCAGTGCTATATATATGCACTGTTACTGTAAAAATACACTGGTAGTGAAGGGGTTAACTTTATTTGGAAGGGAGGGGCTGTGTGTGTCCCTAGGGGCGTGGTTTCTACTGTGATTGGCTGTGGCTCTAGCTGTAAAGACACTGATCAACGGATCTACATACCAGATCCGTTTTATCAGTGTCTTTGCAGCGAAGAGAATGACAGGCAGTTTGTTTACACAAGCTGCCTGACATTCTCCCTCTCCCCCGCCGATCGCCGAGTGACCGGCGGACATCGGGTCCGCTGGTCACACGCGCGGGGGGGTCCGTGACCACGCGGGAGCGGGAGCGCGCCCCGGGGGGCGCGCGCTCGCTCCCTAGACCCTCACAAGCAAGCAACGTAGCCCTACGTTAGTTTGCCTGTGAGGGGCTGACCGCCGACGTAGATAGTCGTGCGGCGGTCGGCAAGTGGTTAAAGAGGAGTTCCAGCCTCAAATACCTTTTTTAACTAAAAATACCCCTATAATACTAATCCATCACCCTTTACAGAACCGCTATTCTCATACTTACAAGGTGTATAGTATTGAATTTTAGTCAAAATCTTACATTTAAAAATGCTGTCTGATCGCGGCCATCTTGGATGTGGGCATCTGTATCTGAATCTGTAATCTGCTGTGTCCTTCTTCCTGATTCCAGGGGGTGTTTGGGAGTTCTTCCTGATTCCAGTCTCCTGGGAGTGATGACAAACAGCTCCCGGGATGCAATGCAAAGGCGGAAGTGATGTCGGTGGCCGTGGCCACAGAGGGGGGAAAGGAGGAAGTACAATCAAAAATGCCCATAAAATAAGGTAAGGGACCCCCCGAAAAAAATTGAAAATGCCCAATTGTTAATCAGCATAGCGAGCACTCCAGGAATCACTAAAGTTGCAAAATAGGCCGGAACTCCGCTTTAATCTGCCTAGGGGTCTCTAGTTTCAGTATTTTTTTGCATTACTGAGCTGATAGAAGCATGCAGAAAGGAAAATCCAAGTAAATTCCAAAGTCCTGATCTGCACACCTTTTTCTGGGTCACTGATTCAGAAATGATTAAAGCTAAGTGTATCGAAAGTAAGTTATTACATGGTAAATCGAGACTGTGAGTAGTACTGGGTTGTGGAAGGGAATTTCCATGTTTGCCACATCCTTTCCCCTGAATGAGGTCTGCATATCCCACGATTCTAGCTTTGCATACATTGGATATACAGAGATAATGGGCTAATTTTGGCTGCAGCTTGGGCGGGTGTGGGTGCGCTCGGTGCTCTGTTTGCACCTGCAGAAAGTGGATGCGAATGGGCATCACTCTGCCCTTGCCTAATGAAGAAGGTTTAACTGGGTGCAAAATAACACAGCCAGCACTGACATAAACAACAAGTTAGCTAGTGGTAGATACAAGACCAACCACTCTGTGAAAGTATAGAGTGCAGCAGTGACCGGTCGTCATTACAGGAGATGTAAGCAAGGTTCAGGCAGGTTTGTGGCATGACTCCTGGAAACTGCAGGTAGTAACGGGTAATCAAGATGCAGATTCAGGTAGGAATTCGCATGTCTTATGACATTTAGAAAAATTAGCCTGGAGTTCAGCTTAAAGGCTAGAAGAACAGCTAGACAATTGGCAAACTAGCATTTAGTAAGCATAATCACACGATGCTTGTGAACTTAAAAAGTTATCGCTTATGTTTTGGGTGGAACCACTTTCTTGGAACAAATTAAACAGAAGCACAGTAATCTCTCTCTAATGATGCTTTTGCAAGAGGTGGAAAAAAAGACCTCACTGACATTGCTTAACTACAGCAGTGATGTTTGAACGTTAGAGCAACATTATAAAGCACTTGCTGTACAAATAAGTTCCAATTGACCTTATTTTGTACCCTCCAACTCATTGCTGACGATGATCAACTGGTTAGGCATTAATGGGTCTATTTATAAATATTTCTATACAAGATTCACACAACTTTACTTCAACATTTACCCTTTTTTATTTGACTAAATTAGGAAAGTGTGTGAATTCCGGGTGAAAGTTTTGTAAACCTTATAAATACACCTCTAAGCACCATATTTATTGGCGTATAACACACACTTTTTTCCCCCTGAAAACAGAGTGCAGATAATACATGTGTGTTTTACGCGGATATTTTTTTTACCAATGGGGGAAGGCGGTCCGGGCGCCACACTTTGGGGAAGTGGCAGGCTGGCTGCTCCGCCTCTCCTGGCCCTGTGACAGCGCTGCCAGTGTACTCTAAAGTTAAGGAAAAGTCACTGCCAGCCCCTTTTTATGAATGCTTCCTATATTGTATCAGTGTCAATGTAAACCGATGCCTGTAATTACCTTATTAGCTCCATTCTTTCTGGCCACTCTCCTCCTTCCGCTCCTCCTCCATAAAGTGTAACTTTAGATTGGAGGAGGAGAGCCGTCACTTGACCGGCCATGAAACATCAGAGGAGAGTGGTCACGTGACCATCTGAGCGTGTGGTAGCAGACCCAGCAGCGTGACCCACATCCACGACGGCTGAAGCAGATTCAGGATCTGAGGAGACAGATGAGTCAGTGGCAGGAGGGTGGCACTTTTTGCTAGCCGTCGCCCAAAAATCAGCTCTACTTGGGACACAAAGGAATCCAGGACTGCCATCAGTGCATCAATGGATGGTTGGGACCCGGAGGGCCCTGCAGCCTCTGAGAGGGGATCAGGGGGGGAAATGTGCTCCAAGGACTCCATGAGTCAATAGGGGAACCTCAAAAAAAGGTGTAAAAAACACTGCTAATGGACACGCCCACCGTTCCAGCAGCACCACCCGGTCACCAGCAACAGAGCACCCAATCGATCCTCAGCAGAGAGGGGGAGGACCCCACCAGACTCACCACTCAGCAGAAACAAGGCACCGCAGCAATCTGCACTGCAGGTGCGGCGATCAAGAAATGAAAAGATCCAGGTGTCAGCACCAGGGGATGAGGAGGGGCTCCTGCCGCCGAACTCGCTGCCCAGAGGGCTCCACTATCATGGTCACCGCTATTTTAAATTTAAAACCACTGCAAAATTGCAGCCGGACTTCACAAACATGGCGGTTGTGCATTGAGCATACAGGCTACAAGAAAATGGCGGCCCTGCGCGGCACCACGAGGTTCCCAGGGACCCAGGAGGGATCCTTAGGCCTCAGAAAAATGGCACCGGCAGGAAGGGGGCCCATGCAGGAGCCCCCACCAGGTACAGCCCCCCAACAGCGGGGTACCCCCCACCCCTATTGCCAGCACAGCACCCTGCCCTCACCCCACAGCCCCAGCATCAGTGAAGGAGGGGGAGAACCAATGGGGGGAGAGATGGCCCTCAGGGACCACCAAATCAATGAGGGGGGTGCCTAACGAGGAGGGGAACCCAGGGGTCCGACCATCCCATGGAGGTGCCCGCGTCCACCCCAAAACCCTCCAGGGGGAGAGGGGGGGGACAGGTACTTATGATACCAGGCACAGCTCCAGACATAACCTCCTCTCCATCCAAATGGGGGGCTGTCGGCCCAGAGGAACACTGCGACTCTGGCCGAGACCGAGTCATAAGGTATTTAACTTGCAGGCCAGCTCCCATCCCGTGGGGCTTTGTCACGGCCGACCTAGCGTGGAGCTGAGGTTTGCGCGCGCTCACTGGCCAGACTGGAGTGACCACTGGATCTAGATTATCCAGCCCGTCGCCCCTCCGGCAGTTGATTGTAGATCTCACAGGAAAAAAAAAAACAGGAGGAATCTAAAATGACAAAATTGTCAGGGCCAGAGATTCCAGCAAGGAACTAGTTCCTTACTCCTGACTAGGCAGGAAAAAACTGAGTACCTATAGCAGAAAGCGGGAGTATACCCCCTGGGACTGCCCATAGGGGTGGTAAGACTTTTTATTCTGCCTATTGCCCTACTCCTGTAGGGGGCAGTATAACCCAATGGTTAAGAAGATCAGAAGCTGTGTCCACCAATGAGCGAAAGAGAAAATCTTGTTTTGCTTTACCATATTTTGTTTTAATGTCTTTTTGCAGTGATTAAAATTTGGAACGAGGGAAATTTTCCGAACCTGTGTGTGAATACCTCCTTTACAAAATCGCAGACCACACCTGCACAGACAGAAAAGGGACATGTTTGCTAAGTGATTAGAACAGCTTTTATTGTGAATTCCTTTGACGGCTTCCATGCAAAATCCAGACCATCCGAAATGTGCCCAATAAAAGGCACGTCAACCTGAAAATGCTCACTTAAACAAACTTAAACACCGCGCAGGCCAAATTCAATATATCACCTTTTATACCACTTGGCTACAAGGTAAGATGGAGACAAAACACATCAGATTTTCCATATATATTTTTAAAAGTCTCCTATGTTTAACAAAAATATGCTGTATTTGCATTATGAACTGTGTCGACACTTGTGGAGAAAAAAAATATTATTTTTTTTTATACTTTTATATATGGAGAAAATTTTGTGTGAAACATTTACAGTATAAAAGGAGTAATAAATCCTGGCTTCTCTCTACAAAATTAGCGATAAAGAGTTAAAGGCCAATTCCAACCAAAACATTTTTTTAGCTTTGAGTAGACTTAGAAAGAGTAATTATGTCTGTCCAGCTTCTATTACCGTCCTTGACCTCATTGGTGGGTTTTCACCTGATTTCCTGTCTCTAGGAAAGCCGGACACGAAATGAGAGGAGTGTCCCAGAACCACTATGGATGTGACTTTCCTATGTACAGTAAGTTACTGTTTATAAGTCTTAACATCATGAGAAAGTTACTAGTACTGTAGATTGTTTTCTTCAAATGTCGCTATTTCAGATTAATCGCACGTGAAATGTGTACAAGTTTAATTTATGTTAGGACTGTAGTTAAGATTATTATAGTTCAATACTAATATTCTGAAATTATACTTAAAGCGGAGTTCCGGCCTATTTTGCAACTTTAGTGATTCCTGGAGCGCTCGCTATGCTGATCAACAATTGGGCATTTTCAATTTTTTTTCAGGGGTCCCTTACCTTATTTTCAGGGCATTTTTGATTGTATTTCCTCCTTCTCTCCCCTCTGTGGCCACGGCCACCGACATCACTTCCACATTTTTATTGCATCCTGGGAGCGGTTTGTCATCACTCCCAGGAGGCTGGAATCAGGAAGAACTCCCAGAACACTCCCTGGAATC
Organism: Pelophylax lessonae; assembly: GCF_965119305.1. Lineage (NCBI taxonomy): Eukaryota > Metazoa > Chordata > Amphibia > Anura > Ranidae > Pelophylax > Pelophylax lessonae. The sequence goes on along the minus strand of NC_138769.1, from coordinate 51,231,188 downwards.
AGGAAGAAGGACACAGCAGATTACACTGCGGCTTCAGATGCCCACATCCAAGATGGCCGCGCTCAGACAGCGTTTTTAAAAGTAAGATTTTAACTAAAATCCAATACTGTACTCCTTGTAAGTATGAGAATAGCGGTTCTGTAAAGGGCGATGGATTAGTATTATAGGGGTATTTTTAGTTAACCACTTTACCACCGGAGGATTTTGCTGTCTTACGTCTGGGCCACTTTTTGCGATTCGGCACTGTGCGACTTTAACTGACAATTGCGCGGTCGTGCAACGCCGTACCTAAACGAAATTACGTCCTTTTTTTCCCACAAACAGAGCTTTCTTTTGGTGATATTTGATCACCTGTGCGATTTTTACTTTTTGCGCTATAAACAAAAAAAGAGCGTCAATTTTGAAAAAATAACAATATTTTTCACGTTTTTTAATATGAAATTCCCCCCAAAAAAATGTAAAAAACAAATTTTTTTTAATTTTTGGCCAATTTGTTTTCTGCTACATATTTTTGGTAAAAAAAAAATTGCAATAAGTGTATTTTGATTGGTTTGCGTAAAAGTTATTGCGTTTACTAAGGGAAAGATTTCTGTCATTTTTGGTGTCGAGTAATGGCGGCGATCTGCGTTTTTTTTTTGCGGGACTGCGACATTGCGGCGGACAGATCGGACCCTTGACTGACATTTTTGACACTTTTGGGGGTACCAGTGACATCACTACAGTAATCAGTGCTATAAATATGCACTGTTACTGTAAAAATGACACTGGCAGGGAAGGGGTTAACTTTATTGGAGAGGGAGGGGTTAATGTATGCCTGGTGCTTACTGACGTGTGGGGGGAGGTGACTGAGTGACACAGGGACAGATCGCAGGTTCAGCTATGCTGAACCCTGCAATCTGACCCTGCCTGTCACTTAGGAGATCCGCCCGCTTTTTTTACACAAGCGGGCGGATCTCCACACTCGATTCCCGGACGATCAGGGAAGAGCAGCGGCGATCGCCACTGCTCCTCCCCTGGCCCGACTCCCGCTGTGACTGAACACAGCGGGAGCGCGCTGGACGATAACGAGCCACATTGCCGCAGTAGCAGCAATGTGAGCAGACATAAAGTGGTTAAAAAAGGTATTTGAGGCCGGAACTCCACTTTAAAGCTGCAGTTTAGCTAAGAAAAAAAAAAAAAACTTGCCTGTAGTGAAGTATGTTCCATGGTGTGCAGGCAGATGGATCCTGGAGAAATTGTCACTACAGGGACTCTGGTCCGCTTCCTGTCTCTGAACTTTCAGCGTTGCAATGGTTAACAGCTTTGGGTCTTCAGGCAGAAGAGGTTGGTCACCCCCCTCCTTCCTCCATTTCCGTAAAAGAGGAAGTAAACCCAGTGTGTTTTTTTCCCCTGAAAAGTAAATGCATAATGTGCTAGTATGCATCGCATACTAGCATATTATGTGACATTTACCTCCAAATGAAACCCTCGTCATCCCCGCTGGAGGCCACATCCATTTTCAGCCATCTTCCTTCTTGGTCTGCAGACTCTGGCTATGCTACTGGCCAGGAGTCGCATGACGTCACTCCCGCGCATGCAAGCGGGAGCCGCCGGTCACGGCACAGGGCTGTGAGGAAACGGCATGGTTGGCTGTTTCTTCAAAGCGCATGCGCCGATGACGTCATCGGCTGCATGCAATGTAAATATCTCCTAAACGGTGCAAGTTTAGGAGATATTTACATTACCTATAGGTAAGCCTTATTAAAGGCTTACGTATAGGTGAAAGTTAAAAAGATGGGTTTACAACCACTTTAAGAAAAGTTCTTTCATTGATTACACTGCCTGTAATACGGCTTGTGTATAGGGAGAGAATCCTGTGATCAGACTCTCCCCCATTCACAGATTGTGTAAAAGGCAGTGTAATCGGTGGGTGAGAAAAAGAGGCAGGAAGAGGACAGGCACCCTTGCAGTGAAGATTTCTGTAGAATATGGCTGCCAACACAACATGGGACATAATTCAGTACAGGTAAGTTATGTGACCAAAGCTGTAGGGATTTTTTTAAGCTAGTTAAGTTGAGCTTTATAGTAAAAATATAGGTAAAACTTTTTTTTTTTTTTTTCATCTTGGATAGAGTAAAGGAGGGTTATACCCGTTAGATTTTTGTCACCATCTGTGTCCCATTGTGGAGATTTTCCTTCACTTCCTGTCCCATATACAAACAGGAAGTGAGAGAAAAACCCTGCAAATTAGGGGAATTCCTTGGGGACCGCCGGGTCATTAGGACTAGTGTCCCCATTGGAAGATTTTCCCTCTATAACTTTTCTGGGGACAACCCAAAATAATGGTAAACAGGACAAATAGAGAGGATGAATCTCCCTAACGGGGACACAGACAACAATAAGAACTGACAAGCATTCGAATCCCTCTCCACTCTATCCAAAACTAAAAAGAAAGTTTTGACTTTAGTTCAGATCTCTGTACAATAGCCAAAGTCGGATGTAACTGTCATGCATTCTCTTTTGAACTTGCTGATGGCAACTTTGCCAGGAGCAACTTCAAAACAAGTCTCACTATTTGAGGTGATACATATACCTTTTGCCAAGCAACTGATTATCCATACATGCGATCGCCGCAGCCGCACATGTGTGAACCGGCACTTACACCAACATGGATAACATAAATCCTCAGAAACAAACCAGCTGATCACTGTATTAGGGAGACTGGTCCCCAAAAAGTGTCAGTTAGTGTCCTGACTGTCCGCCGCAATATCGCAGTCCCGCTATAAGTCTCTGATCGCAGCCATTACTAGTAAAAAAATAAATAAATGAATATCCCATAGATTGTAGATGCAATAACTTTCGCGCAAACCAATCCATATACGCTTATTGGTATTTTTTTTTACCAAAAATATGCAGCAAATAACATATTGGCCTAAACTGATAACGAAATTAGATTTTTTTATTAGATAGGTTTTATAGAAGAAAGCAAAATATATATATATATATATTCTTTTTAAATGTCAGTCTTTTTTTGTTTATAGCACAAAAAATAAAAACTGCAGTGTTGATCATATACCACCAAAAGAACAGTGTTAATTTTGTCAACTAAAACGTTTTTGTCGACTAAATTAACACAATTTTAGTAGACTAAAATACGACTAAAACAATTTAGATGACTAAAATACGACTAAAACTAAAATGGCATTTTAGTCAAAAGACTATAACTAAAACTAAATCGAAATTTGCTGCCAAAATTAACACTGGTGCATGCTCAAAGCTTAATACCATAAATAATAACATATTAGATTTTTCACTCCAGGACCAGCAGTAGTATATAATGAGTTTGGAAATTGTAGAGAAATGCTTAAATAATGCATTACAAATTACAAATGAACTACACCCATTCGATTATAGATGACTAAAATGAGTTTTAGTCGACTAAAATGTAGGATGTTTTAGTCGACTAAAATGTAGGACGTTTTAGTCGACTAAAATGTACTGGAGTTTTAGTCGACTAAATACGACTAAAACGAAAACACTTGCAGAAGACTAAAATGGGACTAAAACTAAAATGCGATTTTAGTCCTAAGACTAAGACTAAAACTAAATTGAAATTTGCTGCCAAAATTAACACTGCAAAAGAAAGCTCTATTTGTGGGGAAAAAAAGAACATAAATTTTATTTCGGTACAACGTCGCGCGACTACGCAATTGTCAGTTAAAGTAATGCAGTGCTGTATTGCAAAAAAATGGCCTGGTCATTAAGGGGGATAAATCTTCCAGAGGGCAAGTGGTTAACTGTATCTGAGCATCACAAACTAAAAACTAAAATGTAATTCTTTTTTAGTATTTACAGCGAACTCCCCCACCCATGATAGCCAAGAAGAAAAGCATTTATTTATATCACAGGAAAATGTTGCATCATTTTGGGGATCTGTTTATCAAGGCAGAGAGTGATGGAAGGAGATTATAGTAAAATGGTCCACAAAACAGACTTGTTCCCAGATGACACATAGTAATTAATCATGGTGATGCATGGGACAATGTTGCAATATACAGGCAACAGACTGGCTCTCATGGCACACAGGCAATTGTGCCAATAAATTGGTAACTCACTGGCAGAGGTGATGTATGGGTGATAAAATGGCAGTCAGAACTATACAGGGGTAACACACATTGGCAACATACAGGGTCATCTTACCAAATGGGCACGCTGCCCAGTTGCTGGGGGGGGTCCCACTTGCTCGGGGGGCCCAACCTGCCCAGCGACCGAGCCCCAGCCAAGCATTAGTCCCGATGCCCGTGTGCACTCCGCCGCCGAACTTAGCAGGTGGAAAGCGCCTGTCGGCCCTGCACTGCTGTCAGGGCACTTGGGCCGTGGAGGGGGAGCCCACAACTGCAGGAATGTCTGTCCGCCTCCACGGGAACAGGCACACACAGGACAGTTGAGTCTGACTCCCTTCCGTGTGTGTGTTCACCAGACTCAGCCGCCGAACTTGGAAGCTGTACCAATAAATATTGCCCTATCGATAATTAGCATTTTTATTCTCGTGGGTGATTGTGTAGGCGGGGCCCCAGTGAACTGCATTGCCCGGGGCCCTTTAATGCTCTTAAGATGGCACTGGCAACACACAGATAATGGTGACAATAGGTTGGCAAGAAATGTGGGTAACACAAGGGTAACAGTGACAATGTGTGTGCAACAAATGGGCAGTCATGATAACACATGGACATAAGACAGATAGTCATGGCAATACGTGAGGATCAAATGAGCAATCTTGACACCACATGGGCAACAAATGGGCAGTGGTAGCAACACCTATTAACAGGAGTTTCCTGGGGGGAAAAAAGCCAATGTTTTAATTCAAACCCATTTTCCACACTGTAGAGCCCAGGGGATTACACTCATTATTCCTGATAAAGCAATTCATCTTCCCGGCTAAGCAGTCCACCTTCTTGTGTCACCACTCTGCCTCTTCATTGGACAGTGAATGACCATCACCACTTTTGTCCAGTGGGCAGGAAGATAACCTACGAAGCAGTAATGCTGAACCAGAAAGTTTCTGATCTCACTGACCAGCAAAAAGTTTCGATCAGGGGTTCTAAACCTAGGATCTATGGACCCCTAGGTGGTCCATGGATAGACTTCAAGGGATCCATGAGGGTCAGATTAAAAATAAAATTTGCATTCACTATACAGCTCATCCTCTTGTCCCAATCAATGGTTTCCCATTGAAAGACTGCCACTGTTTATAGCACCGACCGCTAAGTGTCTCTTGACTCGTTGTCGGCCTGTGTTTACCATTTAAATTTGTATCATCATTGCAGAATGTCATACATGTAAACTGCTGACAGCAACTCTTCTGATATAGAGACTCTTAAGTATTACTACTATATTAAATTTGCACAGGATTTAAAAATATGTTGTCTAATTTGTCTTTAGCTTATTGCTACCATGTACACGTATAGGCAATGTATGCCGATTATTTGTCTTCGGTTCCCCTTCTTCTGTGACTTCTTCTATAACAAGTCTGTATGTTTGAATTTCTGTATATCTAAAAATGCAGTAATAAAGATTATACAAAAGCAACATTTTTATCATTGTTCTATGAACAACCGCCATCTTGTGCCACTCTATAATAGCAAGTGCTAATCTTCATTTACCCTCAGACTCAGTGCTCATTGGTAAATCCACAACTCAGATGGTATAAGGCTGGGTTCACACTTATATGAATTGGATGTCGGTTTCCCCAAATCCAATTTGCATGTCAGGAGACTGTGACCGACTCTCAATGGAGCCGGTTCACACAGCTTCAGGGCAGATTTGGACCTGATTCACACCTGAAATGGTGAAAAGGGACTCACTGGACCCCTTGTGAGCCACGGCCACGGTTAGCGTGAACCCAGCCTAAAGCCTCATGCACACTGGAGTTTTGCTAACTCTTCTAGATACTTTTTCTCCTGGCAGTAGCGTTTTGGCAAAAAACATTCTTGATGCCTGTAACAATTTATTCTGGCCGTTAAAATGATATAATGCTCAAGTGCTAAATGCACCTAGCCCTTAGGCGCATTTAGACGAGTTTAGGCACATCAAGAGTTTTGTTTTTCCAAAACTCTGCTGCTCCTTATTGCACTGGCTGTGTTTTTTTGGGGTTTTGCCTCTGAACACCAGAATTTGCACTCTCCAGTTTGAGTAAATCAACCCCAAGTGCTTGGGAATTTATTTATATTATATATAGAAGTTCTTTTTCCTGCCATAACCAGTGGTGGCCCGTTCATTAGGGGCACAGGGGCACCACCCCCCTAATCCATGCGCCCAACCCCTAATCTACATGCAGGGCGTCGGACGCATGAATTCCAATGTTTGTTTGTTTTTTTCCTATTTTAAGAAGCACATGATTAGAGCCAGAGGCTCTAACTGGCTTCAAAAAGGGCGGGCTCGGGGCACAGAGCACTGCGCCCAAAGCCCACCCAGTTGTGTGACATTAATATTCGCTAATGTCTTCTGCTTTCTCCTCATGGCCAATCATGGCTAAATCCCGATTGGCTGGGAGTCCTAAGACCTGATTGGCCGCGAGTCCTAACTCCTCATTGGCCGGGAGGAGAAGCGACTGCCGGAACTCGGGAGGAGATGCAGGTGGAAAAGCCACCACCTGCGTGGGGTAAGTGCTGGGGCTGGCGGGGGGCCTGACCATCGATCGAGCGATGGGGGGTGGGTTATGTGGTTTGGCTGGCTGGGGGGGCTGCGGGCCGCCCCCGCCCCCAAGAAAATTGAGCACCAGCCGCCGCTGGCCATAACGCTCTTATGAGCACATGCTACCATGCACAGATACATCAGATTTTGCACTCTACAGTTTGAATAAATCAACCCCATAGACTAACAAGCATGGGTGTTTACAGGCAGGAAAAAAATCCATCTAACGCCCCTAGGAGCAGCAGAAAAAACATCCAGGGCACATGAGGCCTTAAGCTGAACACAATCTCACATAAAACATACCAACATAGAGAGATGAAAAATAGAATGAAAAAAGGTAAAACTGTATTCTATAAAAAATAAAAATAAATAAAAAAAAAAGAATGGTGAGTGTTTGTAATGTAGAATGATTTAGCAAACTCACTTTCATCCAGTCATTTAGTTAGGGTTTACACTTTATAGCAGAAAAGTGATATGTCTCTTTAAGAACTATATTTGACTGTTCGCTTTAACAGATTATTTTTAACGCTAAAAAAAAAAAAATCTCCTGGATCTTTTGTCCTGAAGAGAAAGTTCCAGAAGCAGCGGCAGCAGCACAGTAACTATGAGTAATGTCTGATCCTCGCTATTTTCCAGTGTCAGAGTGCTGAAATTTTGGAGAGCACAAACCTCATGGAAAATGCTCTCCTCCAACTTTCATACTGTGACGTGAAGATCCAGATGGCCCCTCCACGTGGGCCGCTGGTCAGAGTGTTGTAAGACTGAAAAGAAGACCAAGTAACTATAAATACCTTGTTTATTAATGACCAGGCACTACCAGTAAAAACGGAACTCGAGCCATAAAAAGAAAGGCAAGAAGTTTGTACAGTTCAGGAAAGTTTCTTTTTAACGGTTAGCACATCCCCGCTGAGTGGCTTCATTCATTTTTTATTGCGATCTAATATTATAGGTTTTGTTAAATCTCCGCTCTGGGGCACAGGCGTGGCGTACATCTGGGCAGCAGAGCCTGTTGATAAAGACAAGAGCTATGAAACGTTTGGACATCTGCAAGTGTTCCCATCTTTATACCCGGACTATAACGAGGACGGTTTCATAGGGGATTGAGCAGGGGAAGGCAGATGCTGTCCACACGTTTATGTCCTCCTTTGTCTTCCTTTGGATGGCTACCAAAATGCAGAATATTCAAAGTGAGCTTTCATGAGGCATATGCAGGTTGTGAATCTTATGAAAAAGACAACATCCGGCTTTGTCTGCCGATGGAAGCTGTAATGTACGATATAGAAGGGATATGTTCGAAGCTGGCTTCACTGGCTTTGATGGTCTGCCATGTTCCAGGATAGTTTAGCATGTTTGGCTTAAATTTACCTATTGCCTTACTTGCCACACTGTACATGTATTAGGTTACTGGGGTGTTACTTAAAGTGTATGTCTTGGCATTGCCCAAATTGACCCCCAAGCCTCCCTTTCTACCTATAGAGCAGGTCCCAGACATATTTTATTTTTGTTGCCTTGTTCCAGTAGCTAGAAACAGTTTTTAATACTCCCTGTGACATCATCACTGGTGATGAGCTGAGGTTCAGGTTGACAAGGGGAGCATGCTGGTGATATCATTGGCATAGTATGACCACATGACCATATTTGGTCAATTACATTGTCTAAATATGATCACTGGCTATATTAGGTCACGTATGTCACCAAAATCCTCGGCCCTTTACCTGCAGCTGTGGGGCATGGAGCTCCCCAGGTGTAGCTGATTATCCAGGTAGTCTGCTATCATGTGAGAGTTTCCCCTAAGTTCAGGCCAAACTGAGTTTAGTCCCAACCTTAACTCATCAAAAATCATCACCAAGCTTGTAAAAATCCTGCACGGGCAGCCCCTGGGAGGTCAGTTCCTACTGATATAGTTACGCCCCAGAACTACATCTCCCAAATACCTTTTCCCTACACACAGCAGGTAGGCAGACTCTTGGAAGTCAAAGGAGCAGCACTGTTTTGCTGGAAAAGAAATCAAAGTATGCATGTGTAGCACCCTCCTAGGTAGGTGCTAGAGAGAGAAAGTATAGTTTTGAATCCTGTCTGCTTACCAGAGGGGTACCAGGTAAATCTATATTGTTCTCTGCCTACCAGAGAGCAGGATCTGTTACTGAGATGTACTCAGGTGCAACTCAGTCTGTCTGCAGAGTGTTTCACACTAGTCCAATAGGGAGGCGTGTTGGACAGTGGGAGGAAACCTAACAAATGAGTACACAGGTGTTTGATACAGCCCTGGTGATTTGGCAAAGGAAAGTGCATTGGTGCATGCTGGGATACTGTATAAATGCCAGGAGCACATGTGCTCGGGGTCTTTGGTCTGGATAGCGGACTCCCTGAGGTGCCATGTGGCCTCAGGTAGTCGACCTGAGGGCCTAAAGAGCTAGAGAGGAACTATGAAGCTGACTGAGAGGGGAGACACTGAAGGATCTGATTCTGCAGTACAGTGAGTACAGATCTGTGTCAAGGGGCCTGACCTGAGGAGGCCACCCCGGCAGCTAGAAGAGTCAGTGGACAGGTGTCAGTAAAGGGGATGCCAGAGAGTATCCTGAAGATAATGTAGTTCACCAAGTGTATTGCTGGAGAGAGAAAGCAAGGAGACCTAACCCTCTCCATACATGTGGTAGTAGGGTTTACGCAGTGCAGCAGCTTCCACATGCAACCTGGTGAGGCCAAGTGAGAGTTGTCCTTATCTACTGTACATAGTTCCAGTTGGAGTATCCCACTATTCCCTTTTCCCATCCAAGTTCCACAATAAACACTAAAAACCAAAACCCCTGGACTGTTTATTGAGCATTGAGCCATTGGGATTAAGGACGAATGTGTGAACTGTACCCTAAGTGACTGTGTGCTGGTAATCAGAGGAGGCTCAACAAGTCATCATACAGCAAGCCCTATGGGGACAGTGCTACACATATAGAGAAGAAAATAAAAGGATGGGTGAAAAGTATTTCAGTCCGGCAGGGCTGACAACGATGCTGGGCCGTTTAGTGCAGCAGAGGTTCTGTGTTGTCAGCCTAAACAGGAAGACAGGAGCTCATTGGGTTTCTGGCAGCTCAACCAGTAATTTTCTGTACTTGCGGAGCATTTAAAAAAAAAAAAAAAAAAACACATGGGGAAATGTTCATGCAATGCAGAGATGTATCAATTTTTTTTGCTCAGACATACACTTGGACTTTAAGGGGGGGGGGGGGGGGTTACTAAAACTAAAGTGTGCAAAATCTGGTGCAGCTCTGCATAGAAACCAAACCAAACCAATCATCAAAGCCTAATTGAACAAGTTGAAGTTAGAAGCGGATTGGCTACCATGAACAGCGGCTCCAGTTTAATTAAACCTACCTCAAATTGTAAGGTATAATAAATCATTTATAAATCAGTTATCATAAATCATTACATGTATTTTTAAAACAGCTAGTAAAGGAATGCAACATCTTTTATATTAGCTTCCCATTTTTATTTATTTTTTTTGCTTTGGGTAGTGTAGGAAATGGATAGAACTACTGTCAGGGCTATTCCTTCTTAAACAGTTGCCCCTGTAGCAGAAGCCCTTATTGGAAAATTCCTCCTCAACTGTTATTTTAATGACAAGCATCCCAAACAGCATACCTCCCAACCATCCCCGATTCGCGGGGACAGTCCCAGGATTTAATGTAAGTCCTGGCGAATCAAGGCTGAGTCTCAGAGTGGAGCACTTGCATGGGCACTGGATACCTTTTCCCCGCAGCTTGTGCTTGGTATATGGGGTACCACACACCGCGATTCAGTCTCTGGATTACAGCCAGCGGGGGATGTCGGCTGCCTGTCACAGTTTGTGACAGGCAGCAGGCAGAGAGATGTCGGTTGCAATACAGAGACTGTATCGGGGTGTGTGCAGTGCTGGTGCCAGCATACTGATCAGCAGAGGAGGATGGCAGAAATGCCCAAATCTAGGTGCTGGGGTTTTCAGATGCTGATTTTGGATTTCAGTGGCTTAGCGCGCTGCAGGCTTTCTTCCTTTCCCAAGTGTCCCTCATTCTCAACTTTGAAAGTTGGGAGGTATGCCAAACAGATGTTAAGTATTCCCAACGGGGCCACAGACAAACAATAAAAACCTGATACTACTCAACCTAAAACAACAACAAAAATTTTGGCAGTGGATATATTTTAAGCCCGACTGGCTATTTAACATAACCACTCCCACTATTCCATGAAATTGCTGTTGATCCTGATATGATGCACTGTTTATTTGTAACATTATGTTCTTGACTTAGTTGCCTAAAACACCGGAGAAATCCACCGCTGTCCACAAGCTTTTCCTGAGTTGTGATTGTGTGTCACCTCTGAACCTCTTTATTTGTAGATCATAAGGAAGGAAATTGCTCAGACATCCTTCTGTTAGCTAAGACCCATCTATATACATGCTCCTGTCACCACTGCCAGTCAGTCCTTAGACACACATGTGCATTGCCAGGCCTCACTATAACTGCCTCCACACCTACATCTGGTCTACATCATCGAGTATTCCTAACCAGGATCTTGTGTCTTTCCCCCTCAATTCGCATGGTAGGCGAAATTTAAAATAGACACAAACATATTAAAGTAGTATTACATTTGAAATTACATTTGTATGTAAAGGTTGAGTGGAGGATAACGGGAGCTTACTTATAGCAGAACTTTACCCTTAAAGCGGTTGAGTACTCACCTAAAAAAAAAAAAACCCAGCAGGAGAAAGGCATAATGAGCTAGTATGCATCGCACTGACTATGACTGACAGCAGGGGGAAGCAATGGCACCCTCTGTGTGTTTCAGCCAATCAAGAGGGAGAGTCCCGAACAACCGAGTCATTCGTGCAACATCGCTGGATCGGGATGGGGCTCAGGGGGGCTGCTGCTCACAGAAGGTTTTTTTTATTATAATGCATAGAATGCATTAAGATAAAAATCCTTTTGCCTTTAGAACCACTTTAACTCTTTTGTGTCTCCCTGTCAGAAATGTTTCCTCTCCTGGTTTTTTTTTTTTGTGTTATTCCTGTTGTTTCCTCCCCCGCCCAGCAGCAGTACATTTTGAGGCTGCCAGCTGATTGGCCTCTAGTGACTCACTGATTATCGGCACAGTCCCAGAAATACAGGACAACTGAAGCTATGTAGAGCAGGGTGAGACATAGCCTTACCAGATTTTTTAACAGCATAGGCACTTATTTTTATAGTTCTATATAGCGACACCTGCTAAAGGGGTCAGCATGAAGTGATCTATTGGGACTTATTTTTTTTACAAAGTTTCACTTTAAGGAGAAGTCCAGAAAAACTTTCAATTTGTAGTGTTCATTACCACAGCATCTGTGTTCCTATGGCTGCTCCTCCAGGCTTATATTCGTAGAGCAAGTACTCCTTACTTAGAAAGTCTCCTTGATCACCCTCCTTGGGACTCCATGGCCCATGGTTCCAAACTCCACCCTGGTCACTACACATGAATGTTTTATCTAGTCCCCCTTGGCTGCCTGTGTATGTTGGCAGGGACAGTGTCATAGTGTTGGCTTGGTGTCGCTCTCCTGGGAAAGTGACTCCATGGGACCCTGTGAGGCAGTGGAGCCACCTAAAGCCAAGAACCTGGAGCATCAAATTTTGGAGCTGCTTTTGGAGTGGAAGAGTACTGAGGTCAGCTACTGCAAAATATATTATTTACATAGGTTTACTAACACTTTTAATAAAAAGTTTAAAGCTGTGTACACACATATCAATTAATGCATCCATTTTCTTTTTTTTTATGAAACTTTTTATCATCCTTCCTAATATTTTGTTTGGAATGCACCACCCAATTGGTCACAGTGTTGCCCTCTTGAACTCTATGAAAAGAATTATGATTACAATTATGATGGTTTTCATTAAAACCTTAACTTGGTTCAACTGAGATGACAAAAAAGAAAAATAGCATTTTTAAACAACTGATGGAATAATCCCATGAAAATAATAATAAAACATATAATTGTTAAAAGCTCTCCATTTCCCAGTTTCAGAGATATAATTGGTATATAACAATCATTGGATTTAAAGTGGTTCTAAAGGCTGAAGATTTTTTTACCTTCATGCATTCTATGCATGAAGATAACAAACCTTCTGTGTTCGGAAAAGAAGAGGATCGGAGCTGCTCTGTGCAAAACCACTGCATAGACCAGGTAAGTATTACATATTTGTTATTTGAACAAAAAAAGAAAAAGCTTTAGTACCACTTTAACTTCTTCACATCCGCGCTATAGCCGAAGTACGGCTACAGCGCGGACTTGAATTTCCGGGAGGCCGTCTTTAAACGGCCTCCCAGAGACAGGCTCCCCGCACGCTCCCGCAAGCGCGCATCGGGGAAATTCTGTGTCGGCCGTGTCCCTTGGACACAGCCAATCACAGATCGTGGTAAATGGCCAATCACAGTGGCCATTTACCACGTGATCGGCCCGTGCAATGAGAGATGATCTCATATGTAAACATATGAGATCATCTCGCATCGCCAGCGCTCCTTCCTCACACAGAGACTGCAGTGTGAGGAAGGAGCAGAGCCGATCAGCCGTCGGGGACACAGAGGAATGTAATCAGGGCACTGATCACCAGTGCCCTGATTACACAAGGAAAATAAAACACACTAAGTGCCCACCATCAGTGTCCACAGTGCCCGCCATCAGTGCCCCCCATCAGTGCCCACAATCAGTGCCCATAGTGCTGCCAGTCAGTGCCCATCAGTGCCTGCTCATCTAGGCACTGATGAGCACTGAGTGTGGGCACTGATGGTGCTGCCCATCAGTGCTCATCAGTGCCGCCCATCAGTGCTCATCAGTGCCACCCGTCAGTGTCCATCAGTGCCACCCGCCAGTGCCCATCAGTGCCGTCTATCAGTGCCCATCAGTGCCGCCCATCAGTGCCGCCTCTCAGTGCCCAGCATTGCCACCTCCCGGTGCCCAGCAGTGCCACCTCTCAGTGCCCAGCAGTGCCACCTATCAGTGCTCATCAGTGCCGCCTATCAGTGCTCATCAGTGCGGCATATTAGTACCTCCTCATCAGTGCCCCTAAGTGCCACCTCATCAGTGCCCATAAGTTCCACCTCATCAGTGCCCATCAGTGCAGCCTATCAGTGCCCATTAGTGCCGCCTCATCAGCGCACATCAGTGAAGGAGAAAAATGTATTTATTTTCAAAATTTACTCGCAGAAAATAAGAAAAACTTTTTTTTTTTCAAAATTTTCTGTCTTTTTTCTTTTTTTTTTTGTAAAAAATAAAAAACCCAGAGGTGATTAAATGCCACCAAAAGAAAGCTCTATTTGTGTGAAAAAAAGGACGAAAAATTCATATGGGTTCATCGTTGCATGACCGTGCAATTGTCATTCAAAGTGTGAGAGCACTGAAAGCTAAAAATTGGTCTGGATGGGAAGGGGGTTTAAGTGCACAGAAGGCAAGTGGTTAAGTAATTTTTTACAATGGGAAATGGTAAAAAAAAAAAAAAACTTCTATAAGGCTTGTTTTTGCTGTCTGGGTCTCATCTTTGCTATCTGCGGCTTCTTGGGGCAAGTTTCTCTCACTTCCTGTCCCTGAAAAACAACAGGAAGTGAACAGGTGTCCCCATTGAATGATAATCCTTCACTTTCTGTTCTGCTGGCAATCGTAAAATTCTGGATTTTCCAACACTTGTCCCTGTGACAGTGGTCACCAGAAGAAAGAGAAAAAGCAAATCTCAGGGGACAGAAGAGTCATGGACAATCCAGCGCCAACGCACATACATTACAATGCACCAGAGTAAATGGTAGCACACTACCGTGTTCTATGGTGTGCTGAGTAGACATAAAGTGTTCATGCCTGTTTTTGAAAGTTTAGTTGCTTTGTCAGCCCATCCATTTGAGGGCCCATTGGCACCAGTGCTGTATCTTGGCCCAGGTCGACAAGGCCTAGGGCGGCACTTTGGAGGGGGCATCAAAAAACCTGCAACCCGCACAAAAAAAAAAAAAAACAAAAAAAAAAACCAGCCTCCTCCTGGCTCCCGCACGAAAAAGGGGCTTGAGGCTGCACTGATGGGTGCTGAAGAGGCAGAACTTATGGGCACTGATAGACTGTGGTTGTGATATGTGGTTTACAGATGATGGGGCAGGTCGTAAACAGGAAGGGGTGTAGCCTTTACAGGAAGTGGTGGGTCATATTTAAATTAGGGGGTGCCCAAGTTTAGTCAGGCCTACGGCAGCACAAAACCTAAATACACCACTGATTGGCACCCTGGTGTGTTGCGTTAGCGTACGTGTGCAAAAGTTTTTTTTTAATTTGCATTGAGGCAGCCTATTCAAATTAATGCGCTAACAAAGCACCCATAAACGGATGGGATGATATGCGGACATACGGAACGTCTGTGTGAAAGAGCCCTTAGTGTCACTGGTCCCCAAAAAAATGTCAGTTAGTGTCCGATTTGTTCCCCGCAATATCGTACACTATAATTTGCTGACCGCCGCCATTACTAGTAAAAAAATAAAATAAAAATTCCATAAATATATCCCATAGTTTGTAGACACTATAACATTTGCGCAAACCAATCATTTTATGCTTATTGGGGTTTTTTTTTTTATACCAAAAATATGCAGCAGAATACATACTGTCCTAAACTGATGAAGAAATTAGATTTTTTACTGGATGTGATTTATAGTAGAAAGTAAAAAATATTGTTTTTTTTTTTTTCAAAATTGTCGGTCATTTTTTGTTTATAGAGCAAAAAATAAAAAACGCACAGGTGACCAAATGCCACCAAATAAAAGCTCTATTTGTGGGAAAAAAAGGAGATACATTTTACTTAAATATTCAGCCATACAAACTGTATGGCTAAATTTGCATCGCATTCGGACCAAACTTGTGTAGGACCCTTTTTTTTTTGTCTGCACCAGATTCCTCTCTGATTTCAGTTTGCATTATGATCTGCAAACTGATCTGGGGGTGTCATTAACTTTGTATTGACTCCCGCAGCGGTTGCGCAGAGGGCAGTGTCGGGAGTTGTCAATTCGGGAGCCCGCACTGGATTCTCAGGGTTTCCCACATCGCACCAGTGTGAACCAGCCCTTAAAACTTTGATCTCCCTAGATGTTAACCCCTTCCCAGCCAGTGTCATTAGTACAGTGAGTGTATATTTTTAGCATTGTATTAGTGTCACTGGTCCCGAAAAATTTGTCCCCCGCAATATAGCAGTCCCACTATGATTTGCTAATTGCTGCCATTGCTAATAAAAAAAATTAAAATAAATAAAAATTCCATAAATATATCCCATAGTTTGTAGACGCTAACACTTTTGTGCAAACCAATCAATTTTCGCTTATTGGAATTTTTTTTAATTTTTTTTACCAAAAATGTGTATCAGAATACATATATGCGTAAACAGGTACATTAGGCATTCACAGAAAAAATAATTGTCGGCCCTGAAAGGCCCCAAAAACTTGCTAATATATATATATATTTATTTATTTATTTTTTCTTTTTTTTTTTTTTCAAAATTGTCGGGCATTTTTTGTTTATAGCACAAAAAATAAAAACCGCAGAGGTGATGAAATGCCACCAAATAAAAGCTCTATTTGTGGGAAAAAAAGGACGTGCATTTTATTTATGTACAGCGTTGCATGACCGCGCAATTGTCAGTTAAAACAACACAGTGCTGTATCGCAAAAAATCCTGAAAAAAACCGAAACACACGTTAACGTGCAAAAAAATTGTATTAGCACAACACACCCAGACACCAAGGTCTAAATGGGTTCCAACACTTCCTAATCTATTCAAAACTAAAACAAAAATGTTTGCTACCTTAACAATCACCCATAAGAATATTTACTTTATTCACATAAAAATTAAAAATCTCTAAATGAACTATATTGTGGCTTCCAGCGAGCATTTGGTATGTGAGCGGATCTCGCAGTAAAAGAAGAGTGCAGCATCTACGTGAACTCCTCAGCAAAGTTCACAGGAAATTGCCGGTATTGAACTAATTTCACACTTTCTTTTAGCACTAAGCGAATACTTTGGCTTAAACACACATCCAAATCTTTTATTCTTCATTTGTTTTAAGTGAGGCCAGATTTTTTGCTCTGAAAAATAACAGATGCTTTGGTTTCAAATATGACAATTTTTGACAGACCTCGGCACCTCCGAGCAGACCCCCTCCCCCCTCCCCCAGTCGCTGTGTAGTTGTGCGAGGACTTCAGGGCTACAGGATCCAAACTGAACCCAATTCAAATTTACTTGGAAGTGGATAAGATTTAAAATAATATTAGTTCTTCTCCTCTGCACAGTTCTAAATAATCAGGCATATGTCCAAAAATCTCAGCAAACAAAAGGCGACTGGATCTGGAACCTAGCAAAATAAATGTGTTGTAGTAAAAATCACCATAAAAGTAATATCTTCTGTGGATGAAGGGATTGTCAGGACTAAGCACGCTATATTTCTTACATATGATAATACATAAAGCTAACACAGCTAGTCCATAGAATTCTCTAAAGTGGGTTCATGAAAAATGGAATGAGGAAAATTAGAGCAAAATGGATGTTATTTCCCACAGTGCCCAATCATAATTATTTTTAATTATATTGTAAATTGAAAGGTGAAACCTGATTGGTTGATATGTGTGTAGCACCCTCCTAGTTAGGTAGGTGCTAGGTAAATGCATTTATGCTCCTTCTGCTTATCAGGGGAGCCTGATCTTTTAGGTTGCCTGTTGCATGTCTCCAGGTGTGATTCACTGGGTCTGAGGGAGTGTCCCCACTGTATCCAATGAGGGAGCTTGTTGGACAGTGGAGGAAACCCAGCCAGTGACACATTGGCTTTTATGGGAGTCCCAGTGGGAGGGCATTCTTGCAATGCAACCTGGGATTGCTCATAAAAGCGGAGGGGGGATGTGACAGGGCGTCTTTGACGGGAAGTAGAGTCCCAGGAGGAGGTGGACGGCTGTCTCTCCTCCTGCAAGGTGTGAGGAAGGTGGTCTTAGGTGGTCGGCCTAGTGAACCAGGTGTGGAGCTGAGCTGTAAAGGATCCAGTGTAACTGACGGTGGAGGTACTGGCAGAATCTCTTGGGAAAAACAGTGTCCGTGAGTACCGAGGGACCTGCCAAAGGGTCTGGCCCAGTGAAGTCATTGAATCAAGAAGCTAGCTCACATGGAGAGTATTACAGTAAAGGGGGTGCCATGTAGAAATCCCTGAAGAATAGGAACAGAGGGGGTGCCAGGAAGGGCCCTGAAGAGTGTACTGCAGTACAGTACAGCTTATCTAAAGCGGTTCATTAATTACTACTTCATCGCTAGTGACAAGGTGAAGCAGTGGCCTTGCCGCACTCAGTTAGTTCTAGACGTCCAAGAAAATTGTGCATAGTTTATTCAAGTTGGAGTATCCCACTCATTCCCTTCTCCTATCCAAGTTCTCAATAAAACCACAAAAACCAAAACTCCTAGACTATTTCTTGACTGAGCCAGGCACTTTGAAGTCGCTGAACTATTCCACGGTTGCCAATGGTAACCCAGAGGAACCCGTCACCAGCAGCTCCCAAGGGAGTAGTGCTACATGTGCATCAGCTCCAATTTTGATGAAGCTCATGATTGAGACAATATAAACAAAGACCATCTCCCCTTTGTATATGACATGGCAGCATAGCAAAAACTTATAGTTTTACTTCTCTATTTATTTTGAATTCCAGGCATAGATATTTTTCAGGCGTCAGTGGTTCCTCTCTACAGTATGACCCCTGAGGATGTCCCTTGCATAGGCGAAATGCATAGGGTGGTGTTAGTGGCCCATAATGTCATCACACCCGCTGGTGTACCTCAGCATGGACTTTTTGATTCTTTATTGCCCTGAGATGCTTGTGAGTATATTTGCATATAAATAAATTGTTGTTTTTTAGCAATTTTTGTCCTATGGTTCTTTGTATTTTCTCCTGAATCCTAAAGCCAGCAGAGAACCCGGTGGGCGTGGGAGTGGTTACTAAGAATGAACCCATACCGTTTTTTTATACCTATACCTTGCTGTGCGATTTGTGTCAATACAAAATGAATGGGCGCAAATAGCACTGCAAAGAAGCATGTGATTTGAACAGGAATACTGTGTCATTCCTGTCTGAAACGCACGCGATTTCCCCACCGCTCATGTGGGACCCCAGGTTTGTCATAGTGATTTCAGCCTGGGTTCACACAGAAGCAGTGTGGGAAACCGCATGCAAGTTGGACAGGAATCGCACTGCATTCCTGTTAAAATTGCATTTGATTCTTTGCAGTGCGATTTGCGCCCATTTATTTTGTATGGACGCAAATTGCACCGCAGGGTATCATGAGTACTTGACCAAAAGAATCATACTCGCCGATAAAAAAAACTGTATCGGTACACCCCTAGTAACAACCCCCACGCCCACCGGATTCTCTGTTGGCTGTTCAGAAAGGGCAATTCTCTGCATTAAGATTCAGGAAAAAATACAAAGAACCATAGGCTAAAATTGCTAAAAACAAACCATTTTTTGTACATGCATATATAGTTACAAGCATTTCAGGGTAATAAAAGCTCAAAAGACCACGCTGAGGTACACCAGCGGGTGTGATGACATCATAGGCTACCCTACACGTTTCGTCTTTGCAGTGCAGTTTGCTCCAAAAAATTTGCTAAAAGCTCAAAAAGACCACGCTGAGGTACACCAGTGGGTATGATAACATCATAGGCTACCCTACGCATTTCGTCTTTGCAGTGAAATTTGCTCGCATTCATTTTCTATAAATACAATTTGCACTGCAAAGTATTGGTTTCGTTATCGGGAGCATTTTCATGAGTACAAGAACTCGTGAAAATACTCAGTAATTGGCACCAATGCCGTTACCAGTGCATCCCTACGTGTTATCATATTCTGGTGTGATTCACATTTGGTGTATCCTATGCTATTAATCTTTTAAAATCCGGAGATCATTATTATCCAGTAAGGGAATTCATATATATCTATCTATGTTCAAGGTGGTTTGGGACTTAAACACAAACTGTGAAGTTTTATTTTTACAAGAACCTACACTGGCCTCCTTGTGGAGTCCTGAAGTATTTACGCGCTCTTTTTGTTTATTATGGGTACTTTATAATATACATAGTTACATTGGTTAAGCTTGGACTAAAGTAACTATGTTCTATATATGCTATACCTGGCTGGTGCCCCTGGAAGCTGGAAATCACTGAAGAAGACAGCATGACAGTGATCTCCACTTGCTTCGAGGTCCCATGCCAAGCGGCTGATCTTCTGCATTGTGAACACAGGAGGTCAGCTAGTCTGTGTGAGCACCAATAACAGAACACTTTGCATTTTTTAGATGAATAGGTGGGGCATTGACATTACAATTTCCACCTCATCCAATCAGAGAACATTTTGCATTCATTGAGAAAATGCAAAGTGTTCTATGCATGGCAATTGTGCCTCTTGTGTTTACAATACAGCTGTGGTAATGTAGCTAGTGGAGATCACTGAAGTAGTGGTGCCTAGTATAATGATTTCCAGCTTCCACAGGGATCCAACAGGTATGGTACATACATACTTTTAATGGCCCAAGTTGAAACAAATATATAAAATGACCATACCCGGAATTCAACTTTAAACTGTTGCCTATATACTTAAAGTGTTACTAAACCCACAACAGTAAAATCAGTCTGTATATGCAGTAAAGCATGCTTGTTATATGCACTGTTGAACCTAAGGACATAATCCTCTTCATTGTATAAAAAGGCTGCTTGATCTTGCATGCACAGATCTTTCTATTCTTCCATTGACTCCAAAACATGTCTGGGTAAGACAGAGCCTTTGGAGTCAGGCTGCACATGCTCAGTTTGGTGTGTATTTCTATAGTTTTTTTTTTTTTTTTTTCTTGGGAAGGTACATGTGATCAGCACAGGGCCAATCAGCACTGTCCAGAGAGTCAGGGGTCCTGCATCCTGATAGGACAGTCAGATTAGAATGCAAACTCCTCCTACAAGCTTCACCCAGAACTGATAGAAGTCACAAGACTGCTATATACTGCTGATGAGAAAAGGTATTTAGCAGTTTATATTTACTAAAATAATTGCATTCCCATGTTCTGTGTACTGTGGGAGACCAGATATAGTGAATGCAGAGTCCTGGGTTTAGTAACACTTTAAATATATTTTTTTCTTGGCTACCTAGAATACAAATATAGTACTGATAGATAGATAGATAGATAGATAGATAGATAGATAGATAGATAGATAGATAGATAGATAGATAGATAGATAGATAGATAGATAGATAGATAGATAGATAGATAGATAGATAGATAGATAGATAGATAGATAGATAGATAGATAGATAGATAGATAGATAGATAGATAGATAGATAGATAGATAGATATTTTACAAATAAACGCAATTCTGCAAAATGTTCTGGTACAGTTGAGAGCAGAGCACTGCTTGACCCATCATATGATCACCGAAGGTGGTACTGTACTGTAATGACAAATCTACATATCTGTGATGCATTAACATGCGTTATGTTGCCTGTTAATGTGCATTGCATAAAGGCAGCCAGGGCCATCTTACCAAATTGGCACGCTGGGCAGTTGCCCAGGGGCCTCACTTGCCCGGGGGGCCCCACCTTTCCAGCTCCCTAGCCCCAGCCAAGCATTAGTCCCGATTTCCGTGTGAACTTGGCAGGTGGCAAGCGCCTGTCTGCCCTTCCCTGCTATCAGGCCACTTGGGCCATGGAGGGGGAGCCCACAACTGCAGGAATGTCTGTCCGCCTTCATGGGAACAGGCACACACAGGACAGTCAAGTCTGACTCCCATCTGTGTGTGTGTTCACTGGACACAGCCGCCGAACCTGGCACTGCTGTACCAATAAATATTGCCTTATCGATAATTTGCATTTTTATTCTCGTGGGTGATTGTGTAGGAGGGGCCCCAGGGCACTGGATTGCCCAGGGCCCTTTAATGCTCTTAGGGGGCACTGAAGGCAGCCCACTGAAATCAATAGGCTGACACCACACGAACACGTCCAGAAAATTGGACATGCCACACAACTTGCAACGCAGACACTATAGTGCATTGCAGAAAGCCGCAACATGTGCACGTGGGGGTGCTATTCCAAATAATTGGCACCACAGCATAGCAATGCATATAACGTGCTTTACTGCACCCTCCCACAAGGCATATAGATGTAAGCGGGCCCTAAAGAATTTCATAATTATAAAAAAGTTATTTAATGTTGCTACATCTTTGCTATGCATTGGAGGTCTACTTCAATAATGGATGGTTGGATCATTACACAACTGACCACTATTTATTCAGTTAATGACACTATTAATCAAAGTCATTACACTCTTATCAGGTCGCCCTATGTAGCATTACACTTTATAACACATTGTGATTCTCTTAAGATCATATCTAGACCCAATGAGGCGCAGAAAATGAAAAGCGAATGTAATAGCGGTATAATAACAATCTACAGATGTGACCCCAGTGACACGGAAACATGACTCTGAGTTGTCAAAGTGTTTCTGTTTAAAGGGGATCTATACTTTAGCTCCTGAGATCTCCAACAGTTCTCAACCATTACATGTGTAACCTCTTGATATAAACTCTCACAAACAAAGAATGGATGAATGAAAGCCACTTTCAGAGGTTAGGAGTTGATGTGGTGTGGCGGAAGGCAGCAAATAACACTCATGTTTTCAGAACGGTTTGTGGAGAACAAAGGAAGTTTTTAGCCTTGAATAGAGACTTCTGGATTATGTCAGAAGCCATGGCAGCGACCGGTTAGAGTAGTGGTGGTCATCTTTCTTGACATGGGGGCCTCAAGTGTGGCTCTCGACATCACCAAAGGGCTAATGGTAGGTGTCAGAAAAAGCAAACACTCAAAGACTAATGGTATGATAAAGGAGATGGTCAAAGACTGTGGATTGAATATAAGAGATGGTCAGAGACTTTGGACATGATACAAGAGATGGTCAGAGATTTTAAACACTGTACAATAGATGGTCAGAGATTGTGGATATGATAAATAAGATGGCCAGAGACTGTGGACATGATACAAGAGATGGTCAGAGATTGTAAACACTGTACAATAGATGGTCAGAGATTGTGGATATGATAAAAAAAGATAGCCAGAGG
The DNA here is from genome assembly GCF_965119305.1 of Pelophylax lessonae. Classification (NCBI taxonomy): domain Eukaryota; kingdom Metazoa; phylum Chordata; class Amphibia; order Anura; family Ranidae; genus Pelophylax; species Pelophylax lessonae. The sequence continues at coordinate 51,208,373 of NC_138769.1, read as the reverse complement.
CTGTGGACATGATACAAGAGATGATCAGAGATCGTAAACACTGTACAATAGATGGTCAGAGATTGTGGATATGATAAAAAAAGATGGTCAGAGACTGTGGACATGATACAAGAGATGGTCAGAGATTGTAAACCCTGTACAATAGATGGTCAGAGATTGTGGCTATGATAGAAAAGATGGTCAGAGACTTTGAACATGATACAAGAGATGGTCAGAGATTGTAAACACTGTACAATAGATGGTCAGAGATTGTGGCTATGATAGAAAAGATGGTCAGAGACTGTGGACATGATACAAGAGATGGTCAGAGATTGTAAACACTGTACAATAGATGGCCAGAGATTGTAAACACTGTACAATAGATGGTCAGAGATTGTGGATATGATAAATAAGATGGCCAGAGACTGTGGACATGATACAAGAGATGGTCAGAGATTGTAAACACTGTACAATAGATGATCAGAGATTGTGGAATTGATAAAAAAAGATGGTCAGAGACTGTGGACATAATACAAGAAATGGTCAGAGATTGTAAACACTGTACAATAGATGGTCAGAGATTGTGGATATGATGAAAAAGATGGTCAGAGACTGTGGACATGATACAAGAGATGGTCAGAGATTATAAACACTGTACAATAGATGGTCAGAGATTGTGGAATTGATAAAAAAGATGGTCAGAGACTGTGGACATGATACAAGAGATGGTCAGAGATTGTAAACACTGTACAATAGATGGTCAGAGATTGTGGATATGATAAAAAAAGAAGGTCAGGGGCTGTGGACACGATGCAAGAGATATTCATGTATAAGTACTAATGCGCTGCTATGGTTGGTTGATGGTAATAAAGCTAGAGGATAGTGAATAATATTGAATGTATATACAAGTATAAAGTGTAAGAATTGCTGCTACCACCGAAAGGCAGGTCCTGAAACCTAAATTTATCTGTGTAATAATGTGAAACGGCAGAGCGCTATTCTGAATAACGTGAAGAGTATTGATAAAGGTTAGAAAAAAAAAAAACTGTATGAGTGATACTCCAAAAATAATATGACAATGGTGACTTGATGTACAATAAAAAAACATGCAATAAATCCACCAATAAAAATATAATGTGACAACAGTCTTCCAGTAAATATTGATAAAAAATATGTAATGGAATATCCATGAAATAACTTTTGACAGTGATGACCTTGGCACCCCAGTGTAGCTGAGCATCATGGGAAATGTAGTTCCAAAACAACTGGGGTGCCAAGGTTCGCCATCACTGACTTATGACATGCAGTGCTTCTTAAACTCCAAAACCTTCTGTGCTCAATGTGCAAAGAAAAAAACGTCCACCGAGTGTCCACCTGTGAGTGCAATGCGTGTTCATCTGCAGCACATTAGTAATGTGCAGATAAAATCCACATGAAAGGGGTCCTACTCTCCCCGAAATCCTCCTCTCAATTAACCGGCAATGCTGTAGCTCCAAACTAGTATGTCAATAGTAAGTCAACTATGTGTCACTTTAAACTTTCCCTGGTGTCCTCCTCTTATTTGGACTGGGAATGCTCCAGGATTATATGTAGACAAACAAAAATTATTTCATAGTGTAATTCGTTTAAAATATTTATTGATTATAAAAGACTTTGTCATAAGTTATGACTCATAACACTCACATTTTGGCAGATAGGTAATGGCATCAGTTACAAACTCCTGCATTTTGTGTGCAGCTGACAGATCCCCAGCCGCTCAGGCACAGATCGTGATGTGGACTAGCAAAAAGTGACGTCACTGGCTCATCCTACGCGTTACGCCACTGGCCACACGACTTCTTCAGGGTTGCCACTTGAGGGGTTTTCTGGCGCTACTGACGGCCTTAAATAGAGGTTATTTGTATGGAGCAATGGTGGATGGTGCTATGTAGCTGCTGTGGCTCACAGGGTATGTTATTTGCTATTACTAATATCTCTTTATTTGGCGTACTATAATATACACTCTCATAGAGTTCATCTTAGGATGTACCGCATGGTATATTGCTATAATATACTGTTGAACATATGATCTTTAGATACATTTATTATTACTCCCAAATAGACCTTTTGGTGTGGGTCTATACTGTGTGTGTGAGGCGATACCTGTGCATTGGACGTTGCTCTGTAACAATATACCTTTCAAGGGATTGAACATCTTAAATCTGGTTGTACTGAATTATATACTCCAAGGATAAGTTATAAAGTAATCGCTGGACCTGTCTGATACTAAGTGTAGCCTGTTTGCCAAAAATAACTATTTATTCACCTATGTTCTTTGCTGTAGGTTTTTGCAATCATATTTTCTGGCAACACAGTTTTGCTGTTCTGCGTCAGACGACACATGATTTCCCCCTGTCACATGATATATCTTCAGCTATATTGATATTTAGATTGGCGCATGTAAGTGATCCAGGATTGATGCAGTATATTTGCTATATATCACGATGTATGTTACTTACCTGTAATTGATCGATGTGCTTTTTCTTGTTTTAATAGAATAATGCTCTCTTTGCAAATCATAAAAAATGGGAGGTCCTGAGGAAGCAATAACTGTGAAATGCGTCGACTTCCCAGCATTATAATAACACTAAGCAAAAGGCCTCCAGTGGGCTACAGCAGAAAAAGGTGAAGGTTTTGGAGTGGCCATCACAGTCTCCTGATCTTAATATCATTGAGCCACTCTGGGGAGATCTCAAGCGTGCGACCATGCAAGATGACCAAAGACTTTGCATAACCTGGAGGCATTTAGCTAAGACGAATGAGGAGCTATACCACCAGCAAAAATGAGTCATCTCATAAACAACTATTACAAAAGACTGCACGCTGTAATTGGTGCTAAAGGGGGGATACACAGTATTAAGAACTAAGGGGATGCATACTTTTGAACGGGGGACATTTAATTTGTTTACTTGTTGCCATATTTTGTTTTATGATTATGCCATTCTGTTATGACCCACAGTTACAGAATATGAATCCCATAAGAAATAAAAGAAATGTGTTTTGCCTTACTTACTCATGCTTTCTTTAACTGCTTCCACTGTAATATAACGGCTGGGCGGGAACCCTATATGACATCCCCACCAGGCCGTGTACTGGCGTGATCTTTAACCTGCTGTGTCCACCAGACAAGTTGGATGACTGATCAGTGAACTGGCCCGCTCCCAGTACCATGTGATCACTGTGACCAATCACAGCAGATCACATGACAGTTGTAAACAATGGATGGCTTCCTTTCATGCCATTCATTGTGTACAATTATGTTGCTAGCTGTAATTGGTAACAGTGAGCACATGGAAAAGACAGGGCCAATCACAGCCCATCTATACCATGTGATTAGCTGTGGCCAATCACAGCTGATCACAACAATTCACACTGAAAACACACTTTCATTCACTGTTATAAGCAATCACAGAGCATAAAAAAATAAAAAATAAAAAAACCTGATCACTACTATGGTAATACTATATTGTGCTGGTCACAGTATTAAAAAAATAAAATATTTAAAAATATTTAAAAATATTATTGAAATTTTTTTTTTTTTTACATACTGTCCCCAGTCAATGTCGCTGTTCATCGCCACACCAGTTATTTGATGATGCTGTACTGCACTGGTGACAGTATGTAAAAAATGTTTTTTAAAATGTAAAAAAAAAAAAAAAAACACACACCATGCCTTGGACTGTCTACTTTCCAAAAGGGGGCATTTGGGGGATATTTGTACTTTCCTGACATTTTTAGGTCTCAAGAAATGAGATCAGGAGTCGTCAGTACATTAGGATTGATCAATTTTCATATATATATATATATATATATATATATATACACACACACACACACCATACATTGTGGACTCCATAATTTTCCTACAGACTAAATATTATACACTAATTTGGGTTATTTTCACCAAAGAAATGTAGCAGAAATTTATGAAGAAAAATTATTTTTTTGCAAAATTTTATAACAGAAACAAAAAAAAAGTCTTTTTTCTGCCTTTTTTTTTTCGTTTATTTAGCAAAAAATAAAAATCCTAGTGGTGATTAAAATCCACTAAAAGAAAGCTCTGTTTGTGTGCAAAAAATGCGAAAAATTTCGTATGGGCACAGTGTGCTGCATGACCGCGCAATTGTCATTTATTGTGTGACAGCGTGGAAAGCTGAAACTGGCCTGGGCAGGAAGGGCGTAAAAGTGCCCGGTGTTGAAGTGGTTAAAAATGGTACATACTGTACTGTATATTACCATTTCTCCAAGGGTATGCAAACTTTTGAGCACAGCTGTATACACTCCATAGCACTCTACTCCGTAAACTATACTTTAGTTATATATACTCATCATTACAGTATTAGAGAAAAGTTTATTTGTTCCACTATGAACTTTTTTAGGGCTGCCAAATTCCACCCCAGTTAATAACCCAAAACAATTTTGCTAGTTGCCTATTAAAAAGTGTGGTTAAAGCAGCCACACCCATGACGTAAGACCCCGCTTTCTTCTCTGGCAATTGATTGTCTTGGCCAGTAGGGAGGACTTACACCATGGTGGGCAGGATTTACATTGACAGCTGGCGGGATCTCATTTAACAGGCGTCAGTCTATGCATAATCGGCGTCTTCTAACGTCAGAATGTGCTTGTACAGATATTTACTGGAAGTGCGGCGATCATTTAATAGAAAGCTTGTATTAGCTGGAGGGGCGTTTATAAGCTAGACTTAATATACACTGGCTTAGAAAAACAGAGACTTCAAACAAAGTGAAAAAGTCTGCCTGCTGAAGCTTTTAAAGATGTTATTTCCATATCAAAGGAAGTGTCCTATATCCAGCCTCTAGAAGAAAATATTTGAATATTTCATCATCAATCAGAAGCTGCGCTGCGCCGTAAAAGCGTGGGCCCGGGAGTGGACCCTGCCAGCAGGTTAGAAAAACGATACCGCCATTCTGGTTTGTGCAGTTTTTGGCACTGCAGCGTTGTAAACATACACAAATAGCTTCAACCCTGGCACCCAAGCTTTCCTGGAAAAAGGTCGGCTCCAAGAAAACCCATTAGGACTTCATCTGGAATCGTTCGTCCTCCAAAGAAAAAGTTCGGAGACGCTTTCCAAGCAAAATCTTTCCAAATGATAGAGTAAGCATGCAGAAATGTGCAAAAATATACCAGAGCGGCCTGCTTCCAGGTGGTGCTGTTTTGCTGGACTTCTTGAATTACCGAATTTGACTGGGCTTTCATTTCATGCTGTTGTTAGAAAAATATTATCTGTTCTCCAATGAACCTTTATAAAAAGGAGAAAAGTCTTCTGGGTAGATGCCATTTTTATATGGCTGGCTGGGCAAGTGAACTTCTCGCATGCTGGATTTTGGAAACAATTACACCGCCTTTACTATAGATCCCAACTCTCCATAAATTCGAGAGACTGTTCCACTTTTGGAACCAAGTCCCTCTTCCCTCCTCAGTTGCCACCAAAAGTGTTTAACTACATTAAATGTTACACTCATTCTTGAATTGATTGCAATATTTTCAAAATCCAGTATAAAGGAAAGGTAGTTTTGAAAAAAGGAATAGATGAACCCCCCCCCCCAATCCCATATTACAAAGTGTTCTGTGAATGGCAAAGAGGAGAGGGGGCGGTTAAAGGAAACTAGTGTTTCCATGTATATGAGCTGCAGCTCCCATACCCACAGCAGATGGAATTATAGCATGAGCTATGCTATCCAGTATGAATAAAAGTAAAACCCAAACTCCAAAAAAAGTTTGCACGCTGTGTAAAATCTACGTAAAAAAAGAATGTAATGATTTGCAAATCTCATAAACCCATGTTTTATTCACAATAGAATGTACCATTGTAAGAAAAAAAAGAAGGTAATTGTGAAATTGATGGCAGCAACACGTCTCAAAAAAGTTAGGACAGGGCAACAAAAAGCTGGCAAAGCAAGAGCTAGAAGAACATTAAGGCCCCTTTCACACATACGGTCCGTTCAGTTCATCAGTTCAGTCACGTCAAATGTATCAGTTTTCCATCCGTTTTTCATCCATTTTTCATCCGTTTTTCATCAGTTTTTTCATCAATTGTTATCTGTTTTTCATCCGTTGTCGTCCGTTTTTCATCCGTTGTCGTCCGTTTTTCATCCGTTGTCGTCCGTTTTTCATCCGTTCACGTCCGTTTTTCATCCGTTGTCATCCGTTTTTCGTCCGATCCGTTTTTTTGACGGATGAAAAATAGGGCATTCATCCGTTCAAAAAAACTGACCTTGACGGAAGCGGATGAAAACGGATGTTAACTGATGATGATCCGTTATCGTCTGTTTTTACATAGAGATACACTGATGTCCGTTTTTCATCCATCAACGGATGGATGAAAAACGGACAAACGGACAGCATGTGTGAAAGGGGCCTTAGCAATGAACTAGGTTAATTGGCAACAGGCCAGTAACATGATTGGGTTTAAAAAGTGCATCTTAGAGAGTCAGAGTATCTCAGAAGTAAAGATGGGGAGAGGTCCATCAACCGGTAAAAAGCTGCGTCTAAAAACTGCCGAACAATTTCAGAATAATGGTCTTCAACATAAAATTCCAAAGATTTTAAATATATCATCATCTACAGCACATGAGATCATGAAAAGATTCTGAGAATCTGGAGAAATCTTGCGCAAGGGACAAGGCCACAATATTGAATGCCTGTGATCTTCAGGCCCCCATTAAAAACAGGCATGATTCTATGATACTCCCAAAAATCACTGTCAGTGAACACAGCTCATCGTTCTTTTCAAAACTGCAAGGTAAAGCTCTATCTTGCAAAGAAGAATCAATACTTGTACATGTTCCAGAAAGGCCACCATCTTCTTTGAGCCAAAGCTCATTTAAAATGGTCTGTTGCAAACTGGAATACAGTACTGTGGTCAGACGAATCAAAATTTGACATTCTTTTTGGCAACCATGGGCGCCACCTCCTCCACACTAAGGCTCCATGTACACGGGACGTTAGAAAAAACGCGCTGCAAGGCTAGTTCTGACGCTGGGAAAAAGCAGCTGTTAAACGTGCTTTCAGTAGCTTTTTCCATTGTCGTTATTGCACGTTTGGCCACGTTGCTTTTAGCAGCGTTTTTTCTGCCATTCAAAATCAATGGTTCCGTATGGGAGCCTATTGATTTGAATGGAAGTCGCACCGCAAGTCGGATCAGGATGATCCGACTTGCGGCGCGACCTGCCCTGTGAGAATCTTGAGGGGGAACTCCACGCCAAAAAAAACGGCGTGGGGGTCCCCCCCAGGTTCCAAACCAGGCCCTTCGGGTCCGGTATGGAATTTGAGGGTAGCCCCACGCCGAAAAAACGGTGTGGGGTCCCCCCCAAAATCCATAGCAGATTCTTATCCGAGCATGCAGCCCAGCAGGCCAGGAAAGGGGAGGGGACGAGCGAGCGGCCCCACCCCCCCTGGACCATACCAGGCCACATGCCCTCAACATGGGGGGGTGTTGGTGCTTTGGGGCAGGGGGAGCTCTGCACCCTCCACCTCAAAGCACCTTGCCCCCATGTTGATGGGGACAAGGGCCTCATCCCCACAACCCTGGCCGGTGGTTGTGGGGGTCTGCAGGCAGGGGGCTCATCGGAATCTGGAAGCCCCCTTGAACAAGGGTGGCCCCCCAGATCCCGTACCCCCTCCCTATGTGAATGGGTATAGGGTACACTGTACCCCTACCCATTCACCCCATTCACTACCCTCAAATTCCATACCGGACCCGAAAGGCCTGGTTTGGAACCTGGGGGGGACCCCCACGCCGTTTTTTTTCCCATTTTTTGGCGTGGAGTTCCCCCTCAAGATTCTCACAGGGCAAGTCGCGCCGCAAGTCGCGCTGCAAGTCGGATCATCCTGATCCGACTTGCAGTTCGACTTCCATTCAAATCAATAGGCTCCCATAGGTAACCATTGATTTTGAATGGAAGAAAAAAAACGTAGAACGTGGCTGAACGTATGTTCATCACGTTCGGTCACGTTTGGTTGCGTCCGGCTGTGTTTCTGCGTTTCAAACGCTGGGAAACACACGTTCGAACGCAAATAATTGCGTTCTAAAAAACGTCCCTGAACTCAACTGCCTGCAAATGACTGTAAACGACCCTGTGTACATGGACAGATAAAATAAAATGTAGATGGGTTCAGGGGCTTCTAAAAAAAACGCCCAACTGCTCCTAAACGGCCATTTCCAGCGTCCCGTGTACATGGAGCCTCAAGAGGGAAGGGACCTTCCAGTTTATCAGCGATCAGGTATAAAGCTTGCATCTCTGAATGTATGGGGGGTGGGGGGGTTGCATTAGTGCATTTGGAATGGGCAGCTGTCACATCTGGAAAGGCACCATCAATGCTGAAAGATACTGTATATCCAGGTTTTCAAGCAACATATTGTCAAGAGCATCTAATGTTCCTGCTCCTCATTCCAGCGTCCTGGGTTGGGCTGTGGCATTCTCCTTGTCTGTCTGTCCACCTGCAAAGTAATTAATGTGGCCAGTCTCTGGGTGGAGACCAAACCTGATTTCAGCAAGCCAAGCCTGCAGTGTCATGTGATTTTGCGTTTGTAACATGTTTTCAAAGCTACCTGTTTGTCTGCTATGCTGTTTGGATTTCCCAGTCTATGACCTTGGATCAGATATCAAATATTCTCTGAACTCTGCATGCCTTGTACTCAGACTGTCATTGAACCACTCTGCCTGTCTGCCAACCGCAAGTTCTTGTTAGCTTTACTCAGTTCCCGCCTGCCCTGTCATGGTGGCCAGACACTATAGCATTGTGTATGAGTTCTGGGGGCAACCGCGTACTTGGTTGCTTTATGGGAAAGGGGCTGCTATAGGTGAAGAACACAGAAGCTAGCTATAGTGTCTGACCACCTGCGTTAGGGGTAAGCATGACACATATGATCAGGGAAGAATGGTACAACATTCCTCTCCCAAAACTTGAGCAACTGGTCTCCTCAGTTCCTAGATGTTTACAGAGTGTTGTTAAAAGAAGAAGAGATGCTACAACAGGGTAAACATGGCCCTGTCCTATCTTTTTCTGGAATTGGGGTTGTACTTTGCCAGCTTTATGTTGCCCTGTTCCAACTTTTTGGGGATGTGTTGCTGCCATCAATTTCAAAATGACCTTATTTAATAATAAAATGGTACATTTTCTCAGTTTAAACATGTGATATGTTTTCTATTTTCTACTGTGAGTAAAATTTGGGTTCATGAGATTTGCATTCTCAACTTTTTCAGAAATTGAGGTTGTATAAAGTGTAAAGCATCGATTCTGGATGTGTCAGGTTTTTCATAGCAGAAATGACTAAAAGCTGCTTGCCTGGGGTTCTGATTTAACGGAAGTAAGGGGGAATCTCCCCAGAGGTGCCATGGACCTCAGTAAAACCCATCAGAGCTTCTAAATCTTCCCTACTCTATTTAAACCAAGAAGGAGTTTTGGCTGCAGTTGGACTTTAAGATTTTTTGGACTAGTGTCCTTGTGACCGATATGGACCATCTGTCTACATTGTCAATATGGCAAATGGCTGGGTGTCTAATCAAGATGCTGCATCTTCCAAAATGTTCCAGCAACTTTAAATAACTTGAATAAACTTTTTAAAATCTTCAAACAGCTCACATCCTGACCAATTCAGTCCTGGCATAGAAGCTGGGTTGTGTTGATTGTACCCCCAGCATAACAGCATTGTGCATAAGTGTTGTTCTCCTTTGTTTACAAGCGGGCACATGCACAATGAGCTCTCCCTCCTCCGTTACAGCAGTGGCTGAGCTTGATCCTGTTATGCTTAGGGCATGCTCAATGGTCCAATGCGTCCCAGCTTCAATGCCAGGATGGAATGGATTGGTCAGGGTGGTAGTATCTTGGCCAGGAATGGGGAAAGCAGAGATTGTCCTACAGGTATGTCATGTAAACTAAGCCCTATTTTTCTAAGCTGGACAATATTTTTCACACTACTGGGGTCCCTTGACTGCGCAGCACTTTTTTATTTTTAAATAACTTACTTTTTATCATGGAAACCAGAAGTATCTTTCTCTACAGGCTACAACTGTTGCTTCTGTACATGCCAAGCCAGTACATTGGCTTTGGAAGAGGGGGAGGTGTGTACTGGGGGAGGTGTTGGGTGAAGAGCTCTGTACTTTGATGGACGGGGTGCAGTGGGTTGGGGGGGGAAAGCTTTGTACTAAAGCGCACATTAGGGGAGAGCCCTGTACCCGGGGGGTAAGCTCTGTACTGGGAAGGTGTTGGGAGAAGAACTCTGTACTGGTAGGTGGGGGGGGGGGGCAGCGTGTTGGAGGGGGAAAAGCTTTGTACCAAAGGCGGTACTGGGGGGAGAGCACTGTACCAGAAGGGGGAGATTGTGGGGTGAGCTCTGCTTTGGGGGGGGTGTTGGGGTCAGAACTCTGTACTGGGGGGTTGGGGGGGGGGGGGAGCTCTGTACTGGGGCAGATGTTGGGGTGACAGCTTTGTACTGGGGTGAGCTTAGTAATGGGCAAGTGGGGTTGGGGGGGCTTAGTACAGTACAGGGAGTGGGAGGGGGTGGAGGGAAGGCTCTGTACTGGGGGGGAAGTGGGTACAGGGTTGGCGGAGAGCTCTGTACTGGGAAGATGTTGGGGCAAGAACTCTGTACTGGGGGTTGGGGAGAGAGCTCTGTACTGGGGGAGGTGTTGAGGGAAGAGCTATGGAGCGCTGTACCAGAGGGGGGAGGGAGTTGTGGGGTGAGCTTTGTACTGGGGAGGTGTTGGGGGAACAACTCTGTACTGGGGAGTTGGGGGGACAGCTCTGTACTGGGAGAGGTGCTGGGGTTAGAGCTTTTTACTGGGGGGGGGGGACTTGGTGGGGAGCTCAGTACTGGGTAGGGGGAGAGGGGGGAGAACTTTGTACTGGGAGGGGGTGAAGGAAGGGCTCTTTACTAGGGAGAAGTGGGTGGGGGTGTTGGGGGAGAGCTCTATATTCTTGAGGGGGGTATTAGTTCCTGCACCTATTCTCTGAAAAAGCCCCAATTGACTTTGTTATCACAATTTATAGCAGCTTTATTGCCAAATTAATTGACCCGTAGTTGACATATAAATTGCCCTAGACCATAAGGGGTGTACAGGTTTTGAAGTCGGAGAGGTTAAAGAGAATATAAATCGTGAAATAGCAGCACTGCAGTCAGGATACAAAGATGAAGTTGCTACAGGTGGTATGTGAATTGGGGATGGCTAACCTAAATTCTGCCCTGGAGCCCCAGACTATCAATCCGGTCCCATCCTAATCCACCAGACTGAGACATATTATCCCACAGAGCAATGGAAAGCCACATTCTGTCTGTACTGTATAATATATAGCGTGCCGATATGTTTTACTGCCCGTCTATGCAAAATGTATAAAGCGTGGGCATATTTTATCTTTGATATAGGACAAAGAACACATGTGATGCCCCCATCTGTATCATATTGGCAGGCTGTTTGTTTTTGGATGATCAGATACCAGTTTATCTGTGACGGATTTTAGGAGCGCATTTGAATACAGATGTGAGTCAAATCATTTCCAGATACCGGCTGCCTGAAACGATTGCAAGGCTTATGTCTGCAACCTTCCCCAGTGCAAGGGTGAATTCTTGAGGGATAAAGCCTAATACAAAACAGCCAAGGAATGTCACCAGTTCTTCATGGGCTCGTAACTCTCCAGAAAGGTGTCCGTCTCCAAAAATGAATTTCTGTACATTCTGGAGGTCAAGTAAAATGTCAAAATTTTGATTTTTGCTCTTAGGCAGCATAGGAGCCTAGTACTTAGTGCCATTTTCTTGAAGCGCTGGGCTGTTTGATTCAGTTCTCAACACCAGCAATGCTTTCTGTATATAGTCTTGTGCATTCTCTTGTAGGGAAAGGGTCACAGAATTGCCCAACGTTGATCCCCAGCTCGCCTGCCTATTAGGTGTCACCATAGGTAGCAGCGAGAGCTGGCTCAGGGACCCCCTGTAGTGAATATGTGGTGAAGTATCCTAAATTAGCCCTCAGAAAAGTAGTCAGGTATGAACAGTGAGGTTGTGCCAGCCCTGCTCATGCCAATGGGGCTTAGTTATAAATTGTTGGGAGTCTTCCCAGGGTTGACATGATGGGAAGTGTTTGAAGGAGTTTCCACTTAGGGGGTAAGCAGGGAAAAAAAGGTGTAGGATTCTTGTAATTATTCTCATCCCTTTTGCATGGGATGCTGTACTCTGGCAAACCCCCACTAACATGCACAGGCTCCTTGACTTGGCTTCCCTTTATGTTCCCTCTACTACTTGCACAATCTTAAGGAATATCCCATCACCGATGGGATGTCTGAAGGATGTATGTATGTATATCACGTGAGTTCAGTAAGCAGTTAAAAAGGCTTCCATTGTTTGAACTCTTTCTTCTCCTAACCTCAAGATGGGAACATCTTCTAGAAGTGGATAGCTGCTATTGGAATCTTTTGCCATATGGCCTGAACCAAGTATGGGTTGGACCAATTGGAGGGTGCTGGTGAGGCCATGCTGAAGCCTCCCAGGATGTGCTCTTGTATTGGCATGTTCCAAGGGTATACTAACTTTGTCTGAGAATGATTTTATAGACGAAAGGTCCACTACTGCCATATCACCTACTGAACATGACCTTATACAGGGGTCTTCAAACTATGGCCCTCCAGTTGTTCAAGAACTACAGTTCCCATCATGCCTAGTCATGTCTGTGAATGTCAGCATTTTACAATGCCTCATGGGATGTGTAGTTCTGCAACAGCTGGAGGGCCGTAGTTTGAGGATCCCTGACCTTATAGGTAGGTTCACTACTGCCACATCACCTACTGTACATTACCTTGTAGGTAGGTCCACTACTGCCATATCACCTACTGAACATGACCTTATAGGTAGGTTCACTACTGCCATATCTACTGTACATGACCTTGTAGGTAGGTCCACTACTGCGACATCACCAACTGTACATGACCATGTAGGTAGGTCCACTACTGCCATATCAACTACTGAACATGACCTTATAGGTAGGTTCACTACTGCCATACCACCTACTGAACATGACCTTATAGGTAGGTCTTCTACTGCCATAAAATCGACTGTACATGACCTTGTAGGTAGGTCCACTACTGCCATATCACCTACTGAACATGACCTTATAGGTAGGTTCACTACTGCCATATCTACTGTACATGACCTTGTAGGTAGGTCCACTACTGTACATGACCTTGTAGGTAGGTCTTCTACTGCCATATCACCTACTGAACATGACCTTATAGGTAGGTTCACTACTGCCATACCACCTACTTGTAGGTAGGTCCACTACTGTCACATCTGCCATACCACCTACTTGTAGGTAGGTCCACTACTGTCACATCACCTACTATACATGACCTTGTAGGTAGGTCCACTGCCATATCACCTACTGAACATGACCTTATAGGTAGGTTCACTACTGCCATACCACCTACTTGTAGGTAGGTCCACTACTGTCACTACTGCCATACCACTTACTTGTAGGTAGGTCCACTACTGTCACATCACCTACTGTACATGACCTTGTAGGTAGGTCCACTACTGCCATATCTACTGTACATGACCTTGTAGGTAGGTCACCTACTGTACATGACCTTGTAGGTAGGTCTTCTACTGCCATATCACCTACTGCACATGACCTTTTAGGTAGGTTCACTACTGCCATATCATCTACTGTACATGACCTTGTAGGTAGGTCACCTACTGTACATGACCTTGTAGGTAGGTCTTCTACTGCCATACCACCTACTGCACATGACCTTGTGCTGATATCACACTCTAAAAGTCTACCAAACTCTGAGTGCAAATAACTTACTAAAATAACAGAGTTGTGTACCTAAGAAGAAAGGTATCTAAGGTATGATTGCCACCTTTTCTTCAAGCTAAACCTGAACACTTTAGCCACGCACGGCAAAATTTTATTTTTAAGGGGGAACGCTCTGGACTCTTGATGTAAAGGGGAACTCTATTGTAAGGGGGTTTCTGCTCACCAAACCTCCCACATACATCAGAGTTTATCCCTTAAGTTAGGGTTTACAAATCCCTCCTTACATCAGAGTCCACAGGGAACCCCTTACACCTTACCTTAGTGTACTCACTCACTTGGAGTCAGGAGAGAGAAGGGAGAGAGGGCAGAGACTTCAGTCACAGATATTGCATGGTGAGCTCACCCAACCGAGGATGGAGGCTCAGACATCGAAGTCTTTCATCCACAATGTATCTACCGGTGAGCTTCAATCTTCCAGCACACACATCCCTTTACTGAGGCACAGAATGCCAGGGATTTGGAGTGTGGATGGGCAGACAAAGGGGTAGTTGTGGGAGGAGCAGATCAAGCCCTCTCTCCTCTTCTGTCTGTGTATGGGGTTGGAGCCCGTGTGCACACCTATGCACTCAGCGGTTGTGATACTTGGTTGCATGGGGAGCCACAGTCCATTCTGAATATTATGTCTGGGTTTCAGGTGGCCGAAACCGGGGCACATACTTCAAAACCTGAACTGTCCAGGTGAATCCCGGATGGGTGGCAACCCTAGTCTAATGAGTTATGCTTACTCATGTGCTGGGAGACAGTGTTATCAGCAGTTGGCCTGGCATTGTAGAATCTCAGGAGGCCTTTCAATTTCAGAGGTGTCCTCAAACTTTGTGAAACTAGTGACGCTAATGTGGGGCTGTTTTTTGGCATTGGAACTGCTTCAGTAGCTATTTAATGGTGAACTTCAGGCACAGAAACTTTCATTGAAGTATATTTCTCGATAGCCAGGAAGGATATAAATCCACTGCTCTACTCTCACTTTGGAAACCAGGACACAACAGAAAAGCTAAGACACTGCTACCATAAAGTCTAAAGTAGGACCAACACAAATGGATAGAAGTACATACAGTAGGTGTGATAAGTTAAAATGTCCATAAAACTTTATCTTCCCATGAAAACAACACCACACACACGCATGAAGATCACCATCCAAGTGGCACCACTGTACAAAATACTACTTAATGCCCATATAATATTAACCCCCAAATTACAGCCAACAACACTGTGGCATTTTCAGTGTGTATTATGAGCTAGAGCATGTCTGATAGAGCCTGCCTCATTTCCTGGCTGGAGGATGTCCAGTATCATCCTTCTCTTTCCTCCCCAGCTTGACTGTTTCTGGCTGGCCCCTTTCATTTATTGGTTTTCAGTTCTTCCAGTCATGGAGGCTCAGCATGATTCTGTATGTAGGCATTAGTACAGCTTCCTTTTCTCAGGAGCAGCACCGTGCCAGCCCCTCCCACCAGCCACAATCTGCCTGCATTGCACAGAGAAGCACAGAGGCCTAGTGATTATGTCACTGTGTCTAAAATGAGCTGTGTAATAAAAACAGAAACATTTTAATTATGAATAAATTTAATTACCAAGCAGACGGGGGGCGGGGGAACCAGGTAAGCCAAGGCAATAATAAGTACATTCAACTTCAGCTTTAAAGTGGTTCTATAGGCTGAAGGTTTTATACCTCATGCATGAAGGTAAAAAACCTTATGTGTGCTTCTTCCCCCACAGCTCCCACAATACACACCTGAGCCCCCTCTTGATCCAGAGATGTGTACGGCTGTCCCAGGAGTCCCTCACTTCATTGGCTATAATCAATAACAGCCTGTGAGCCAATGAGAAGAGAGCAAGGTGGAGCATAGAGCAGTGGCTCAGGAACGAGCACGACGCATTGCCCCCCTTGCAAACCGCTTTCTTTTGGGGCACTGGTCAAGGGGGAGAAGCCAGGAGTGCCAGGGGGGACACGAGAAGAGGAGGATCGGGGCTGCTCTGTCCAAATCCACTCCACATAGCGGGTAAGTATGACAGCTGAGCCTTTAATACCACTTTAGGGTGGCCACTTAGGCAATATTAACACATGTCATTTTAGAGCAACTTAAATCATATTTAAATGGTTAGAACCCAATCAAGAATTTGTATGCCCTTTGTGTCTCACTGGGGTGGCACAGGAACAGTAAGGCTGGGGAGGAAAGGGCTAATCTGGAGGAGTGGGAGTTCCTAAGCAAGCTGTACCATCCAAGGTAACACCCACATGTGATGCTGAGCCTCCATGGTTGAAAGAACTGATATCCAACGAATTAAAAGGGTGGACCAAGGACAGCTAGGCTCAGGAGGAAAGAGCTAGATGATGCTGGGCGTTGTCTAGCCTGGAAATGAGTGTGCTCTATCTGACCTGCTGCAGCTTCTAATGCACCCTGTGAGAAGCTTACAGTGTTCAGTGGAATCAAAGTAACCAAATTCGCTATGGGAGAGGAGTCTGTACAGCTGTGGAAGACCATAGAGAAGGATGGAGCGTTATTCGGCATGCTTTAAATACTGCAACAGCTTGAAGAACCAGAGCCCATCCATGTTACAAGCATTACATAAGATCACTTAGGTGCAATCCATATTAAACCAAGCACTATATCTGTAATCACACAGCCTGCCGTATTGTCAGGTGGTCACTCACTTACCTTTATATGAGCTGATGGATCTGGAACAGTCTGAATCATGTCCTTACCCCGGTCTGATCACCATACCAGAGAGGGAGTCCCGAGTGTAGCTGTACAATGACAAACAAAGCTTCAGTTGTCACATCTGATTTATTATTATTATACAGGAATTATATAGGGGCAACAGTTTGCACAGAGCTTTACATTATAAAAGCAGACAGTACAATTACAATACAATACAATACAAGAGGGTTCAGAGGGCCCTGCTCCAGAAAGCTTACAATCTAATCATTTACCAAGATAAGGTGATATTAGCTGCTGCAGAAATGAATTTAATCAATAATCCACATTGCATGCAGTATTCTATCATTGTGCGGTTTTTGCATATTTTTAGGGTCCTTTCACATGGGCTTTCCTCCCGGCGGACTCCGTTTTTTTCAACGGGGATCGATCCGCTGATCCCTGCTGAGCAGGCAGATGACAGCTCCGTTTCTGCTCTGTGTGCAGACATGGAGCTGTCAGATCCCCGCTCTCCTCTATGGGAGATCGGGTGAAAACGGACCACCTGTCGGTTTTAATCCGATCCGATCCTCCAGATTGATCGAAAATAGGGTTTCCATCCGTCCGGATTTCACAGACAGGATCAGATCGGATAGCAGCGGGTGTCAGTGGAGGTGTCACCGCTGACATCAGCTGTTCCATAGGGGTGCATGGAGCATCCGATCAGATCCGCCTGAAAAACTGATCGGAAAGCCCGTGTGAAAGGGGCCTCGCAATTACAAAATTGAGTTTTCTATTCCCCAAAGCTCTTCATGAGAATTAATCAGATCTAAATCCAATCACCTCAACTCCGGAAGATTTATGACCCCCCCCCCCCCCCTTCATGACCAGGCCATTTTTTACAATACGGCACTGCGTTACTTTGGCTGACAATTGCGCAGTTGTGCGACGCTATACCCAACTAAAATTTAAGTTCTTTTTCCCCACAAATAGAGCTTTCCTTTGGTGGCATTTGATCACCTCTGCTATTTTTTTATTTTTTGCACTAAAAAAAAGACAATTTTGAAAAAAATATATATATATATATATATATATATATATATATATATATATATATATATATATATATATTACTTTCTGCTATAAAACATATTCAATAAAAAAAAAAAAATGAAAAAAAAAATGTCTTCTCCAATTTAGGCCAATATGTATTCTGCTACATAATTTTGGTAATAAAATCCCAATCTCTATGGCTGAATTTGCATCGCGCAAACATCGCATGGGATTTGCAGTGCAGAGCGCTCCGAATCACGTGTGATGTCTGACATCGCACATATGTCAACCAGCGCTTAGAGTCGGCTCTCTTGTAATAGCAATCGGAGCGGCTTACTAGCCGCTCGATTGCCATTACAAGCAGTGGGAGGAGACACCCCCCTCCCTCCTGTCACCTTCTGTGGCTCTCCCAGGCTCTCCTGTCCCACCCGGAGACCTGAGTGACAAGCCGCCACGTTCGCCGGATGGCCGGACAGCCAAGCAAAGCCAGGATCGTCTGTTTGTAACAGTAAAGTGGAAGTGATGACGTGACATCACTTCCCTTTTACTCCGGAACCATCGGTGCCACCAATCTTTTGAATGCTTATAAGGGCAGAGGAGAGATTTGGGGTCTTATAGACCCCATATCTCTCCATAAAGAGTACCTGTCACATGCCTATTGTTGTCATAAGGATGTTTACATTCCCTGTGACAGCAATAAAAGAGATAAAAAAAAAAAAAGAAAATTAACAGCATAAAAATAAAATAAATTAATAATTAAAAAAAAAATGTAAAGTGCCCCCCATCCTCCCATAATCATGCGCAAAGGAAAACACGCATGTCGATCCCGCACACACGCACGCAACAGTGATTGCCCCACACGTGAGGTATCTCCGCGAACATCAGATCATGAGCAGTAATTCTAGCACCAGACCTCCTCTGTAAATTTAAGTGGTAACCTGTAAAGGCCTATGGATAGTAAAATGTATGGCGCTTGTCGCCGTTGCACGGGTGTGCGCAAATTTAAGGTGGCTTTGGTGGAACAAATTTAGATGGGGGGGGGGGGAACGCACCCGTTTTTAGTCCTATGAAGGGCAGCACAAAACCAAAATACAGCGAACAGTTTTTTTTTCCTTTTGGGATAAATGTTTTACATAAATAACTAAAAGATGATTGTAAGCACCCCTGTTAGTATTAAATGGTTTGTTTCATCCCTGCAAATGAAACATTCTGCTGGAGAGCTTGTGCTTTTGAAAAACAACAGACTTGCTGAATGGGTCACCAGATGCAAAGAGAAGGAAGAAAGGCTAAAAAAAAAAAATGAATGCAGCCATCACATCTAAGAATTCATAAGCTGCAATATAATAAATGTCTGCTTTTGGGTTTAATACCGCTTTAATTTAGCTCAATAAAATGTCCTTAGAAGCCTGCATGTAGAAGAGGATAAAGAACCCCAAGTCTCCTATCAGGTATTAGTGGCCTTTTCCATCTGGTTGTGATTTGCCTTTCTTCATGGGTGCCAGATGTACCAAAAAAAAAAAAAAAAAAAAAAGGTTAGTTGATATTTTTGGCAAACATCAACTTGTACTACAACCTTTCTACGCATTGTAAGTGCCAAATGGCGAACATATATCAATACAGCAATAAATGAATCTATTCTATCCGGCTTGTGCTGAGTGTAACATTAGATTTTACAAATGCGGAGGAAATATAGTGAGGGCTTTGTATGGGCCCGCCGCTCATTACTGGCTCATGTTAGGGGGGGCAGAGGCCAGAAATAGAACGTCTCTTCTCAACAGCAACCAATCAGGTTCACCCATTCATTCTCCTACCCTACATTACAATAATCTGCACTTGTTATGGGCAATTATGGGAAATGTGTGTCCTTTTGGAAACTTTGGGGCACCCATTTATTTTGAGGTGTATTAATCCTTTTGCGGTCAGCGCCATTTTTGCATGCAAGACCACTTCCGGGCACCTTCACCCCCTTCCTATCCAGGCCAATTGTCAGCTTTTAGCGCTGTCGAACTTTGAATGGCAATTGCGTGGTCATGCAACACTGTACTCAAATGACATTTTTTTATTATTTTTTTTCACAAAAATAGAGCTTTTTTTGGTGTTATTTAATCACCGCTGGGTTTTTTATTATTTGTTAAACAACTAAAAAAAAAAAAATAAAAAAAAAAAAATGTTCTTAGTTTTTAGTATACAATGTTTCAAAAAAGTTATTTTTCTCCTTCACTGATGTGCGCCGATGAGGCTGCACTGGTGGGCACTGATAGGCTGTGCTGATGAGCACTAATATGGCAACACTGTTGGGCACCGGTATTTGATCACCCCTGGGTTTTTTTTTTTTGCCAAAATTTTGAATGAAAAAAAGTTTCTTTGTTTCTGATATAGAATTTTCCAAAGCAGTACGTTCCCTCCTTCACTGATGGGCTCTGATGAGGCGGCACTGATGAGGTGGCACTAATATGACGCACTGATAGGCGGCATTGATATGCAGCACTGATGGGCCCTGATAGGAGGCATTGATATGCAGCACTGATGGGTAATGATGGGCACTTATAGGTGGCACTGATAGATGGCACTGATAGGCAGCACTGATGAGGTGGCACCAATCATGAGGCACTAATATGGCGCACTGATAGACAGCAATAATATGCAGCACTGACGGGCACTGATAGGAGGCAATGAAGGGTGGCGCTGATAGGTAATGATGAGCACTGATTGGTGGCAATGATAGATGGCACTGATAGGCAGCACTGATGAGGGGGCACTAACAGGCATTACTGATCGGCACTGATTGGCATCCCTGATGGGCATAAGTTGGCACTCTAGGTAGGCACTTGTGGGCATCCTTGATGGGTCTGCACTGATAATCAGTGCAGACCCCGCCCCCCCCATCAGGAAATCTGCTCACCAGCTCAGACCCCTGCTTATCGGCGCAGACCCCCCCTTGTCAGCGCGAATAGAGGAAAAGCTAATAACAAACACTTCCTGGTTACGATGTGATCAGCTGTGATTGAACAACGCTGATCACATGGTAAAGAGCCTACATCATGTGCTCTTTACTGAGATCGGAGGGCGAAACACCGCACCACTAATCACTGCAATGTCACTGCACTATTGATCATCGCGCCCTCAGGGGCGCGTGAGCGGCTTATCCTGCTGGCAGAGATGTATAGTATCTAAGTAGAACTACTTCACTACTGTACTTAAGTACCGAAAGGCGGTATCTGTACTTTCCTAGAGTAGAATTTTTCTCTCCTACTTCCACTTTTACTTCACTACATTTTTTCAATGATTTCAATACTTCTACTCAGATATTTTTTTTTTGTGCTGCATAGTTACTCGTTACTATTATAAAAATTACCACTGCCAGAACAGTAGATGGCAGATTTCATGAAGCTCAAAACATGTGTATTATGAGCGCATACGAAAATAAAAACTACTGTATGTATAAATAAACGCTGCATTTGAAATAATAAAAAACAATATGATGTTCAAACTTTTGACTTTTTTCTTAAATAACTACATAACACAGTACTTGTACTTTTACTTTCAGTACTTGAGTAGCAATTTTTTTTTCAAAACTACTGGTACTTTTACTTTCAGTACTTGAGTAGCAAAATTTTTAAAAAAACTACTTGCAATACTTAAGTACAAAAAATGTTGAATACTTTAGTACTTCTACTCAAGTCACTTTTTGATCGAGCACTTGTACTTTTACTCAAGTATGGGTTTTGAGTACTTTATACAACTCTGCCTGCTGGACATCAACTGATGCCCAGTCAGGATAATGAAACCACTGCCTGGCCATTATTTTGCTATAGGCCAGGCGGGATGTGGTTAAAAAAAAAAAAAAAAAAAAAAAATTTAGGCCTGAAGATTAGTAATAAAAAAAACCCAAACACTACATATTTTCTGAAAGCAGACAGACCAGAGAATATAATAGTGGTATTTCCAATTTTTTATGTCACACGCTATTAATGCAATGGTTTGTGAAATTAATACATTTCAGTAAAAAGTTCATCATTTTGAAAAAAATGTATAAAATAATATATATATATATATATATATATATATATATATATATATATATATATATATATATATATATATATATACACATACACACACACACACACACACATGTATATATATATATATATATATATATATATATATACACACATATATATATATATATATATATATATATATACACATACACACACACATACATACATGTATATATATATATATATATATATATATATATATATTAATATTATTTTTACTTTCTGCTATAAAATGTAAAAAAAAAAAAACAAATTTCTTCATCAATTAGGGCCAATATGTATTCTGCTAAATATTTTTGGTAAAAAAAAAATCCCAATAAGCATATTTTGATTGGTTTACGCAAAAGTTATAGCGTCTACAAACTATAAGAAATATTTTTCAAATTTCTATTTATTTATATTTTTTACATAGTAATGGTGGCCATTAGCGACTTATAGCGGGACTGCGATATTGCGGCGAACAAATTGAACACCTAACTGGCACTTTTTGGGAACCAGTGACACTAATACAGTGATCAGTGCTAAATAATATGAGCGCAAGTTGTGGGGAGAATTTGGGCGGCATGCCAGGATTAAACTTGTCGCCATGGCGAGCCCTGTTTTAGGGCATACAAATGCAATGGAGTTGATTTACTGAAATCGGAAAGTTCAAAAAATGGTGCAGCTCTGCATAGGAACCAATCAGCTTCTAATTTCAGCTTGTTCAATTAAGCTTTGACAAAAAAATCTGGAAGCTGATTGGTTTCTATGTTTGAGCTGCACCGCATTTTGCACTCTCCAATTTTAGTAAATCAACCCCAATATATTACCTATTTTTTGGGTTAAAATGGGACTACCTGTATGGGGATTCATGTAACACCTGTGCATCCCCATGTGGGCAAACACAGCCCTCGCAAGGGTGTACATTATACTACACCCGCATGAATGAGGCCCAACAGTATCCCAGTAAGCGTATATTGATTGGTTTGTGCAAAAGTTATAGAGTCTACAAACTGTGGGTTATTTTTATTTATTTTTTACTAGTAATGGCAGGGATCAGAGACTTACAGCAGGACCGCGACATTGCGGCGGACAAATTGAGCACCTAACTGACACTTTTTACACTTTTTGGGGACTAGTGACACTAATACAGTGATCACTGCTAAAAATATGCACTGTCACTGTACTAATGACACTGGTCGGGTGTGGAAAGTGGGGTCCCCCAAGGATCTGTCCTGGGACCAATCATGTTTAATTTATTAATTAATGATCTAGAGGAGGGGATAACTAGCACAATCTCGATATTTGTGGATGATATTAGGCTAAGCAGGCCAATATCTTCTATGCAGAATGTGGAAACCTTACAAGCGGACCTGAACAAAATAATGGAGTGGGCAACTACATGGCAGATGAGGTTTAATGTTGGAAAATGTAAGGTAATGCACTTGGGTGTCAGAAATACAAATGCAAGTTACTCACTAGGGGGGAAACCTCTGTGTGAACCTAAGATAGAAAAGGACCTGGAGTCCTAGTAGACAACAGGCTTGGAAGTGGCATGCAATGCCAAGCTGCTGCAAGCAAAGCCAACAGAATACTGGGATGTATAAAAAAGGGGATTCACTCCAGAAATAGAGATTATTCTCCCGCTCTACAAGACTCTGGTCCGGCCACATCTGGAGTATGCCGTCCAGTTCTGGGCAACGGTCCTCAGGAAGGATGTGCTGGAACTGGAAAGAGTCCAGAGAACGGCAACAAAAATAATTAGGGGAATGGAGGACATCAGCTATGAGGAAAGACTACAAGCACTGAACTTATTCTC
This sequence comes from Pelophylax lessonae, assembly GCF_965119305.1. Classification (NCBI taxonomy): domain Eukaryota; kingdom Metazoa; phylum Chordata; class Amphibia; order Anura; family Ranidae; genus Pelophylax; species Pelophylax lessonae. The sequence continues at coordinate 51,184,981 of NC_138769.1, read as the reverse complement.
TCTGGAGAAGAGACGCTTGAGGAGGAATATGATATCAATGTACAAATACTGTACTGACGACCCTAGCATAAGGAACAAACTTTTCAGAGAAAGGGAATACACGGGGCCACTAACTAAAACTAGAAGAAAAGCGGTTTAACCTTAAACTGCATAGGGGGTTCTTTACTGTCAGAGCGGTAAGGATGTGGAATTCTCTTCCACAAGCAGTGGTATCAGCAGGGAGCATCGATAGTTTAAAAAACGATTAGATGGGCACCCTAACGACCACAACATACAGGGGTATACAATGTACAGTTAACAACAAACACACTCACACATCATAGGTTGAACTGGATGGACTGATGTCTTTTTTTCAACCTCACAAACTATGTATAGTATCTCACAAAAGTGAGTACACCCCTCACATCTTTGTAGATATTTTATTATATCTTTTCATGTGACAACACTGAAGAAATGACACTTTGCTACAATGTAAAGTAGTGAGTGTACAGCTTGAAAACAGTGAAAATTTGCTGCCCCTTCAAAATAACTCAACACACAGCCAATAATGTCTAAACGGCTGGCAACAGAAGTGAGTACACCCCTAAGTTAAAATGTCCAAATTGGGCCCAATTATCCATTTTCCCTCCCCAGTGTCATGTGACTCTTTAGTGTTACAAGGTCACAGGTGTGAATGGTGAGCAGGTGTGTTATATTTGGTGTTATCGCTCTCACCCTCTCATACTGGTCACTGGAAGTTCAACATGGCACCTCATGGCAAATAACTCTCTGAGGATCTGAAAAAAATAATTGTTGCTCTACAGAAAGATGGCTTAGGCTATAAGAAGATTGCCAAGACCCTAAAACTGAGCTGCAGCATGGTGGCCAAGACCATACAGCGGTTTAACAGGACAGGCTCCACTCAGAACAGGCCTCGCCATGGCCGACCAACGAAGCTGAGTGCACGTGCTCAGCCTCATATCCAGAGGTTATCTTTGGGAAATAGATTTATGAGTGCTGCCAGCATTGCTGCAGAGTTTGAAGGGGTGGGGGGTCTTTTTTTTTTTAGTGCTCAAACCATACTCCATACACTGCATCAAATGGTTTGCATGGCTGTTGTCCCAGAAGGAAGCCTCTTCCAAAGATGCACAAGAAAGTCTGCAAACAGTTTTCTGAAGACAAGCAGACTAAGGACATGGATTACTGGAACCATGTCCTGTGGTCTGATGAGACCAAGATAAACTTATTTGATGCAGATGGTGTCAAGCGTGTGTGGTGGCAACTGGGTGAGGAGTACAAAGACAAGTGTGTCCTGGTGGCTACAGTCAGGCATGGTGTTAGGAGTCTCATGCTCTGGGGCTGCATGAGTGCTGCCGGGACTGGGAAGCTGCAGTTCATTGAGGGAACCATGAATGCCAACATGCATTGTGACATACTGAATCAGAGCATGATCCCCTCCTTTCAGGAGCCTGGGACGTAGGGCAGTATTCCAACATGATAACGACCTCAAACACACCTCCAAGATGACCACTGCCTTGCTAAAGAAGCTGAGAGTAAAGGTGATGGACTGGCCAAGCATGTCTCCAGACCTAAACCCTATTGAGCATCTGTGGGGCATCCTCAAACGGAAGGTGGGGGAGCGCAAGGTCTCTAACATCCACCAGCTCTGTGATGTCATTATGGAGGAGTAGAAGAGGACTCCAGTGGCAACCTGTGAAGCTCTGGTGAACTCCATGCCCAAGAGGGTTAAGACAGTGCTGGAAAATAATGGTGGTCACACAAAATATTGACACTTTGGGCCCAATTTGGACATTGACACTTAGGGGTGTACTCACTTTTGTTGCCAATAAACATTACAAAGCATGCTGTAAAAAAAACATGCAAACTGCAACAAGCCAAAATGCCCCATGAGCTATTCTGCCAATGCGTGTCGTGGGAAAAACACACCAAAAAATGTGCTACCACGACGCTGTGTGGGGCCTGAATGTGAAATTGATGTGTTTACACAGGAACAACGACAGCTGAGTGTCTCCGACCCCTCTCTCCCATGTACAAAAGTATTAACCCCCTTCCTGATTTTTTATTTTTTTTTTCATATTTGTCACACTTAAATGATTCGGATCATCAAACACATTTTAATATTGCAAATAGGTAACCTGAGTAAATACAAAATGCAGTTTTTAAATGAGGATTTCATTTATTAACCACTTGCGGACCGCCCCGCGTACATTTACTACCTAATGTGTGATCTGACGATTCAGGGTCTGGGGCGCGGAGACCCGCTGTGATTATATACAGCGGGAGCCCAGCGGCGCCCGCCGATTACACGGTACAGAGGCAGAAAGACAATCTGCCGATGTAAACAAGGCAGACTGTCATTCTGACAGAGGGAAAGGTACTGATCCTGTAATTCTGCTAAGCAGGAAAACGGATCTTTGTCTTCCCTAGTCAAAGCATCTCCCCTACAGTTAGTAAGCACAACTTAGGCATACATTTAACCCTTTGATCCCCCCTGGTGTTATCCCCTTCCCTACCAGTGTCATCTGTACAGTGACAGTACATATTTTTAGCACTGATCACTGTATTAGTGTCACTAGTCCCCAAAAAGTGCCTGCCGCAATATCACAGTCCCGCTATAAGGCGCTAATCGCTGCCATTACTAGTAAATTGAATAAATAAATAAAAATATCCCACAGTTTGTAGACTCTACAACTTTTGCACAAACTAATCAATATACGCTCACTGGGATTTTTTTTTTTTTTTTTTTAAATATGTAACAGAATATATATTGGTCTAAATTGATGAAGAGATTTGATTTTTTTAATTTTTTATTGGATATATGTTATAGCAGAAATTAAAAAATATTGTTTTTTTTTTTTAGATTTTTCATTCTTTTTTTATTTATATCTCAAAAAATATAAAACCGCAGAGCTGATCAAATACCACCAAAAGAAAGCTCTATTTGTGGGAAAAAAAGAACACAAGTTGTATATTGTTACAGCGTCGCAAGACCGCGCAATTGAGAGTAAAGTAACTCAGTGCCGTATCGCAAAAAATGACCTGGTCATGAAGGGGGGGTAAATCTTCTGGAGTTGAAGTGGTTAAGGGAAAAAAGCTGTCCAAACCGGCCTGGCCCTATGTGAAAAAGAAATTGCCCCCTAAACCTAATAACTGGCTGTGCCACCCTTGGTGGCAACAAATGCAATCAAGCATTTGCTATAACTGGCAATGAGTCTTTCACATCGCTGTGGAGGAATTGTGCCCCACTCTTATTTTCAGAATTGTTTTCATTCAGCCACATTGGAGGGTTTTCCAGCATGAACGGCCTGTTTAGCAGCCGCTTGGCCGTTATCCCAGCAAGCAGGAGGGGATGTTCCCCAACCCTCCCCCCCCCCCACTTGCTGCCTTCTGCGGCTCTGCCCGGATCTCCCGTCCCACCAGGAGACCCAAGCAACCAGTTGGAGTCCTGAACAAAGCCAGATTCGGCTTCGATCGGGTATCCAATTTAGTAACCCGGAAGCGACATCACAACATCACTTCCGGTTTACTCGGCTGCTAATGGCGCTGATTTTAAAAGTGACAGCATTCAAAAATGCTGATTACTTTGAAGTGCAGTGGAGGGGTTTGGGGTCTTTTAGACCCCCAATCTCTCCATAAAAAGTACCGTCACTGCCTATTACTGTCACAACGGATGTTTACATTTTTTGTGACGTCAATAAAAGTGATCAGATTTATATTTTATTTTTTTAAAAACAGTGCTAAAAATAAAAAAATTGAAAATTAAATAAAATAAATAGTAAAAAAAAAAAAATGTAAAGCGCCCCCGCTGTGAGCTCGCATATGAAAGAAAACGCATAAGTAAGTCGTGCCCGCAAAAGAAAACAGTGTTCTAACCACACATGTGAGGTATTGCCAAGATCGCCAGAGTGAGAGCAATATTTCTAGAAAAAGACCTCCTCTGTAACTCTAAACTGGTAACTGTTAACATTTTTTAAAGCATCGCCTATAGAGATCTTTAAGTACCATAGTTTGTCGCCATTCCACGAGTGTGCGCAATTTTAAACCATAACATGTTAGGTATCTATTTACTCGGTGTGACATCATCTTTCACAATATACAAAAAAATTAGACTAACTTTACTGTTTAGTTTTTTTAAATGCAGTGAAATGTAATTTTTCCAAAAGACTGCTGCGCAAAAACCGCGTAACGGTAAATATTGCAACAACCGCCATTTTATTCTCCAGAGTCTTTGCTAAAAAATATATATAACGTTTGAAGGTTCTAAGTAATTTTCTAGCAAAAAATACTGATTTTAACTTATAAACAACATGTGTCAGAAATAGGCCCGGTCCTTAGGTGGGTACGATTCTGGGGCTCCTTTGGGCCATTTGTCGCACGTAAGGCAGCCCATTCAAGTGAATAGGCAGCCCTAGGCACGATGCGTGTTGACGTGTGAAAAACACGCAAAAGGATTGCAAGCGGGAACACGTTTTCCCACTACGTTCAGGTGTGAATGGGGCCCTATGACATAAAAGTAAATCAATTTTGGAAAAATTTGGAGGATCAAGGATACCTTACGGAGGGGTACAATTCTTATTTTGTACTCTATCCCTCCGATCCATAAAACTAAGCCTATTGGAGATGTCCTTTATCTAGATGCCAAAACATAACAGTGCGGCGCTTATTTTAAAAATAAAAAAAAACTGAAGTCAGACGGAAAATGAGAATTAGTCACAAGCGCAAGGGGATGAAAAGGGAAATCTGCCAGAGATAGAAGAGAATGGAAAGAAAAGCAATTCTATTAGTGGAAAGTGAGGTCTTTCTACATTGCATCCATCACTGAAAACCTCTTGAAAGATAAAATTACACAAGAAAAAAAAAAAGAACCTGCATTATGACTGCACTGAAAAAAAAGGATGTGACAATGATATTTAGTTTCAAATTTTGGAGCTGCTATGGACACACACAGGGAAAATGTGGCAATTGGGTGGCTGGGGCTCTCCAGGACACTTACAAGCAGCAGAATATAAATTATATAGATGTAAATGACCCCAAGTCTGGGGTCACACATGAGATGACCAATGGGTATTTTAATATTCTGAATCTCTACTCTAGAGCAGCCTTTTTCGAGCAGGGTGACTAGACCCACTTCTTACTGTACCCCACTTTACTCTGCAACAAAACGGAATTGACCCTGTCTAGCAGTTCATGTGAAAAACAAGGGGTTTAGTTTGCACACATTTGCAAATGCACACTATATTACCAAAAGTATTGGGACGCCTGCCTTTACACGCACATGAACTTTAATGGCATCCCAGTCTTAGTCCGTAGGGTTCAATATTGAGTTAGCCCACCCTTTGCAGCTATAACAGCTTCAACTTTTCTGGGAAGGCTTTCCACAAGCTTTAGGAGTGTGTCTATGGGAATGTTTGACCATTCTTCCAAAGGCGCATTAGTGAGGTCAGGCACTGATGTTGGACGAGAAGGCCTGGCTAGCAGTCTGCGCTCTAATTCATCCCAAAGATGTTCTATCGGGTTGAGGTCAGGACTCTGTGCAGGCTATTTAAGTTCCTCCACCCCAAACTCTCTCATCCATGTCTTTATGGACCTTGCTTTGTGCACTGTTGCGCAGTTATGTTGGAAGAGGAAGGGGCCATCCCCAAACTGTTCCCACAAAGTTGGGGGCATGAAATTGTCCAAAATGTCTTGGTATGCTGATGCCTTAAAGCAGAGTTCTACCCAAAAGTGGAACTTGCGCTTTAAATACTCCTGACCTCCCTTTTTTTTTTGGAGGGGGGGGGGAGCGGGTACCTAGTTTTGACAGGTACTTGCTCCTACTTCTGCTCGGGCCGCAGGACATAGGGTCACACAGGGGGGCACACAGTACAGCCATCCCTCCTCTCCTGCTGGCAACTGTTGCAGGCACACAGGGGAAAGTTTCAGGATGGAGAGCGGGGGAGGGGCGGTAAACATGTCATACAGGCCTCCTCCATTCTGAATGAACTCAGTGAGCGATCAGTATCACTTATGGGTCCATTTGTTATTATGCCTCAGTTTGTGAATGAGCAGAAAGACTCGGAGCACTTCCTATTCATTCATCCGTGCAGCTGAGGCTACAGAAAAAGGAACTGATAGATCTAGGGGAATTGGGCCCTGTCAGGTAGGCTTTATGTGAATTCCAAAAGCAGCTCTGCCCAAAATGATAGTGCCATCACTGTGCTCCTTGCTGCAAAGGCTAGTTACACCTTGGAGTGGTTGCCATTTGTTTGTATAGTTGGTGTCTACTCTGCCTGTTTGGTAATTAGGCACTGCATGCAATCCTCTATGTGGCAACCAAACAGTGGATTGCAGTGTGATCACATAAACTCGCTGTGCAGGTGAGTATGTGCTTTAACCACTTGCCGACTAGCCGCCGTACTTATACTGCAGCAGGTCGGCTCTGTCCCTCGAAATGACAATTACCGGTATGTCGTTGCGCGGGACAGCTAGTGGGGGCGCGCCTGCGCTGATTGGCCACAGGGGGAGCCGATCAACAGGTCCAGCGGCCGCGATGTCCTCCGGGCACCCACGATTGCTCCCCGTGGAGACAGAATGGCGGTCTGCCAATGTAAATATGGCAGAACGCTGTTCCGTCACTGATGAACACAGGGATCCTGTGTTCCTCTTATTTAGGAACACAGGTCTCTGTGTTCATCCAGCAAGTCCATCCCCCACACAGTAAGAAAGCACCCCCTAGGGACACATTTAACCCTTTGATCGCCCCTGGTGTTACCCCTTCCCTGCCAGTGTCATTAGTACAGTAACAGTGCAAATTTTTAGCACCGATTACTGTAGTAATGTCACAAGTCCCCCCAAAAGTGTAAAAAATGTCAGTTAGGGGTGCGATCTATCCGCCACAATGTCGCAGTCCCGCTAAAAATCGCTGACCGCTCCCATTACTAAAAAATAAATAAATAAAAATTACATAAATCTTTTCCCTAGTTTGTAGACACGATAAATTTTGCGCAAACCAATCAATACACATATTGGGATTTTTTTTACCAAAAATTTGTAGCAGAATACAGATTGGTCTTGTATGAAAGTTCTCAGTACTTTATATCACTTGATGAATATCCTTCAAAAGTACTTTAACATCTAATTTTCTTTTACTATTCGATTTTGGAATGAATGTAAATTCTAGAACAAAAACCACATAAACTTTTAGACAGTTGTTCGTTCGAGAAAAAGTTTCCATTCTGTGCTTTTGACTTTTCTCGGTCAAAATCGAATGTTGATTTATTCACACTAATGATTAGAAAATTGAACAAATGATCCTAAAACTAGTGAATGGCCAACTATCCAAACAATGGGAGCAATAGAGATGATATTGGGAGAATTTAATTTTTTTTTTCTTGGAAGGTCTGTTCTATAAATATTCATGTCAATATAATTTATTTTTCTTTTGCTATAATTTACCTTAAATTAAAGAGCAGTGAGATATTCTCTAAGTTTCCACTTGATGTATTATTTTCAGGGTGCCGGGAGTCGTCAGTGAACAGATCTGTGTCTTTCCAGCAATCCCAGGCACACTGTGTGATTTATGAAGCCCTGATTCTGTATTTTGGAAGCAGAGAGGCCTGCAGAGTATTAATTATAAGATTTTCCAGACTTTAACTGAAGTAGCCCCTCGGTGATGTCATACTCCGGGGAGCGGGATCACTTCGTCGGCGTGCAAAAACAGCAACTTTTCAGTCTCTGAAAACTCCCGATAATAACATAATGTAAGTTTTGTTTTTTTGTTTAAATTACAGAACATTTCAGAAGACAAGAGTGCGAACATTCAGTCTCTGGGGGCGAGCAGGGAAGACGATCATTGCGGCATTTAACTTTTAAAAGGGGAAAAAAAAAAGCCAGATATTAAAGAAATGATCTATTTCAGGGTAGCACACTGGATTTACGCCTAGTACACATAATGAGAAAATCTGACAAATGATCGTTCATTTTTTTTTGCAAGCTAGTCTCTTATGGAAAACGAGGGGCTTACTAAAGCTAAAAAGATTCTAATACGGCAGGATACAACTTTCTGCATATGTAGCTACTTTCTAACGTGTAACTAGAAGTGATGTATAGTACGTGTGATTAGCAGGATCATTAGCGAATGGGATGTGTTTAGATGGTTCTCCCAGAAAGTGGTGGGCTTGAGGGGGTCTTAGGAGCCTAGGAATAGCATCTGGCACTCACCCACAATTACTTTTTAAGAAATATCTCCTATATGCTGTATTTGGACAGGAGAAGTCTGACTTCAGCACTTCTAATATGGGAACTTCATAGTTAATTTCTTCCTTAATAGTAGTGATCGACCGATATTTTTTTTTTTATTTCCGATACCGATATTTTGGCCATTGAATATCGCTATCGGCCGATATTTTCGTACATTTAAAAAAACATTTTTTTATTCTTGACAGGTACTGTTGTGGAGGGATCTGGGGGTCTAAAAGACCCCAAACCCCTTCTCTGCACTTAAAAGCATTCAAAACGCCAAGTTTGGCTGTTTTGAATGCTGTCATTTTTTTTAATTTGGCGCCAGACAGTACCCGGCAGTGATGTCATGACATAACTCCCGGGTTTTTACATGGAGACCCGATCCGAGCCGAATGCGGCTTTGATCAGGTCTTCCGCGGCCCAGAAGGCTGGTTGCCCAGGTCTCCCCGTGGGACGGGAGACCTAGGCGAGCCGCGGAAGGCGGCGGGAGGGGGGGACGTCCCCTCCCGCTCCTTGTAATGACAGCCGAGCGGCTTCTCAGCCGCATCGGATGTCATTACAAGACAGCCGACTGTCGGCTATGGACGCCGGTACTGGGGTGATGCCTCTAGCTGTAGGTATCACTCCGGTACAAGCACTTTCCTGAAATATCACCAATATCGGTAAACTCAGGGGTCGATTCCGATATATCAGGGAAAGTGCATATCAGCCCCCGATATATTGGCTTTGCCGATAATTGGTCGATCCCTACTTAATAGTCTTCCTAATGGGGCCCCCCTCCTATTTCAGACCCCAAAGCAGCCACATGGGCTGCTATAGCCATTGTTACCCCACAGCTTAGAAGGAACCATAGCAACTGGGACAGGTTTAGATTTTTCTCCCAGACAGTGGTTGGTGAGCTTGAAGGCCTATGAATAGCTTCAGGCACTCACCCATAATTTTACTGTACATTAAATATCTCCTTTATGATGTATGTGGGCATGAGGGGTCTGCCATTAGTCCTTCTACACTGGAAATGTCATACTTTATTTTTCCTTAACAGTCTTCGTAATGGGACCCTCTCCTATCCCAGCAATATAGCAGTTGTGTGGGCTGCTAAGGCGATTGGTTCGCCACTCCTTAGCAGGAACAATAGGGATTGTGATGGGTTTTTATTTGGTTCTCCCAGACAGTGGTTGGTGGACTTTAGGGTGGCCATGCATTATACAATTACCTTGTACAATTTTCCTTTAGATTTACCAAAACCATATAATATGAGGTCTAACCTAAACACTTTCAATGTGTATGCAATCAGGCAGACTTCTGTACTACATAGTTTAAGGTAAATCTAAAGGTAATTCAATAAGAATATTGTATAATTTATGGCCAGCATTAGGAGACTACGCTTATGGGTAGCCTCAGGCACTCAACCATTATTAATTTAGAGTAAATATCTCCTATATGCTATATTTGGACAGGAGAAGTCTGACTTCAGCACTTCTAATCTGAGAACTTCATAGTTCAGTTTTCCTTAATAGTCTTCCTAATAGGGCCCCCCTCCTATTCCAGGTCCCAAAGCAGCCGCATGGGTTGCTATAGCTATTGTTACCCCACAGCTTAGAAGGAGCACTAGCAACTGGGGCAGGTTTTGATTGTTCTCCCAGACAGTGGTTGGTGAGCTTGAAGGTCTTAGAACTATATGAATAACTTCAGGCACTCACCCATAATTTATTTACATTAATGCGTATCTTCACTGCATCTGAGCACCACAAACCAAAAATGCTATTTAATTCATTTTTAATATTCAAAGCAAACCCCTCCATTCATCAATGTCTCTTTGCTTTATTTTGTTGAAAAATCACTTTGAAAAACAACCCCCTAGCATTTCTGACCGTGGCCATCTTGAGTAAAGGCAAATGATTCATGTAGCATTTACTTCCTGGGATACATCTGCCCTTATCTCAAGCATGGAGGCAAGAGAGTGTGCATAGCTGAGAAAACCCCTCTTCCCCTCCTCTTCTCCTGAAGACTCCTGGGTTATCTTAAAAGTAACCCAGTCATTGACCCTCCTGAAAACTCCTGGGATTTATGACATGCTTTGCTTAGACAAGAAACCAGGAAGTAGCTGAAGAAATGTAAAAAAAAAAGTTTAGTAAATATAATATACTTTCCTGTCTATTTACTAATGCTAGCAGCATGAGGATTAAAAATAATCAATGTTGATTAAGAGAGTGAAGTTAGACTTTAAATATCTCCTTTATGCTGTATGTGGACAGGAGGGGTCTGACTTTAGCCCTTCTACACTGGAAACGTCATAGTTTATTTTCTTTTACAGTCTTCCTAATGGGACCCTCTCCTATCCCAGGCTTCTTAGGAGTTGTGTGGGCTACTATGGCTATTGCTTCGCCACTGCTTAGCAAGAACAATAGCGGGGCAGGTTTCAATCATTCTCTCAGATAGTGGTTGGTGGGCACAAAGGTGATAAGCCTTGTACACACTACTAGTTTTTTTTTTCGTTCAACTCAACTCACAGCTCAGGTCGGAGCTGCTGTACTAACAATCAAATGTTAGTACAGCAATCTCCCCTGTTGTGCTATTGTGTTCTGGTAGGGGGACAGGCCCCCGCCAGAAGACTCCGGTCAGCGCTCTCAGACATTGGCTGATCAGGAGCTTCTCATCAGATCATTTTGATCCGGCTTCCGTTGGACCGACTGCCATGCACACGGGCTGAATGTCGGCAAGTTTCAATTAAACCATCTGATGTCGCCCGACATTCAGCCTTGTGTACTAGGCCAGTGGTCCTCAACTCTGGTCCTCAGGGCCACTAACAGGCCAGATTTTAAGTATTACCTTGGGGAAATGCAGATTAGAGTACTGCAATCACTGAGCAGCAAATTATATCACCTGGGATGAATTTCAGTTATCTTGAAAACCTGACCTGTTGGTGGGCCCTGAGGACCAGGGTTGAGGACCACTGTAGTAGGCTATAGAAGTCCATGCATACCTTCAGGCACTCACCCATAATTACTTTACAATCAATATCTCCTTATTTACTGTATGTGGACAGGAGAGGTCTGACTTCAGTACTTCTACACTGGAAACTTCGGGGCAGGTTTCAGTTATTATTCCAGACAGTGGTTGGTGGACTTGAGGGATTAAGGAGTCTAGGAATAGCTTCAGGGACTCAACAATCAATACTTTACAGTAAATATCTCCCTATGCTAAATGTGGACAGGAGGAGGGCTCTGACTTCAATCCTTCTACAATGGAAACTTCATACTTTAGTTTTCCTTAACAGTCTCCCGAATAGGACCCCCTTCTATTTTAGGCTCCATAGCAGTTGTGTAGGCTGCTAAGTCTATTGTTTCACCACTGCTTAGCAAGAGCAATAGCGGGGCAGGTTTCAATCATTCTCTCAGACAGTGGTTGGTGGGATTGAGGTTACTCTACAACTCTACAACAAATAACAATACTGTACAATAAATATCTACCTATATGCTGTATGTAGACAGGAGAGGTCTGACTTCAGTATTTCTACATTGGAAACTTCGGGATAGGTTTCAATCATTATTCCAGACAGTGGTTGGTGGCCTTCAGGGTCTTAGGAGTCTAGGAATAGTGTCAGGCACTCAACCATCATTATTTCACAGTAAATATCTCCCTATGTGCTCTTTGTAGATAGGAGGAGTCTCACCTCAGTTCTTCTACAATGGAAACGTCATACTTTAGTTTTCCTTAACAGTCTTCCGAATGGGACCCCCTCCTATCCCAAGCTCCATGGCATATGTGTGGGCTGCTAAGGGTATTGTTTCACCTCTGCTTAGCGAGAACACTCGTGGGGCAGGTTTCAATCATTCTCTCCGATAGTGGTTGGTGGGCTTGAGGTTACTCTACAACAAATAACAGTACAATACATATTTCCCTATTTACTGTATGTGGACAGGAGAGCTCTGACTTCATTACTTCTACACAGAAAACGTTGGGATAGGTGTCAATCATTATTCTAGACAGTGGTTGGTGGGCTTGAGGTCACGCTACAATAAATAACAATACAATAAATATCTCCCCATTTACTGTATGTGGACAGGAGAGGTCTGACTTCATTACTTCTACACTGGAAACTTCAAAAGTGGACAAGGGGTCCCCCTGGGTTGCGGGATTTTAGCGGCCAGTACGCTTCCACAAGAGTGTAAAATTTAAATAATTTTATTAACATATTAAAATCGATTTATAAAAGATCTAGAATGTAGACATATAACAATATATACAGAGAGTGTGTATGGATGTAAAACCAAAACAGTAAAGATGATAGTGATACATATACTCAATGGCATATGTTTGCTTTGAAGGAAATCCTCCTACCCGACGCGTTTCAGGCATGCAGGCCTTTCGTCAGGGGTCTAGATGCGGAGAAATTTTGATTCCCTACATAACATAGTAGATAGTAGTTTTGATAGTTACATAGGTTGTAATGTGTTAAATATATATTAGTATAAAGATATAACAGAGTAGTTAATCATTACATGTATGAATATCATTTGATGTACAGAAATGCATACCAGTGGAGTGATTCAAATGTGGCAAGAGAGTCACAGCTGATAAAAGCAGAAAAAGGGAGAGGTCCGCTGTGTAGGGTGCCGACAGTGAACCAAAGGGGGCCCTAGAGGTCCCGATCCTCCCGCATGTGGCCCCAGCGAGGATACCCAGTGGAAGGTCGCAATAGCGTCTGTGTTGGCATATGTAGGGGGATACGTAGAGTGTTACTTTATTTAGAAATATCCTGCAAGTTATAGGTGAGATATATGATATGGTAAGAAAAAAGGTATACCTTGTGGAAATATTAGTACGTCTGTAGAGGTGGGATCCTGTTTTAAGAGGGTCCGAGTACAGGAGAGTATGTTTCCAGCCGGAATCACCTTCCTGCAATGTATATATCCTTTCATGACTGCTGGTCCAGAGGTAAAATGGTTTTAAGTTATAGGATCTGTGTTACACCGTACCTTGGTATGTCAGTAGGTGGATGATGGGGTGATCAGGTCCTAGTGGAAACTTCGGGATAGGTTTCAAACATTATTCCAGACAGTGGTTGATGGGCTTGAGGGTCTTAGGAGTTTAGGAATAGTGTCAGGCAATTACCCATCATTATTTCACAATAAATACATCCCTGTGTGCTTATTGTAGACAGGAGGAGTCTCACCTCAGTCCTTCTACAATGGAAACGTCATACTTTAATTTTCCTTAACAGTCTTCTGAATGGGTCCCCCTTCTATCCGAGGCTCCATAACAGTTTTGTAGGCTGCTATGGCTATTGTTTCACCTCTGCTTAGCAGAACCAACAGCATACGAGACAGGCTTCAATCGTTCTCTCAGACAGTGGTGGGCTTGAGGGTCTTAGGAGTCTATGAATAGCTTCAGGCACTCACCCACAATTACTTTACAGTAAATATCTCCCTATCTGCTGTGTGTGGATTAAATTAGGAGTTTTTATTATTTCCCTGAGGTTCATATGTAAATCCTAAACACGGCAATGTATGCAGCCAGCTCGCCCACCCAACTTGTCCTTATGTACTAGCGATTAACTAGCTCTGTATTCACTAAGAGGGATAAAGTCGTGGCCAAGTTTCAAGAAAATAAAAACGGGCGTCCTGAGCCAAGTTCGTGATGTATGAGACCTGACAGGAATTTGGCTGGATAGCCCCCCGGTCCGGCTACCACTCTCACCCATCCTAGCACGTCGGAGCCCCATTTGTCCTCATACCGCAGCTGGAGCTGATGACACAAAGAGCTCTATCACTGGCGGAGGAGTTAAGACCTGGAACCCTAAATGTGACGGGATTCCAGAGAGCCTTGTGTACTAAAGTGTACATTCGATTAAATAAGTCACTCTGTAGAAAGTCACTCACACTACATAAATCTGCTGCGGCAGTGCCATGTGCACTTAATCACAGGCTTTTCTTTTTCTTGTCTAGCGAGCCAGACAGCGCAAAATAGTCAGTGTATGGTTTACACCTCGGAGTACACGTCATCAGACTGCCGCTGGAAGAAATACATATCTGTTTGTATATTCGAGTTAGGAAGAGTCCCAGGAGAAACAATGAAGGAGGGATTCCCACCCTAACCCTACTTTTTAAACACTTTCCCGTGTCTTTTTACATTCATAACAATAAGGCCTCATGCACACTGGACGTTATAAAAACGCCAGTAGCTTTGTAGTGAGTTTTCCAGCGTTTTTTTTAGCTTTTTTGGTGTTTTTAGCTAAAAATCACCTCTCTGCTATTTTAGTAACTCCGACTTTTCCACAATGCAATGCTTTCCAGAATCACACCCATGCAATAAGATTTAGGTGTGGGGAAATAAAGAGTCCTACAACATCTTGGTGCAAATTTGGACCCTTTTTTTCCCGCATCAAAATCGTATCGCATGCGATGCGATTCTGTCAAGCTCACTGCATTTTGCAATCTGTTTCGGGCAGTGGCGGATGGTGCTCCATGGGCTTGTGGCAGACGGACCACACCATACCCCCCCCCACCCGGACCACACCAGCTCCAGCCCGCACACCATACCCCATAACCCCCACCCCCCGGTTGCCGGCTCACTCAACCTGGACTGACGTGTGGAGGGCAGGCAGCGACTGCGGCGGCTTCCCCCCTCAGTCTCCTCCATAAGTCGGGCTTCCCCTGCGTCTCCTCCCTCGCCAATAGAATGGGTTCTCCTTTCGACCAATCGGGAAACGGTCTCAAGACCCGCTTCCTGATTGGCCAGGAGGAGGATCCATGTGATAATAGCGAATATTCATTCGCTATTGTCACACAACTGGGTGGGCTCAGGTGCAATGCTCTGCGCCCCGAGCCCACCCTTTTTTGAAACCTATTAGAGTCTCTGACTCGAATTACGTGCTTAAAAAAAAAAAAAAAACATTGGAATCCATGCGCCCGGCCCCCTGCATGTGGATTAGGGGGCCGGATGCATGGATGGGGGGGGGCGGTACCCCTGCATCCCAAATGGAGGGGCCATCACTGGTTTCGGGGTGTTGTTCATGGAACATTAAGCCCCCGTTCACATCGGTCAGATTTGACATGCGATTTGTCATGTCGAATCGCATGCCAAATAAGAGCCTATTCTCGGTAACGGCACTGTCCTAATTGGTGCAACCCTGACTTTGCGGCACCGCACCGATTCCCAATAGTAGCTGCACTAATTTTGGCAACTTCAGGGCGATTTCAATAGACATCTGTGCATGAACCCGTACAGATGTCTGACAAATTACCACCGAAGTCGCACTGACATGCACTGACATGCGAGTTTGAAATTGTGCGCACTCGTCTGAATGATTTCAAACCCGCCCTCAGTGCGAACTGGTGCCGTTAACAGCAATAGGCTCCAATTTGACATGCGATTTGACATGACAAATCACATTTCAAATCGGCACAATGTCAACGTTTATCGACATTAGATCGTTTTTATAGCTGAAAAATGCCACTCAAAACCCACTTTTTTTCGGGTTTTTTTCCAGCCAGAAAACGCCCCTGCCAAAAACAGCTGATAACAGCCTGTGTGTGCATGGAGACATAGGATAACATGCTGGGGAGTTTACTAGCTGCAGAAAAAAACGTGACGCCAAAAACAGCCGCTGCAAAAACGTCCAGCGTGCATGGGGCTTTAAGGATAGGATTCTGCAGAATACGTACATGACTGATGTGAATGTACAATGTATATGTAAAGCGCTACGTAAACTGACAGCACTGTAAGCCCCCGTTCACACTAAGGCGACCTGTGAGGCGACCTGGTCGCCTCACAGGTCGCCGCAGGTCGCCTCCCATAGGGAAGCTGCGGACCCGTTCTAATAGGAGCGACACAAGTCGCTCCGACTTAGAAAAAGGGTGCGGAGCTTCTTTGGGGCGACCAGGAGGCGACCGCCATAGACTTCAATGTTATGAAGTCCGTGGCGGCCGCTCCGAGGTCGCGGCGCGCTGCTCGCACCACGATCTCGGAGGTCGCCCCGGGAAGTAGCGTCGCGTGTATGTGAACCGGCGCTAAAAGTACCTGAAATCAAAATCTATATAACAGCAAAACATAACTGTAAACAAATGTTTTATTCTTTCATTGAAATGTTACCGCTCTCATGATTTCTGAAACTTTTTGTACTCACAAAAGCAGGCACATGTTATAACTGATTCATTAACCAAGATTTTACCCCCCTTCATGACCAGATCATTTTTTGCTTTACAGCACTGTGCTACTTTAACCACTTGCCCACTGCTCACATTGCTGCTACTACAGCAATGTGGCTCGTTATCGTCCAGCGACGTAGACCTACGTCGCTGGACTCCTCCCCCTGTAGGAGGCGCGCTCCCGCTGTTTTCAGTCACAGCGGGAGTTGGGCCAGGGGAGGATCGCCGCTGCTCTTCCCCGATCGTCGGGGAATCGAGTGAGGAGATCCGCCCGCTTGTGTAAACAGAGCGGGCGGATCTCCTAAGTGACAGGCAGGGACAGATCGCATGGTTCAGCATAGCTGAACATGCGATCTGTCCCTGTGTCACTCAGTCACCTCCCCCCCACACGTCAGTAAGCACCAGGCATACATTAACCCCTCCCTCTCCAATAAAATTAACCCCTTCCCTGCCAGTGTCATTTTTACAGTAACAGTGCATATTTTTAGCACTGATTACTGTAGTAATGTCACTGGTACCCCCAAAAGTGTCAAAAATGTCAGTCAAGGGTCCGATCTGTCCACCGCAATGTCGCAGTCCCGCAAAAAAAATAGCAGATCGCCGCCATTACGCGTTAAAAAAAAAACCCACCAAAAATGACAGAAATCTTTCCCTTAGTTAGTAAACGCAATAACTTTTGCGCAAACCAATCAAAATAAGCTTATCATGATTTTTTTTACCAAACATAGGAAGCAGAAAACAAATTGGCCAAAAATCTAAAAAAAATTTGATTTTTACTTTTTTTTGGGGGGGAATTTCACATAAAAAAAAGTTAAAAATATTGTTATTTTTTCAAAATAAACGCTCTTTTTTTGTTTATAGCGTAAAAAGTAACAATCGCACAGGTGATCAAATACCACCAAAAGAAAGCTCTGTTTGTGGTAAAAAAAAAGGACGTAAATTTTGGTTGGGTACGGCGTCGCACGACCGCGCAATTGTCAGTTAAATTCGCACAGCGCCGAATCGCAAAAAGTGGCCTGGACGTAAGACCGCAAAATCCTCCGGTGGTAAAGTGGTTACCTGGTAATTGCATGGCCATGCAACGCTGTACCCAAATTAAATTTATATCTTTTTTTTTTTGCTGACCAAGGTTTTTTTTTTTTTTTTTTAAATATAAAATAAAAACAATATGTTTTACTTTCTGCTATAAAATATAACAATAAAAAAGGTTTTAAAAAATAAAATGTTTTATACATTTTGGCCAAAATGTTTTCTGCTACATGTCTTTGGTAAAGAAAAAAAATCCCAACAAGTGTATATTGATTGGTTTGTGTGAAAGTTATAGCATCTACAAACTATGGTACATATATATTGGAATTTCCTTTTATTTATTTATTTATTTTTTTAACTACTGACATTAAAAGCAGGTGTTTAAAAATGCTCCTCAAATGCCTATGCAAATGATACAATGTGCAGCACACAGTGCTGTTCACATTATCAAAACATGAAGCGTTAGCATCATATCGAATTGCTTCACTTCAAAATTGAAGCCTCGTGTCGAGCCAGGAGGCGTTTGAAGCCTTTCAACGCCTCCCATTCAAGTCTATGTTAATGCTTCGCAAACTCTCTGGCAGGCGATTGCGGCGTAGTTGTGGTGAGGTCGTGAGATCTAAAGATTTGTTTTTTCCTGTAATGGAATAGGCATTTGTGGAGCGGTTTTTAACACTTATCAAATGCTTCAAAACTGCACATTTGGGGAGCATTTTTCACTTGTCATTAACACTTGTAAAACGCCAGTCTAACGCCCATATTTAAGCTTATTGGCGCCAGTCTAATGCCCATACTAAAGCTTATTGGCGCCAGTCCAACGCCCATACTAAAGCTTATTGGCGCCAGTCCAACGCCCATAATAAAGCTTATTGGCGTCAGTCTAACGCCTATACTAAAGCTTATTGGCGCCAGTCTAACGCCCATACTAAAGCTTATTGGCGTCAGTCTAACACCCATACTAAATCTTATTGATGCCAGTCTAATGCCCATACTAAAGCTTATTGGCGTCAGTCTAACGCCCATATTAAAGCTTATTGGCGTCAGTCTAACGCCCATACTAAAGCTTTTTTGGCGCCAGTCTAACGCCCATACTAAAGCTGATTGGCGTCAGTCCAACGCCCATACTAAAGCATACTGGCGCCAGTCTAACTCCTTTACTAAAGCTTATTGGCGCCAGTCTAACGCCCATACTAAAGCTTATTGGCGTCAGTCTAATGCCTATACGAAAGCTTATTGATGCCAGTCTAATGCCCATACTAAAGCTTGATGCCAGTCCAACGCCCATACTAAAGCTTATTGGCGTCAGTCTAACCCCCATACTAAAGCTTATTGGCGCCAGTCTAACGCCTATACTAAAGCTTATTGGCGCCAGTCTAACGCCCATACTAAAGCTGATTGGCGTCAGTCCAACGCCCATACTAAAGCATACTGGCGCCAGTCTAATGCCCATACTAAAGCTTATTGGCGCCAGTCTAATGCCCATACTAAAGCTTATTGGCGCCAGTCTAACGCCCATACTAAAGCTTATTGATGCCAGTCTAACGTCCATACTAAAGCAAGCTTATTGACGCCAGTCTAACGCCCATACTAAAGCAAGCTTATTGATGCCAGTCTAATGCCCATACTAAAGCAAGCTTATTGACGCCAGTCTAACGCCCATAGTGAGTTACTGACGCTATAGGAGCATTTTTTAAGCGTTAGAAATTTAGTCAAATATGAACTACCCCCGATAGCGGTGATCAGCGACTTACCATGGGATTGTGATAGTGTGGCAGCCAATCTGACACTAACTGACACTGAGGGGAACTGACTAACTGCCACTGACACTTATACAGTAATCAGTACTAATAATATGCACGGTTACTGTAATAATGACACTGACTGGGAAGGGGTTAACATCTAAGGCGATCAAAGGGTTAAAGCAGAAGTAAACCCGTTCATTTAACCATTTCAAAAACAGTTACATTCCTGGCATGTAACACTCCCATTGGTTGTGTTCTCAACCAAACTATCAAACCATCCAATGGCTGGTGTCATAACTGATCACATGTGCAACATCATGGCAGTTGTAGACTAAACCGAGGCCAAGATGGCGGCTTCCTTGGCTGAAAACTATAGGAGGGTTTACTTCCACTGTTAATGTGTGCCAAACAATGTGTAATGTGTGTATTAATTGCTGCTTTTTACTAAATATTTAATTTCTTATTTCTGCTTTGCAGGGATAAGACAGAGAGATTGTTCCCTCTGTACAGAGCCCTGTAATGACAATCATTGGCTGGGACCTGCTGACAGACTCCAGCTCTGTACAATCACAGTGGGTGTCGGCGAGGGGGCGCCCTAAACCCAGAAGCAGGCAGAGACATACGGTACGGCACTTTGCCTGCACAGGCCTCCCATCCGCAGTACACTGAAGGCAGGCGGCCCCAAAGCAGTTCATGAATTTCAGATATTTGTTAAAGAATAATAACTTCAAATTGTTCTGGCGTGAATGCCTTAGAGTCAGATTTGTCCACCACAATGTCGCAGTCCCGCTAAAAATCGCTGATTGCCGCCATTACTAATAAAAACAAAAAAAAAAAATTACAAAAAGTCCAAAAATCTCATACTTTGTAAACGTTATAACTTTTGCACAAACCAAAAAAAAAAAAAAAAAAAATAATACGCTTTTTGGGATTTTTTTTTTACCAAAAATATGTAGCAGAATACTAATTGGCCTAAGCTGATAAAGAAAAATGTATTTTTAAATTTTTTTTATTGAGAATGTCTTATAGCAGAAAATAAAAAATATTGTTTTTTTTTCAAAATTGTCGCTCTTTTTTTGTTTATAGCGCAAAATCTAAAAACCGCACAGGTGATCAAATACCACAAAAAGAAAGCTCTATTTGTGGGGAAAAAAAAGCACATCAATTGTATTTGGGTACAGCGTCGTTGGTTCCGGCAACTGATTATATAGTGTGGGATGGAGTTTGGCTTCAATTTGTTAGTGTATCTAAATCTGCTAGCACAAACACCCCCCTCTCCCTAAACTGACAATGCCACTGTCCAAATGTGCTCCATTCTCCAGAGTGGGGGCAATCTACTGCCTCGTACACACATAGTTGGCCGTGAATTTTCGGCCAACGTCCGATCTTCGGCTTGTTAGTATGATGCTTTCGACAACCGACTTCCGACTTTTCGGCCGAATAAAATCTGGTGTGCAGGCTATATAATTTTTGTTGGCCGTCACCACAACGGCCGATTTTCCGTCAGTCAGTACAGATTTCGGCAGACAAAAATCTGATGAGCAAGACTGGGCATGCTCAGAGAAGAAAAAACACACGGAAAGTAAACCAGCACATGACATCACTTCTGAAGTAGATTTTTGTTGGCCGAGAAAATTCGTGTGCAGTCTAGAGCACATTCCAACCAACACAACAACACTGGACAAAAGACGGCCGATCGGTCGGCCGATAATCGTTGCGTGTGTACGAGGCTTAATACAGGCGGTGTGTTACTGACCAGATCACCAAGTAAAAACAGAGAGAAAAAAGCCTAAAAAAAGAAAAACGAATGCAGTCACCGCATCTAATGATTGATAAGCTATAATATATTAGTTAAAAAACATACAAAAAAATACATAAAAATAAATATGTATACAAGATAAATCCATGACACTTTTTTTTTTAGCACACTAGGTTTTGTAATGCTGCAGCCTCTGTATAACTGGCTTAGCCACATGAAAAATAGAAAATATTTTACAGTCCCATCTCTGCTAGGATAAAGGTAAAGGAGCATCTTCTTCTGAATTATTCAGCCGCGGCTGTAATTTAATCCCGCCTACTCTTTAGATCCATTTCACAGCATCTCTACTGATGTTTCAGCTTGTAGTTCACCACCTGCTGGCTGCAAGTGTTAAATATAAAAAATATCCGCAATATTAAAAAATGTATTTCAATATTATTTTTAATTCATTTTAAGTGAATGCATTTAAAAGTGGTAAATAGCATTTTAGTAGCCGATAACGTGATGTGGATGTTCCGCTATGGTGCCCTAGCTGCGCTTAGAAAGACAAAGTGAAGACACGGACAAGCTGTCATTACCCTGACTTGTATATTGAACCCAATTGTGTGTTTTTCCATGATGAACTATATCTCATGTTATTTAGCAGAATGGAATGCACTGTAGCCATTGCAGTTGCTGACATCTGTTTAGAAAGCCAGCCCCAGAATTCCCCCGAGCTCGGCCTTTACAATCAAAGTCATTTACAAATGTGCTCAGAATAAACAAAATAATTCCTATAGATGGAACAGAGACGTGAGTCATGTCTGACACATCGCAAGAAAGCAACTGACATTTTTTTTTTCTTTCTCTCTCCTGCCTCCATTCACTGGCTGGACAGGCTTATTTATTTATTTTTTGATTGCAACCAAAAACTACTTGTGAATGAGGAGCTGCAGAGTTGTCATTAGGACAAAATACTGTATAGCAATAAAAGAAAAAAAAAAAAGCAGACTGATGGCGGAGAGTTAGTACTGGGGTCCCGGGGTCTCAGTATTTTCTCCAGGGGCTTATATCCCAAAATTATTTTCCTTGGGGATTTTTGGGTTAATTTTGTTAATGTTCAGGACTGAAAAAAAAAACATTTAAAAAATAGTTTCCTTTTTTATTTAGTAAGAATGAAATAATAAAAAGGGGCCGTGCAGTAAAATTAAGCCTATAAATATACTAAGCAGCTAAACACTTAAAGTCATTCACAAAAAAAAAAAAAATCACATTGAATACTTTTTTACTTTTATTTTTTTATTTTATTTTAGTAACAGTTAAATACCAATGTGACAATTTAAAAAGCAAAAGGGACCGTGTAATAAAATTCCTCCTATAAATATACAAAGCAGCTGAACACTTCATTCACAAAAAATCACACTGAATATTTTAAAATTTTAAAATTCGGTAACAATGAAATATTGGCTATTTTAAAGTTATGCAGTTGTTTATCCAGCCAGCAGATGGAGCTCTAGTTTCATTTTCACGTATTCAGCTATTTCAACTTTCAGCTTTGCTGTAAGAAGCAATATAATCTGGTTGAGGACCTGTTGCCATCTTGAAAGGTGTTTATTTATGAATTTTCAACCAACAACACAAAATACAAGTACAGACAATGCCAGTAAGAAAAATGTATATATAACAGGCATTGAAAATACACCAGGTCAATGCAAGGCACTGCAGAATAACATGACAAGAAGGCCAACAGGGCCCAGGGGGAGATGGGAAGGGACCGGTTGCCATCTTGGAATGGATAATGAAGGGGCATCAACATCCTGATACAGCATTCGGCCACTAGATGGTACTACCTTTCATAGAAATATGATACTTAGCGCCACCTAGTAGCCAAATGTGGTATTTTGACCAACACGAGAAATAGCCCAATAACATTTGTGTTTTGCCCCTTTCACACAGAACAAGTGCATTCACTTTCACTAGCAAAATGTCATGCAATTTTTTTTTCTTATAAATACACCTCTATGTATTTTCTCCAGGGGCTTATATCCCAAAATTATTTTCCTTGGGGATTTTTTGGTTAATTTTGTTAATATTCAGGACTGAAAAAATAAACATTTAAAAATTAGTTTCCTTTTTTTATTTAGTAAGAATGAAATAATAAAATGAGGCCGTGCAGTAAAATTCCGCCTATAAATATACTAAGCAGCTAAACACTTAAAGTCATTCACAAATTAAACCACATTGAATACCTTTTTACTTGTATTTTTTAATTTTATTTTAGTAACAGTTAAATACTAATGTGACAATTTAAAAAGCAAAGGGACCGTGCAATAAAATTCCTTCTATAAATATACAAAGCAGCTGAACACTTCATTCACAAAAAATCACACTGAATATTTTTTAATTTTTAAATTCGGTAACAATGAAATATTGGCTATTTTAAAGTTATGCAGTTGTTTATCCAGCCAGCAGATGGAGCTCTAGTTTCCTTTTCACGTATTCAGCTATTTCAACTTTCAGCTTTGCTGTAAGAAGCAATATAACCTGGTTGAGGACCTGTTGCCATCTTGGAATGGATAATGAAGGGGCATCAACATCCTGATTAGGTCATCCCTGTGCTGTCTCCTCTTATCAGCAAACTCTTAGGCCTCATTCACACTCGGCGTACTATACCTTACACCCATGCAGGGCTGTGTTTAACCACATGGGGATACACAGGTGTTCTGTGCCTGTTTGTGCAGGCAGTTTTATTGATGTCAATGACACACAGCGGCTGCATGGACATAATATGACATCCATATGGGTGCAAGTGCGCTTCCACAGCTGCAGACAGTGTGAATTTGGGGACACGCACCTGCATGCATCAGCACTCATACAGATGACAAATTTGGACACAGCAGCCATGTCTATGCAACTGCTGTGAAGAAATGTCACCAACACACCAAGGATTCCTCAAACGGGTCCAAAGCTTTATTTCATGGTCACATGGTACATACAAAGGCAACGTTTCAGAGCCATGCAAGGCCCCTTCGTCAGTGCACCCACCAATACTGAACAGTCATCTTCAGAAACGTGTGCTGGGAATATTGTGATTGGATATGCATCTGATGCGTCCCAACTTGAATAGGACTGCCTGCACGGGGATGCACGGAACACTCCCCAAGAATACACCTCTTGTGAACGAGGTCTTAGGGATGTATGCATAAAAACAATGCAGCACAATTCTCCCAGCAAAAATGGGGCAAAAAATTATGTTATTAGACTATTTTCTGTGCCCTTTAAATGTTTTTCAATGGTTTATAACTAAAAAAAATAAAATAAATAAAAATACAGCATTTGGCCACTAGATGGCACTACCTTTCATAGAAATATGATACTTAGCGCCACCTAGTAGCCAAATGTGGTATTTTGACCAACACGGGAAATAGCCCAATAACATTTGTGTTTTGCCCCATTCACACAGAACAAGTGCAAATTCACTTTCACTAACAAAATGTCATGCAATTTTTTTTTCTTATAAATACACCTCTATGTGTTAAAATGATAGCACTGTGTAATGGCAGTAGAAGCAGATTGCTTTAGAGGGACATACTTACCATTCCCAGTCTGTGTAGGGAATTACAGGAAGCGGATTGTAAACATTTTAATATTTGTATTCATTAATATGTGCAGGGCTTTTTATTTCTCAGAGAATAGGTGCAGGAACTCTCCCCTTTTAAGCCACCCCTTGTCTCCTCCCCCTTCCCACCTCCATGTCTATTGGTTCCACCCACCTCCCACTACCACCCCTTTTAGAGAATACAGCACCAAGTATTATTTTGTGGTGTTAGGTAATTTGTATGCAATTGGTTAACGATAAGAAAAAAAAAAAAAAGTAAAATAGATCCCCTGAAGCCACCGATAATAGACCCCACCCCAGCAACAATAGACCCCCATCGCAGGAACACTAAATATCCCCCCAGCAATAACAGATCCACCCAGCAACAAAGCATCTCCCCCAGCAACAATAGACCCCCATCGCAGGCACACTTAATCCCCCCTTAGCAATAACAGATCCACCCAGCAACAAAGCATTTCCCCCCCAGCAACAATAGACCCCCATCACAGGCACACTAAATCCCCCCCAGCAATAACAAATCCACCCAGCAACAAAGCATCTCCCCCCAGCAACAATAGACCCCACCCCTGCAACAATATATCCCCCTAGCAACAGAAAAACCCCAATCTCAGCAACAATATATCCCCCCAGCAATTTTAGATCCCCCTAGCAGCAATAGGTTCCACACATAACATTATACCCCCCTGCCCCCCAGCAACAATGGTCCCTCATTACAAAATACCACCTCAAAAACAATAGATCCACCCCAGCAACAATATTCCCCCAGCATCAACAACAGATCTATCAGCAGCAAGCAACAATAGACCTCTCCCTCAACAGTCGATCCTTGCCAGCAACAATTGACCCCTCAGCAACATAAGAAGCCCCCTAGCAACACCAGACCCCCGTGTGAAAATAGATCCCTACCAGATACAATAGATCCCCCAGCAGCCAGCATCATAGACTCTTCAGCACCCCTTGCCTTTACATACATTCAGTGCTGGAGGTGCCGGAACTGCGTTCCCCACATTCCCCCTGAAAATAAGCCCTGCATATATGTATGAATTAAAAGCGGTCTTCTATATCTGACTTTAGTTAGTAAGCCAAAGCACTACCAGTTAGAACTTGTCAAGTGGCCAAAGTCTATGCAACCCTTTCATGTCCTCTTTGCCAGCAGACTTGGCATGCTGGAGTGCCATCAGCTGCTTCTTAGCCTATCCCAGCCTGCAATCTAAAGATTAGAGTTTTCAGGTATGGTGCCCCCTGCTGGGAGAACATCAATGTATGTTCTATTATAGAATTAGGACTGCATGCACCTAGTTCTGAGACTTTGCTGTCACTGACAGTATCCTTTCTCTAATGATCAGGAACCAACCAATGATCTGATCATAGGGATGGGGTTCAGGTTTGCCACTATAGGCTTGAAATCTACAGGCCGGGCACATTTATGCACACCTTTGCCCAGGAGAATTTTTATAAACCATATTGCCCTGCATGGCCTTTAAACTATGGTCAGTAGGCTTAGTAAGGGGTTTATATTTATGCCTATCCACTCACTATAAGAGGAGGGAATGAGAAAGCTGCATAGGAAGAGATTAGGGACAATTAGGAGACTGTACTATAAATCTGGTCTATTTAAAGGTCAGCAGTTACTTTTAGCTGCTGTCCTATCAATAACATTTTTTTTTGCCGAGGAGCTTCCTTTAAATAAATGGGCTTTTGTTCTTGGTGATATTTTGTGGTTTTCATTTATTTTGTGGGTATATTTATATTTTTTTGCTGATAGGAGCCTTTTTTTTTTTTTTTTTTTTACATTAAAACCATTTTTTCTTCTTTTTGCCAGCAAGGCTTCCCTATTAAAAAAAAAAAAGAGAGAAAAAAAATAGCTTTTTTAAATCAGGGAGCATTATTTTGGGGTTTTCATGTATTCTGGGGGTTTATTGTTTTATGTTGATAGGGGTTTTTTTTTAATGTGGTGAGGGGGTAGTTGTTTGTGGCGGCTCTATAGTTGCTGGGGGGGGCATCTATTGTCGCTGGGTGGGTCTTTTGTTGATGGGGGGTCTATTGTTGATGGGGGGGGGGGGGTCTATTGTTGCAGGCTGCAATAGATCTACACAAGATTACCAAAAGTATTGGGACGCCTGCCTTTACACACACATAAACTTTATTGGCATCCTAGTCTTAGTCTGTAGGGTTCAATATTGAGTTGGCCCACCCTTTGCAGCTATAACTGCTTCAACTCTTCTGGGAAGGCTGTCCACAAGGTTTAGGAGTGTGTCTATGGGAATGTTTGACCATTCTTCCAGAAGCACATTTGTGAGGTCAGGCACTAATGTGGACAAGAAGGCCTGGCTCGAAGTCTGCACTCCAATTAATCTCAAAGGTGTTCTGTCGGGTTGAGGTCAGGACTCTGTGCAGGCCAGTCAAGTTCCTCCACCCCAAACTCACTCATCCATGTCTTTATGGACCTTGCTTTGTGCACTGGTGTGCAGTCATGTTAGAACCGGAAGGGGCCATCCCCAAATGTTCTCACAAAGTTGGGAGCATGAAATTGTCCAAAATGTCTTGGTATACTGACACCTTAAGCGTTCCCTTCACTGGAACTAAGGGGCCAAGTCCAACCTCTGAAAAACAACCCCACATCATAAACTCACCTCCCCCAAAGCATAAAGAAGGGTCCATAAAGAAATGTAGGAGCATGTTTGGGTTGGAGGAACTCGACTGGCCTGCACAGAGTCCTGACCTCAACCCGATAGAACACCTTTGGAATGCATTAGAGAGGAGACTGCGAGCCAGGCCTTTTCATCCACATCAGTGCCTGACCTCATAAATGTGCTTCTGGAAGAATGGTCAAACATTCCCATAGACACACTCCTAAACCTTGTGGACAGCCTTCCCAGAAGAGTTGAAGCTGCTTTAGCTGTAAAGGGTGGGCCAACTCAATATTGCACCCTACGGACTAAGGGCTCTTTCACACGGGCAGTCCGATCAGATCCGCCTGTCAGTTTTTTAGGCGGATCTGATCGGATCCTCCATGCAGCTCTATGGGGCAGCGGGTGTCAGCGGAGACACCTCCGCTGACACCCACTGCCATCCGCATCCGATCCTGTGCTGAAATCTGGACGGATGGAAACCCTATTTTTCCATCCGTTCAGTAATCGGAGCGGAGCGGATCTGATGAGAGCGGACAAGCGGTCCGCTCTCCTCCGATCCCCCATAGAGGGCAGCGGGGGCTGAGACACCTCCCTCTCCGCTCTGCAAGCAGAGACGGAGCTGTCATCCGCCCGGCTCAGCGGGGATCGCGGATCGATCCCCGCTGAGCAACACGGATCTGCCTGCGGAGGCGGACCGTGTGAAAGAGCCCTAAGACTGGGATGCCATTGAGGTTCATTTGTTTGAAAAGGCAGGTGTCCCAATACTTTTGGTAATATCATGTATTTTATTGGTTTTCTTGTTAGCAGTGTCAAATTCCATACATAATACTTCCATGTAAATTATTTGGTTCTGTATTCCTTAAAAGGGGTGGTACTGGGAGGTGGGTAGGAGCCTAGGAGGTGGAATCAAGGGATGGTGTTCGAAGTTGGGTAGGAGACGGAGACAAGGGGTGATTTGGAAGAGGGGAGTACCTGCACCTTTTTCCTAAGAAAAGCCCTGCTAATAACAATATTAGATGGCTATTGTGTGAGTTTCCTCCAACATCCCAGAACATAGGAACCCAAAAGACTTGCCTTTCCGCAAAATGAATAGGACTCACTAACCGCCTGACCCTTCTGGAAGAGGGTACGGTGGCCAAGACTTCTGGCAAGAAGGGAGTCTCGGGACCTCGTATCTCTCACTCTTTGAATGGATCGATTTTCTTCAACTGGAGTCGGAGATTGCCAAAAGTTTACCGGTAGAAAGTACTGGTGGTAAAGTAGCTGTTTTTGGCTTTCGTTCCTCTGGACTTTGTCAGATTTCCAAGAAAACTGTTCTAGAGTCCAAGAATTTGTAAATCTTTGCCTTGAGGACCTCAGTATGCTAATGTTGTCTTTGTAGGAGCACAAATCCCCGTGTTAGAGAGTAATAAAACTCCAGCTGACAGCGTTGGCGGCGTTTATCCCGAGCTGTACAACTAATTGGCCAGAGATTCCCAAAAATCTATTTGGTAAAGAAACTCTGAAAATCTATAAACTTAATAATTATGCTGCACAGAGGTAACTCCGCAATACCTACATGTCTGTTCTAATGAAATCATTACCCTCGGTAGATTTATCAATTCACATAGACCAGCCTCTCTCCACCTTACTACCCTGACCCCTACAATAATCTTCAGGTCTCAGGGAACCCCTTCCAAAACCCAATCCATCTGGGGTCATTAGGAAAATGGGTCTTACCATTGGTGGTAAGTAGAAATGCAATCCTTTCAGATACACAAAAAGCTCAATGGTGTCATACTGCTGGCGTTGCCAATCATTGGATCAAGAGTTATGCAGGTGCCAGCCAATCATTGGATCAAGAGTTATGCAGGTGCCAGCAGATAGGAGGTCAATCATCTACAGCTCAAAGGAAACCCCTAGCTACCTCTGGAGGAACCCTAGGGTTCCATAGAACCTGGTTGAGAAGGGCTAACATAGACTTCAGGCATGTATAGGGCCTTATGGACACTGAGCATTAAAAGCACTGCTTCTGGGGGTGTCTGGAGTTTTTTTCTGCTTCTAATGTTAAGCCTATGTGCCCATGCACACATCGGCATTTAGAGGCAGAAAAAAACCCACTGCCAGCGCATCCAGATGAAGTAGCAGGGTTTTGGCAGAAAAGACGCCTGATGCATGTAAACATGTAATAATGCTAAGCAGGTTTAGCACTTGAGCGTTAAATAATTTCAATAGCCAATTAACCACCTTGGACTTGCCCCCCTTAATGACCGGGCCATTTTTTTTACGATTCGGCACTGCGTTACTTTAACGGACAATTGTGCGACACTGTACCTAAGTAAAATGAATGTCCTTATTTTCCTTTTTGGAAAAAAAAAAAAAAATAATGTCCTTATTTTCCCACAAATAGAGCTTTCTTTTGGCGGTATTTGATCACCTGTGCGATTTAATTTTTTTGCGCTATAAACAAAAAAAGAGCGACAATTCTGAAAAAAACAATATTTTTTAACATTCCGCTATATAACATTCCCAAAAAAAAAAGACAAACTAACATTTTAGGCCAATTTGTTTTCTGCTACATATTTTTGGTAAAAAAAAAAAAAAAAAATCACAATAAGCGCATTTTGATTGGTTTGCGCAAAGTTAGCGCTACAAACTAGGGGAAAGATTTATGTAATTTTTATTGTTTTTTTTTTTTCTACTAGTAATGGCGGCGATCTGTGACTTTTAGCAGGACTGCGACATTGCGGCGGACAGATCGGACCCCTAACTGACATTTTTGACACTTTTGTGGGGACCAGTGACATTACTACAGTAATCAGTGCTAAAAATATGCACTGTTACTGTAGTAATGACATTGGCAGGGAAGGGGTTAACACAGTGGGTGATCAAGGGGTTAAATGTGAGCCTAGGGGAGTGATTCTAACTGTATGGGGGCGGG
Source organism: Pelophylax lessonae (assembly GCF_965119305.1). Classification (NCBI taxonomy): domain Eukaryota; kingdom Metazoa; phylum Chordata; class Amphibia; order Anura; family Ranidae; genus Pelophylax; species Pelophylax lessonae. Next base: position 51,154,930 of record NC_138769.1, on the reverse strand, counting down.
GATTGAGAAATGATCATAGAGACATGTGATCCTATATAGAAGGATCACAGGAGCTCTGTGATCATTCCAGAGAGAAGAACGGTCGGCTGTGTTTACAACAGCCGACTGTCCTTCTCTCTCAGCGGGGAACGATCGCGGGTGGCAGGGGGCAATCGGAGCCGCCAGCCCCATGCATCGGAGTCCCCGCTGCGAGTGGGGGCGGAGCCCCCTAGCTGCAGGCACGTGACCGATGTACAGCTACGCCGGCTCGCGCAGGAGGGGCTGTCTGCCGCAGTAAATCTGTGGCGGCCAGTTCTTAAGTGGTTAAATTAATTAATACCCAATAGCTTAATGCGCCTATGCACATGATATCTGTATGAAGAAATTCTTTACCTGTCACAAAAGTAAAAAATATAATTAAAAAAATAATAATTGTATATTATATCATTAAAAAGCCCTGAGCTCTGGACCAATAACTTCACCTATGCTGAGTTGATACCTGTCTGCTGTAGGCAGGAGGAAACATTTCCTCAGTCTCCTCTCCCACAGCGATCAGACAGTAACCTTGTAACAAATCATAAAGTGAGAAGCAGAACAGGGGCTGATCTGTGTCAGACATTTGTGAACACAAGAACTGCACAGGCATCTAGGTTTACATGATTTTGTCACCTCTGAGCCGACATCTCAATCCATAAAGTACATAATGGGGTTGATTTTCTAAAACTTGAGAGTGCAAAATCTGGTGCAGCTGTGCATGGTAGGCAATCAGCTTCAAGCTTCAGCTTGTTCAATTAGGGCTTGACAAAAAAACTTGGAAGCTGATTGGTTTCTATGCAGAGCTGCACCAGATTTTGCACTCTCCAGTTTTAGTAAATCCCCCCCTTAATGACCAGGCCATTTCTTGTGATACAGCACTGCGTTAATTTAACAGACAATTGCGCGGTTGTGCGATGCTGTACTCAAATAAAATTGATGTCCTTTTTCCACAAATAGAGCTTTCTTTTGGTGGTATTTGATCACCTCTGCGATTTTTATTTTTTGCGCTATAAACAAAAAGAGGGCGACAATTCTGAAAAAAAAAAGCAGTATTTTTCACTTTCTGCTATAGAACATTCCCAAAAAATAAAACTTAAAAAAAATCGAATTCGTTCATCCTTTTAGGCCAATTTGTTTTCTGCTACATATTTTTGGTAAAAAAAAAAATCCCAATAAGCGTATTTTGATTGGTTTGCGCAAAAGTTATCGCGTCTACAAACTAGGGGAAAGATTTGTTATTTTTATTTATTTATTTATTTTTTTACTAGTAATGGCCCCTAACTGACATTTTTGACACTTTTAGGGGGACCAGTGACATTACTACAGTAATCAGTGCTAAAAATGTGCACTGTTACTGTAATAATGACACTGCCAGGGAAGGGGTTAACACCAGGGGCAATCAAAGGGTTAAATGTGAGCCTAGGGGGTGTTTTCTAACTGTGAGGGGGGAGGGCTTGTGAAATCAATACAGAGACCTGTGATCCTATATAGGAGGAACACAGGAGCTCTGTGTTGATTGCTGAGAGAACAACGGTCTGCTGTGTTTACAACAGCAGTGCGCCATTCTCTGTTCACGGGGAGCGAACGCGGCCACCAGCCCCCTGGATGGGCTTCCCCTCGTGGGAACCTGCCGACCTGCCAAGGTATAACTGCGCCGGCTCGTCAGCAAGTAGTTAAAGCAGATCTTACAGTAACTTTACAACTCTGTATTAATACATGTTTTACACAACATTACAGCAATAAATGAATTTATCTAAAATGTCCCCCTCCCTCTACAAATAAACAAAAAAGCATTCCCTGAGCTACAATCTACTACCCTTGTCTAGGCTGAGACAATGTCATCAGTCTGCTGCAGATAGGAGAATGCATGTCCTCAGTCTCTTCTACCCCAGTGATCAGACTGTACATTGCAACTTTGTAACAAGTCACAAAGTGAGAGGCTGATGTGTGTCATGCACGTGTGAACACATTGAAGAACTGCACAGCATCCAAGATTGACACAATTATGTCATCTCCGAGTCGGCATCTCAGTCCGGGAAGTAGATGGTGACCCTGGATGACGCCTGAACAAAGATAGTGCTGAGAAAAGATACTTCTGGACCGAAAAGCCAAAAAGCAGATGAAGACATCGTCAGGGGGTGTACTGTGACATTGCTTAGCCGTCATACGCTCTGACGAAACGCACGTCAGGTGGAACGCACGCCGCTTACCCGGAAGTCAGCTGGAACGCAGTTCGGTAGCTACCGCTCTCCACGCTACAGACTTCACGATAGCGGGCGCTGTTTTTATTTTATTCAACTTTGCGTGTACTGTTTGACCAGCAACTCTAATAAAAAACCTTTTTAACGGTACTACACCATCTGGAGCTATTTATTTTCTCCCTAAAAGGGACTTGGAGGACATCGTCTACCTAGGAGGGGATTTCGGTCAGTGAGGGATAAGCCCAGCAGTTACCGTATCTGAGGCCGGGAGGGCCATCAAGCTTTATTGGTCTTTTTGCCGTAAGGTAACTTAGACCCATTATTTCTGGTGAGTTTACATTAGGGATGCACCGAAATGAAATTCTTGGCCGAAGCCGAATAATAATGAAATGTTTGGCCGAAGGCCGAATACCGAACGCGGTGTTTCGCATTTTTTCCATTTATTTTGCCAATTTTTTGTCCTCTCTCTTGTCCTCTCGTGTGTCTCTCTCTCTTGTCCTCTCACTCTCTCTCTCTTGTCCTCTCACTCTCTCTCTCTTGTCCTCTCATGTCTCTCTCTCTCCCTAAATGTTACTGTAGGGAATGGGATTCAGTGCACACTGCAGCCTTGTACCATAGGGTTAATGTTAGTGACACTGTAGGGATTGGGAAGGATGCTGGGAATGGAAATCAGGAAGCATGCAGGCAGCCTTGTAAATTTTAATTGCAGATACAGGGCACTGGGCAGGTCAGGGTTAATGTGGTAACATCAATTACTCAGTGACAGTCAGTCAGTGTCAGTGTGGACTCGATCAGATTATACAGTGACAGACAGTCTCTCATAGTGGTGGTAGTAGGAGGCTGGAGGTGGACTAGTAGGAGCCTGGAAAGGAGCACAGCCGCATACATACATTACTCACTCGTGCACTGCAGCCCGCCCCACACATTCAGTCAGTCTTACTCTCCTCCCTAGTTTTTTCAATGGCACATTCAGGAAGCCAATCACGCCGTGAGTAGCGGCACAGCGGAACCAATCAGGTGTGCAGGCACGCGTGATTGGTTCGCTGTGCAGCTAATCACGGCGTGATTGGCTCCCTGAATGTGCCATTGAAAAAACTAGGGAGGAGAGTAAGACTCACTGAATGTGTGGGGCGGGCTGCAGTGCACGAGTGAGTAATGTATGTATGCTCACCGCTGAAGTGTCCTGGCTTCACGGAAGTCTGTGAGTCCTCCTGTCCTCCTCCGAGTCCCTTCCCCCTGCCTATGTAAATATCGTGACCTCGGCAATATGAATATCGCCTACGGCCACAGAACGATAGTCGATATCATATCGACTATCGTTCAGCCCTATTGTTCGGCACAAAATTATTCGGCCTTTTGACTTATTCGGCCGAATACCGAAAGTGCCATTTTTTCTATTTTCGGCCGAATAATGTTCGGCCGCCGAATATTCGGTGCATCCCTAGTTTACATCCTTACTTACCCTAAAGTCACCTTATTTGATTGGCTATTGGACCATTGGAGGATCCAGCACTGAGCACCTTCACTTTTCTTTGCACCGAAGTGTAACCAGCTTTCACCTAGTCACTTATGAACTTTTACTGGACTTTATTCGGGAACTATTATGCACTTATATGACACTTATGTATTTTGATCTTAACACTTTATGATATTTATTGGGTATACTATTCATGAATTTACTGCTTTTATGGTAATATTGTTTAATTTGTGACATTTTAGCATATTATGAATATTTATTGTTTTTAAACAATACATTTTAACATCCCTAGTTCCTTATTAGCAAGCGCTATTCAATCCCAATTACCTTGGGGTTTACATATTCATTACTCAGCATGCATTTATGAAAAAAAAAAAACGAATCTGATACGGGAGTCCCCTTTAAGGTGGAGAAAATTTATTAGTAACCTCAACTATTAATGTAGTAAATGTGGAGTAGATTTGAATAAAGTGGAGCTTTAATTTGGCCAATACTCTGCTCAGCAGGAGAATTTTGTTTGTCTGGAAATCGCTCCGTATGACATCACAGTATATTCTGACTAAGGAAAACATTGTGAGGCTGTAATCATTTTTATTGCTGCAAATGTTTAAATAACATAAGCTGCCTTTGCTTTGCCGATAAATAAACAGGGCAAAATCTTGTTTTTGGAGCCAGTTACCAAAATTTTCCAAAATTGTAATAAATATCCCATAACTCGATGGTACAGCGCCTTTGTGATACGATTGGAATGCTACCTTGTTCCACTACCACCTATAGTGCTGATAGATATATATATATATATATATATATATATATATATATATATATATATATATATATATATACACACACACATACAGTGTATATATTATCTATTTTCTATCTATCTTAAGTATCTCACAAAAGTGAGTACACCCCTCACATTTTTGTAAATATTTTATTATATCTTTTCATGTGACAACACTGAAGAAATGACACTTTGCTACAATGTAAAGTAGTGAGTGTACAGCTTGTATAACAGTGTAAATTTGCTGTCGCCTCAAAATAACTCAACACACAGCCATTAATGTCTAAACTGCTGGCAACAAAAGTAAGTACACCCCTAAGTGAAAATGCCAAAATTATGCCCAAAGTGTCAATATTTTGTGTGGCCACCATTATTTTCCAGCACTGCCTTAACCCTCTTGGGCATGGAGTTCACCAGAACTTTACAGGTTGCCACTGGAGTCCTCTTCCACCCCTCCATGACGACATCACGGAGCTGGTGGATGTTAGAGACCTTGCGCTCCTCCATCTTCCGTTTGAGGATGCCCCACAGTCAGATGCTCAATAGGGTTTAGGTCTGGAGACATGCTTGGCCTGTTCATCAGCTTTACCCTCAGCTTCTTTAGCAAGGCAGTGGTTGTCTTGGAGGTGTGTTTGGGGTCGTTATGTCTATTTACACCTGACTGTCATCAGATCCGATCCATCAGACAGATGAGGAATGAATCCCCATCCATCTGTTTCTAGAGGATAGGACCAGATGTCTCCTCCATAGAGAAGAGTGGAGGATCCGATCGGGTCCGCCTGAAAAACTGACCGATTGGTTCGCTAGTGTGAAAGGGGCCTAAGAGGGTCGGTTAACCAGAGGCTCACTTTCCTATTTTTACCCCCCAACCGCAAATGTAAACTAGGGCTTTGGTAACTACATCTAGGCTGAGAGGATTTCCTCAGTTTCCTTCCCCCAGTTAGTCGGCTCCAGCAGGGGCTGATCTGTGTCAAACCTGAATACAGCCAAGAACTGCAGGGACACCAGGATTTACATGATGGGGGTCACTTTTGAGCCAGCATCTGCGTCCGGGAAGTAATTGCTTAATCTGGATGATTCCTGGACAAAGATGTTCCCTCCTTTTGGAGAGAAAAGAAGATGATTGTCAGGAGAAGTACTTAGATCTCTGTAGGAGGTAATAAATACCTGAATGTATTAGGCAGGGCTCACATGGTTGTGTTAGTGCACTACCGTTCATTGTAATGCACTGCAATTCATGTCTGCAAGCAAGGTGCACTGGCCAGCTGTTAAAATTACATTGTAGTGAAGCACACCAGGTGTAAAACGCACACTTTCCTTCCCTGCGGTAAAGCAAATGCAGCAAAGGATGTGTATCCACACTTAGCACATACATAAAATATATACAGGATCTGATTCTAGGTCTCCTTTAACTTCAGTCATTCATGGATTTGTATCAATATGTTTCCCTGACTTGTCTCCCCTCCTCCCCTTGAACTTCTCACCAAATAATTCTGTAAAATCACTAAAGGAAAGAAAAGAAATCGGTGTAAAAATAAAGCGGGCAGCAATGTGTCAGTTCAGCGAGGGGAATCGCAGGATATAAGTCATGTCTCACTATGCTTTGATATCTGACATGAAGCCTTTGGTTTTTGGTGCTGGACCTGCACCAGATGAGTAAGAGAGAAAAGACAGAAAACAATTTTCTTATTCAACGAGAGTAATTGGAAGAAGGAAATTCTTTTGTACAGCTTCATCCAGAAGAATGCAAAATTCAGTTAGGAGCTTCATAGTTTTCTTCTAAATCAGGAAAAGTTAATCGAAGAACCGGTTCATTCAGTTTAAAGCTGAACCTTGGTCATGACATATGGGTACCCTTAGGGTTATTATGGTGTTGGCCATCCTTTGTGGCTATAACAGCCTCCATTCTTCTGGGAAAGCTTTCCAAAGGATTTTGGAGCGTGTTTATGGGAATTAGGGCCATTCAGATCACTTGTGAGGTCAGGTACTGGTGCTGGATGAGAAGAGCCGACACCAATTCATCCAAAAGGTGTTAAGTAGGGTTGAGGTCGGGGGTCTTTGCAGGCCACTTGAGTTGCTACAGACCTTATTTATTCAACATTATGTCTATGGACCTGTCCCACAATTGGCCTTTCAGTTCATCCCAAAAGTGTTTGGTACAGTTGAGGTCAGTACTCTTTGCAGGCCACTTGAGTTGTTCCACATCTAACTTATTCAACACCATGTCTATGGACCTGGCTCACAACTGACCTTCCAAAACTATCCCAAAGGTGTTGAGTGGGGTTGAGGTCAGGGCTCTTTGCAGACCACTTGAGTTGCTCCATTACTAACTTATACAACTCCATATCTATGAAATCTATGAACTTTGTTCACTATTGACATTTCAATTCATCCCGAAGGTGTTGAATAGGATTGAGGTCAAGTCTCTGCAGGCCACTTAAGTTGCTTCACATCTAACTTATTCAACATAATATCTATGGACCTGTCCTACAATTGGCCTTCCAATTAATCCCAAAAGTGTTCAGTAGGGTTGAGGTCAGGACTCTTTGCAGGCCACTTGAGTTGCTCCACACCTAACTAAAGCCCCGTACACACGTACCGAATGTCGGCCGAACGATCAGCCGTCTTTTGTCCAGGGCTGTCGTGTCTGTTGAAAACTGCAAAAGACTGCACATGAATTTTGTCGGCCAACAACAGCCGACTGCAGAAGTGATGTCATGTGATGGTTAACTTTCCGTGTGTTTTTTCTTTTCTGAGCATGCCCAGTCTTGCTAATCTGCTGTTTGTCGGCCGAATTCTGTACTGACTGGCGAACAATCGGCCGTTCTGGTGACGGCCAACAAAAATTTTATAGCCTGCACACCCGATTCTGTTCGGCCGAAAAGTCGCTGTCGGTTGTCGGAACCATCATACTAACAAGCCGTCAATTGGCCAATCGTTCGGCAGGCCGAATATTTACGGCCGACAATCGGTATGTGTGTACGGGGCTTTATTCAACACCATGTCTGTAGTCTTGGTTCACAATTGGCCTTTCAATTTATCCTAAAGGTGTTCCGCAGGGTTGAGTTTTGTTGTCTGTAAAGGCAACGTGAGTTCCTCCTCACCAAATTCATCAAACTATAACTCTATGGAGCTGTTTTTATCCACTAAAGAGTTGAGCTTAAGATTCGGTCTAAACACAAGTTTGGATAGCGCTTTGGAGCTGGACATTGTATATAACAGCGGTATTTATACTACTTTTATACATGACAGCTTTCCACTGTCAATGGTTGTGAAGAATGCTGGGGAATGAGGAATCCACTTGCATGGCTGGCAATCCCTAAAAATGTCAACAAAAATGTGTTTCTTTTTGCCCAAGAGGGTTAAGTCAGTGCTGGAAAATAATGGTGGCCACACAAAATATTGACACTTTGGGCCCAATTTGGACATTTTCACTTATGGGTGTACTCACTTTTGTTGCCAGCGGTTTAGACATTAATGGCTGTGTGTTGAGTTATTTAGAGGGGACAGAAAATTTACACTGTTATACAAGCTGTACACTCACTGCTTTACATTGTAGCAAAATGTAATTTCTTCAGTGTTGTCGCATGAAAAGAATAAATACAATATTTACAAAATGTGAGGGGTGTACTCACTTTTGTGGGATCCTGTATATATTAGGGCTCATCCAACCTGGTGCGGTAACGCATTCTCACTGACAGCTGTTATGCCATGCAACAACATGCATTAGGTTAAGGCAGTCCATTCCAAATGAATAGGCTACCAATGCACCAAAGCTCACCAAAAATGGTTCTTGTACCTTTTCTGGCAGCACACCGCACTGCAACGTACAGTAACCTGTTAGGTACAGTGCATTATCAGAATTATACCAATGCTTGTAACGTGTGTTTCTGTGCATTACCACAATGCGGCAGTCTGAATGGGCCCCCTTAATCCTGTTTATATGTTCAGGGGTTATTTTCTCACATAAACCGTTATGTAGTTTTGGAAAAAAATAACAAACAGAATGTCTATAACCCCCCCCCCCCCCCTCATCCCGTGACAAAAACTGCAGGCAGATACTTTGCTAATTTATCACTTGCTGCCATCTGCAACCATTTGTGAACCATTGAGGATTCACACATAGGAAACATTCACCTCAACGCTTCATTGTTCATTGGACCAGCACACCAGATATTTGATGGTGGAACAATAAGATCGGTCCTGAAGGGATGGATGGTTCTGTGCTGAAGGTAATTCACCTAGATCGAAGATCCTTCTCCACTACAGAATACAATTTTTTTTTTTGGCGCAATGTGGTCTTCTTGGGAATTTTATTCTAGATTGCTAATCATTCCTCAGGTTTTGTGTCGCCGTCTTTGTCTGGTTTATGAGGCTTTTTATTTGCTCTCAAAAGGATAATGTCTGTAGAGGAGGAGAGGGGATAGCGTTACATTTATTTGATTTCTATAAAATATGACTATGATCACTGCCTACCTGGAGCTGGGATGTTCTCCCTGTGCTTGTTTGGGTTTCATCCCATGCTCCAAAGACATGCTGGGAGGTTAATTGGCCCTGGTGTATAAATGTAAGTTAGGGACCTGAGAGTATAAGTTCCTTGAGGGCAGGGACTCATGTGAATGTGCAATATATATATAAGTGCTGCATAAAAATTGTTTGTGCTAAATACATTTATTGTCCTTAGTAATATCAAGGACTGAATTAGGTTTTTTCTTTCTTGTTTTTATATTATGTTTATATTCCATCCTTCTCTTCAGTTGCACAGCTATACAAGGTCCTCTGCTGTCCTGCAACTGCTTACTCTGATTTCACAGCATACTGTAAGCCTTCCAGAGGCAACTCTAGGAACAATATATAAGGGGGGGGCATATAATATACAACAGTCAAAACTGGGGGAGCACTCATAATTTTCACCACTATATCATACAACTGAAAAAAACTAAAAAAGTATATATATATAGATAGAGATACAAGAGTAATGCAGTATGCAATGATACCTTTTTATTGCACTAACCTAACACTTAAAAGACAAGCTTTCAAGAGTTTTCCTTTCTTCCTCGGGTATTGCTTCAGACCTTAGGAAGAGGAAAACTCTTTAAAGCTTTTCTTTATAGTTTAAAGCAATTTCAGCAAACAGATTACGCTGTAATAACCCCTAGTATTGGTGCCAGTTTATGCAGTAGTAAAGTCTAGTATTGATGCCAGTTCATGCAGTAATACAGCCTAGTATTGTAGTATTGATGCCAGTTCATGCAGTAATAAAGCCTAGTATTGTAGTATTGGTGTCAGTTTATGCAGTAATAACCCCTAGTATTGGTGTCAGTTTATGCAGTAATAACCCCTAGTATTGGTGCCAGTTTACGCAGTTATAACCCTTAGTAATGGTGGCAGTTTATGCAGTAATAGACCCTAGTATTGGTGCCAGTTTATGCAGTATTAACCCCTAGTTTTGGTGCCGGTTTAAGCAGTAATAAAGCCTAGTATTGGTGCCAGTTTACACAGTAATAAAGCCTAGTATTAGTGCCAGTATATGCAGTAATAAAGCCTAGTATCAGTGCCAGTTTACAAAGTAATGAAGCCTAGTATTGGTGCCAGTTTATGCATTGATAACCCCTAGTATTGGTGCCAGTTACGCAGTAATAACCCCTTGTATTGGTGCCAGTTTATGCAGTAATAACCCCTAGTAATGGTGGCAGTTTATGCAGTAATAGCCCTTTGTATTGGTGCCAGTTTACGCAGTATTAACCCCTAGTAATGGTGGCAGTTTATGCAGTAAAAGCCCCTTGTATTGGTGCCAGTTTACACAGTATTAATCCCTAGTATTGGTGCCAGTTTACGCAGTAATAAAGCCTAGTATTGATGCCAGTTTATGCAGTAATAAAGCCTAGTACTGATGCCAGTTCATGCAGTAATAAAGCCGAGTATTGTAATATTGGTGCCAGTTTATGCAGTAAAAACCCCTAGCATTGGTGCCAGTTTACACAATTATAACCCCTAGTAATGGTGGCAGTTTATGCAGTAATAGACCCTAGTATTGGTGCCAGTTTTTGCAGTACCAACCCCTAGTTTTGGTGCCAGTTTATGCAGTAATAAAGCCTAGTACTGGTGCCAGTTTACACAGCAATAAAGTCTAGTATTGGTGCCAGTTTACGCAGTAATAAAGCCTAGTATTGCTGCCAGTTTATGCAGTAATAAAGCCTAGTATTAGTGTCAGTTCATGCAGTAATAAAGCCTAGCATTTCTGCCAGTGTTCGCAGTAATAAAGCCTAGTATTGATGCCATGCTTTCAGCGTGGAGGAGGTAGGGAAGAATAGGGAGACCTGCCAACCACAGTGATGAAAGTTTTAAAAGGTCAGCCGCGGTGGGCGTAGCACTTTTATCAACTTCATGGGAGATCTTTATGATTTCCCCGCAGGTCTCCTGATGCGCTACAGTACAGCGCACCTCTCCACCCAGGACTACTTCCCTCCGCCACACACTGTGGCAAAACTAAGGGGGAAGGCTGCTACAGCGCACCTCTACATCCGGGACTCATGCACGTACAGCAGGGGTGCCCAAACTTTGGAGGAGTGAGGGCCACTTTATTGACTTCGTAATCGGTCGCGGGCCACAATGAGCTGAGCTGGCAGATGGCAGGTCCGTGTCCACTTAGCATATGCTTAGCATACATGGACACAGTCGGCTCTACTCTATGAGCCCTCCGATCCGATCCACCCAGACAGAAAGGGATAGATCCCCTTCTGTTTTTTAAGTCTATTTACATCGGCTGCTCTATCGAGGTGAATGGCGGGTCCAAAAGACAGGCTGACCCGATCGGACTGATCCTGTGAAAGCAGCCTAAGACTTTCACATCCAGTGCATCCAGCTTTCACATGGATGCACTGCAGTTTACCTGCACCTCAACTGACCTCAATCTTCACTTCTTCCTCAGGATTCCTGCAGGTATCGCTGGCTGCTGCTGTCCCCCAGGTTGGGTATGGCTGGTGGCTGCTGCTGCCTGTCCTCCAGGGCTGGTACTGCTGGTGGGCACTGCTGTCTGGTACTGCTTGTGGATACTGCTGGCTGGCATGTACTGCTGGCTAATAGAGCTGTCGAGTACTGCTGGCTGGTACTGCTGGTGGATACTGCTGGCTGGTACTGCTGGCAGGTACTGCTGGCTGGTACTGCTGGCTGGTACTGCTGGTGGGTACTACTGATGGGTACTGCTGGCTGGAATAGCTGGCTCCTCTAAAACAGCAACAGAGTGTGACAGGAGCGGCGCTGGAGGAAGCATGCAGCTGCAGTAGAGAGCAGAGCCGATGCTTCCTGTATCACTTTTGTCACAGGCGAAGTACATTTGATATTACTCCTCCTGTGACAGGAAGCGGAACTATACAGGAAGCATCGGGGCTCTACTCTATGAGCCCTCCGATCTGATCCACCCAGACAGAAGGGGATGGATCCCCTTCTGTTTTTTAAGTGGATCTGATTGGAGATAGGGGGGTGTAAATGGACACAAGCCCATTTACATCGGCTGCTCTATCAAGGCGAATGGCGGGTCCAAAAGACAGGCTTACCCGATCGGACTGATCCTGTGAAAGCAGCCTAAGACTGCTTTCACATGGATGCACTGCAGTTTACCTGCACCTCAACTGACCTCAATCTTCACTTCTTCCTCAGGATTCCTGCAGGTATCGCTGGCTGCTGCTGTCCCCCAGGTTGGGTATGGCTGGTGGCTGCTGCTGCCTGTCCTCCAGGGCTGGTACTGCTGGTGGGCACTGCTGGCTGGTACTTCTTGTGGATACTACTGGCTGGCATGTACTGCTGGCTGATAGAGCTGTCGAGTACTGCTGGCTGGTACTGCTGGTGGGTACTGCTGGTGTGTACTGCTGGTGGGTACTGCTGATGGGTACTGCTGGCTGGAATAGCTCCTCTAAAACAGCAACAGAGTGTGACAGGAGCGGCGCTGGAGGAAGCATGCAGCTGCAGTAGAGAGCAGAGCCGATGCTTCCTGTATCACTTTTGTCACAGGCAAAGTACATTTGATATCACTCCGCCTGTGACAGGAGCCGGAACTATACAGGAAGCATCGGCTCCATTCTTCAGAATGATGCTCAGGGATGGCGGGTTGGGATCCCGCAATCTGGGCTAAGCGACCCGCCATCCCCGAGCATGGAGGTGGTGCTGGGATCTTGTTGGGGGGGCACAGCATAATGGCCCCCTCTGCCCCCTCCCCTAGTGACGCCACTGTGAGCTTCTCACAGTCTGCATTGGTAACTTGATAATGTAGCCCTTCTTTTACTGTCCCCAATACATCTCCTGATAGTACAGAGCCTTGGGGGCATGCTGCACATTGGCAGTTTGGTGAGTAATGCTAGAGAGTTTTTTTGTGTGGGGTGAGGGTGCATGTGATCAGCACAGGGCCAATCAGCACTGTCCAGACAGAGGGTCAAGGGTCATGCAGTCTCATAGGACATTCAGAGGAGAATAACAACTCCTCCTACAAGTTTTAACCAGTGCTCCGCCGGACACTGATATAAGTCACTAAGCTGCTATATACTGCTGAAGAGAAAAGTTATTTAGCAGTTTATATTTACTAAAAAAAATTGCATTTCCATGTCCTGTGTACTGTGGAAGAACAAATATAATGAATGCAAGCTCATGGGTTTAGTAACACTTTAAGTATTGGTGGAGGTAAAGAGGACAGCCAGCTACTCTGACACTCTGTAAGAGCAGTCACAGCCCTTCAAACAACTTTTGGTGTCTAAGCCTCCAAGCAAAGGTATACCCAGATCTCTAGGCAAAAGGTCCTACTTGCAATGTCCAGAAACAGCCCCCAACCAGCTTCACTCTTCAGTCCAGGGATCTCACGATGTCCTCACCCAAGTCGATTCTTGAATTAGCTCTCGGGGTGCTGGTGTCGCCATCTTGGGTAAGGGAAACCGGGAGTGAAGCCTTGAAGCTCCACAGCCAGTTTCCTACTGCACCTGCACGTATTGTGCTGTGATTTCTCAATAGGCCAGTTACCACGTACCTGCTACCCCCCCCCCCCCCCACAAGGTGCCAAATATGGCACCGGAGGGGGTAGGAGGCAGGCAAGCAGAGCTTCCCCGGTTGGATCTGCGCTTTAACTTGTGGGATACCAGTGAGAAAGTTTCCTAATATTAGCAACCATTAAGAAGAAGTGTGTAGGCCCCCAGAACACGTTGGTGGTTTTATGAGATCATATTATGAATAAGTAAAGAAACATGGACTCCTTCACCATTTGGTTTGGTGCTCCTGTTTGAGTTACATTCCATGTACCCATTGAAGGGCAACTTCACATGAGCAGCTTTACCAGCACCGGTGAGCACTTCAAATGATTGTTTTCTCCATTTCATTGAAGGAATATGTTTCAAAGTCCCAGCACCTCTTAGATAGGTCTTCTTGCTTATTGCCTCCCCTACTCTGCTTTAAAAAGCATTTTCATTTCTGTCTGTGTTGCAGATTTCCTCTAACTTCCTGTTTTGTGAAACGTCAGTCCACAAGGAAGTTAGGGCAAATTTCTCTGACGGGGATAATAGTAAAACCAGACACAGGTTCTAACCTTCCCCCATTCTAACCAAAACTAAGAAGTAAAAGGGGGATAATAGTAAAACCCAGGGCTTTTTTTCTCAGAGAATAGGTTCAGGAACTCCTCCATTTCGAGTCACCCTTTGACTCTACCCCTTACCCACCTCCAAGCACTGTTCCTTGGTTCCACCCCTTACCCACCTCCCAATACCGCCCCTTTTAGAGAATACAGACCCAAGTATTATTTTGTGGTGCTAAGTATTTTGTATGGAATTTGTTAATGATAACGCGAAAGACAGTAAAATAGATCTAGCAACAATGGACACTCCAACGACAATAGATTCACCTCAGCAACAATAGATTACCAACAGCCAGAATCAATAGATCCTCCAGCAGCCAGCAACAAAGACCGCTCCCTCAACAGTACATCCCTCCCAGCAACAACTGACCCCCTGCCACATAAGACCCACCACCAGCAACAATAGATCCCTTTTAGCAACAATAGACCTTCACAGCAACAACAGTCCCCCTGCTAAAATAGATCCCTTCCAGCAACAAAAGGTTCCTCAGTAGCAAGCATCAATAGACCCTACAGCAACAAAAAACCCCTCCCTCAACAGTACATCCCTCCCAGCAACAAGTGACCCCCAGCAACCTAACACCCACCAGCAACAATAGACTCCTTGTGAGCAACAGAAGAACTCCCCAGCAACAAGAGGCCCCCCTTCCTACACAAAAATAGATCCCCACCAGCAACAATAGATCGCTCAGCAGCCAGCAATAATAGACCCTCCAACACACCCTAGCACCTGCTATTACATACATTCAGTTCCGAAGGTGTCGGAACTGCGTTCCCCTGCGTTCCCCCTGAAAAAAAGTCCTGGTAAAACAAGACACAGGTTCTAACCTTCCCCCATTCTAACCAAAACTAAGAAGTAAAAGGGGGATAATAGTAAAACCAGACACAGGTTCTAACCTTTCCCATTCTAACCAAAACTAAGAAGTAAAAGGGGGATAACAGTAAAACCAGATACAGGTTCTAACCTTCCCCCATTCTAACCAAAACTAAGAAGTAAAGGGGGATAATAGTAAAACCAGACACAGGTTCTAACCTTCCCCCATTCTAACCAAAACTAAGAAGTAAAAGGGGATAATAGTAAAACCAGACTCAGGTTCTAACCTTTCCCATTCTAACCAAAACTAAGAAGTAAAAGGGGGATAATAGTAAAACCAGACACAGGTTCTAACCTTCCCCCATTCTAACCAAAACTAAGAAGTAAAAGGGGGATAATAGTAAAACCAGACACAGGTTCTAACCTTCCCCCATTCTAACCAAAACTAAGAAGTAAAAGGGGATAATAGTAAAACCAGACACAGGTTCTAACCTTTCCCATTCTAACCAAAACTAAGAAGTAAAAGGGGATAATAGTAAAACCAGACACAGGTTCTAACCTTTCCCATTCTAACCAAAACTAAGAAGTAAAAGGGGGATAATAGTAAAACCAGACACAGGTTCTAACCTTCCCCCATTCTAACCAAAACTAAGAAGTAAAAGGGGGATAATAGTAAAACCAGGCACAGGTTCTAACCTTCCCCCATTCTAACCAAAACTAAGAAGTAAAAGGGGGATAATAGTAAAACCAGACACAGGTTCTAAACCTTCCCCCATTCTAACCAAAACTAAGAAGTAAAAGTTCTGGTTGGACAAAGTATTTTATAGATTTCTAAAAAAAAAAAAAAAATGTAGTGGCACCGTAAATAAAGGGATTTTACTAAATAACAAAATGTGATCCAGGAACATTGCGTTTATAGATCTAGAGTCTATGAGGACCTCATCCTGAGCCCGGGCCGGCTCTGTGCAGTGTGTACTCGGTGCCCCCGAATTTCAAGTACAGGTCTAGTTACTTATTATGCATTCCAACGAAATACCTCCACCCAGCCAAAGAATCCGTGAAATAGTTTTCATCTCTGAAAACGCAGAGGAACCCGAATCCTGGAACTGTCACTTCTTTGTGGTGTGTTTCTTAAGACTAAGCAGCCGCTACATATATAAATATATTTGGAGGCCATAAATGCCAGCCCTGGAACCCAATCACGGTAACCCGCCTGGACCTCCAAGATACAATTTAAAAAGTCGTTGTATCTCTTTCTTAAACTAGTTTCTATTTAATGAAGTGAAGAGACCTACAGAGGGTTGCTTTCCTCAACCTGGCCCCTCTATGGGTGATGGTGAGCTCACAGCCAAGAGAGCCACTTCCCCCCGAATGAATTGGTGACAACATCTTTTTCAAGTCTTCTTGGTGCGGTAATGAACAAGATGAAGTCGAATCAACTTATATTTTGTGTCCCCTGCTCCTCTATCCCTCCAAGCAATAAAACCTTTTTACTTTCATTTTTTTAGACCCAGTGATGTCATTACTGGGTCTCTGTGCTTCTCTACGCAATACAGGCAGCTTGTGGCTGGTGGGAGGGGCTGCCAGGGTGCTGTACATAGTTTCCTGAAAACATCACAGCCCCCTGCTTCAGTATTCTTATGAAGATCCCTCAGCCCTGATGATAGCAGCCGGCTGGTACTGGGATTGAGTTATGCAAATATCAAGGCGCCTTAATGGGTGGGTCCTAGTGTGCAGGAGTGGACGTTCCTAGACATGTTGCATTTGCATGCAGACTGCCCTAAGTAGCAGCACATGTGATGGTGAGACTCCATGATTGAAAAAAAAAAAAAAAAACTGAAATCCAATAAATGAAAGGGGGTGGGCCAGAGACAGTCAGGTTTGGGAGGAAAGAGCAAGATGAAGCTGCATGTCCTCCAGCCAGGAAATGAAACTGGCCAACTCAAATCCCATCAGACTTTTTAGGCAACATCTATTACACTTTTTATAAAAATATATCTCTTTATTTATATCCAGTTACAATATAATAAAAAAGGTACATTATACTGGCTGATACTGTCCAAAAAAAAGCTACTCTCAACATGTCTGCCCATATATCCCTGTACTGGGAAATGGTTTATAGCGTCATCCTGTGTAGCTTTATTTGACAGAACCCCGATATATGGAATAGATCCGACGTGTTGGGGAGATGTTGGCCTGGGACTGTCATTGTTGTGGCTGGAATGATGGCGGTCTAGTAAGAATTGGGGTTATCCGGATTCTGGTTCTCAGAGTACTCATGCCTCTTTCATTGGGTGGTTTTCCCGGCTGGCTGACAGTGTGTCAGGAATTAGCAGCAGGGATGGCCAAATCTGCGTATTAAACTGGGACCATATATATATATATATATATATGCGCATGCTGTGAAAAAGTCTCTGCCCAATTCCTGATTTTGTTTTGTTTTTTTTATATATAATATATTTGTCACACTTAAATGATTCAGATCAAACTTTAAACTGTTATATTACCAACGATAACCCGAGTAATACAATTTTTTAGGGGAAAAGAGCTGTCCAAACCTGCCTGGCCCTTTGTGAAAAAGTAATTGCCTACCCGACCGCCCCGCTAAATTACAAAATTACGAATGAACTGTGATTAACCACATTTTTTTGGAAAGCTTGGTTACATTTTACTTGCCACGCCCAGGCCTGATTACTGCCAGACCTGTTGAATCAAATAAATCACTTAAAGTGGTTGTAAACCCACTTTAAAGACTGTTACCTATAGGTAAAACTATATTAAGGCTTACCTATAGGTGCTATAAATATCTCCTAAACTTGCACCTTTTAGGAGAAATTTACAGTGCATGCAGCCGATGACGTCATCAGCGCATGCGCTCTGAAGGAACGGCCACCTATGCCATTCCTTCAGAGCCCAGTGCCGTGATTGTGATGTAATCGCGCCTCCGGCCAATCAGATGGCCTGAGGACGCGATCCAGGAAACAGGACGGCTGAACATGTCGGCCGTCCTGTCCGCACTGCGTGGGCTTCGTTTTTAGGAAAGTACTTCATAATGAGCTAGTATGCGATGCATACTAGCTCATTATGCCTTTGTCTTTACAGGTTTTTTTTTTTTCACATTTTTTTTTCAGAGGGTTTACTTCCTCTTTAAATAGCAGCTGTCTGATAAAGTGAAGCACTCTAAAAGATCTCAAAAAGCAACACATCACGCCGCAATTTAAAGACATTCAAGAACAGATGAGAAACAAAGTAATTGACATGTATCAGTCTAGAAAGGATTACAAAGATATTTCCAAGGCTTAGGACTCTAGCGAACAACAGGGAGAGCCATTATCCACAAATGGAGAAAACTTGGACCAGTGGTGAACCTTCCCAGGAGTGTCCGGCCAACCAAATTTACTCCAAGAGCACGACAACGACTCATCTAGGAGGTCATAGAAGAACCCAGAATAACATCTAAGGAACTGCAGACCTCGCTTGCCTCAGGTAAGGTCGATGTTCATGATTCAACAATAGGAAAGAGACTGGGCAAAAATGGCGTCCATAAGAGAGTTCCAAGGCCAAAGCCACCTGACCAAAAAGAGCACAATGGCTCGTCTCACATTTGCCGAAAAACATCTTAATTATCCTCAAGACTTCTTGGCAAATATTCTGTGGACTGAGAAGACCAAAGTTGAACTTATTGGAAGGTCTGCACCCTATTATATCTGGCATGAAACTAACAAAGAATTTCCTAAAAAGAACATCATACCAACAGTCACACATAGTGGTGGTAGTGTGATGGTCTGGGGCCGCTTTGCATCATCAGGACCTGGATGACTCGCTATAATTGATGGAACCATGAATTCTGGGCTCTACCAGAAAACCCTGAAGGAGAATGTCTGGCCATCAGTTTGTGACCTCAAGTGCACTTGGGATTATGCATCAGGGCAATTTTCCTAAACACACCAGCGGGTCCATCTCTAAATTGCTAAAAAAACAAGAAAATTAAGGTTTTGGAGTGGCCTAGTCAAAGTTCGGACTTCAATCCGATCAGTGGCGGCTGGTGCTCCCACTGCGCCCCGAACCCATCCTTTTTTTTTTAGCCTATTAGAGCCTCTGGCTCTTATCACATGATAAAAAAAACAAAAAAGCCCCATAAAAGTCCATGCGTCTGCATGTAGATTAGGGATGTTTAGGTATGTTGGGAGGGTGCGCTGATAGATGTTGAAGCAGCTACCGGTATTCAGTGCCTCGTGAATAAAATAAATGGGCGTGTGTAGTGATGGTGCGCTAAAACAGAAATAAATCTAGTGTAACCACTCAAAGGGTGGTGCAAAAATTATATATATATGTGAACAACACAAACATATGGAGAATATTATAAATGAAATCAAAAGTCCATAAAAAAATATTCATAAGTGTCCCAGCGTGGTGATTCAACTTGTGAGTAAAATGAAAAACGATGTTTCTTCAATTCAAATGTGAAACCCACCACCAGGTGAAATTCCTCCTTACCAGACGGAAAGTAAGGTGCAGATATATAAAAATGGACTGAAACACAGCAATCTCAGGTGCTACCAATCGCCAAGTGAAAAACACCTAAAAGATGGCCCCTTACCGAACTGCAGACAATAAGCGCTTGTGGGTACAGCTGAAAACGTGGTCTCCTCCACTCTATCCCACTTTAACCAAGGTGTCTCTATGACCATGGGAACCAAGAGACCCTCAGATATGTGATATAAAAGACAGAGTGCCGATAGTGTGATACCTTCCAAACAGTTTATTTAAGCAAAACAGTAATGCACTTACATGAGCCAAGATGTTAATCAGCATTTGATACATTAGTGCAGGGAATTTCTGGATAGACTCGCGTCCGGCTGCAGCGCGGACCGCGAGTGACGTTCGTGACGGTTACGCCTCCTCCTGACGCGTTTCTTCCTATTGGACATCGACTGAGATAGGAGATATCCCAGGGTTAGCTGCCATACTTCCGGTGTCTGCAAGGAAACGCCGGTATACTCAATATAGATGCAATTGTAATGGTGCTAAAAACGGGGAAGATAATTCATTGAATTCGGACGTGCAAATCATCCTGATGAATTAACTAGATAAAGAATTTTAAAAGTAAACTATTTCTCTTATTACTTGTAGCGGACAGATTTCCTCCGATATGACACCGGAAGTGGATATCTTCCCATTGTTCCTATGCACATACAAAGGTTGAATCAGAAAAAGATGCACACATTCTGGGAATAATGATATATACTGCATATAAATGTCCAACTATATGACTTGCGATTGAGTCTTCCAATGTTACAAAATCATATGATCCTTTACATGTAATATTACTAAAAAATGTATATAAAATATTAAAAATTTTATTTTTATATTTAAAATGATAAAAAGTGAGTTAAAAGGATTAAAATGTAATAAAATGTATGTGGATGTTAGGGTGGTGAAATCAACTATTATTTATGTGGGCGTTGATATCCCACTCTATGTTGTGCCCCAAGGGTCTGGAGCAATGGAGCTCATATATCCAGAAGGTTTCCCTCCTGGATATGGATCTCTTCAAATTGCTGCCCCTCCAGTGAGGCACATGTTTCTCAATGGCAATTATTTTCAAGTTCTTGGGATTTTTTCTATGGCATATGCTGTAATGTTGGGATACTCTGTGTCCTGGGAAACCTTTATAAATATTGGCCAGATGTTCACCAATATGTATGGACGCAGTGCGTATGGTTCTCTCAACATGCTGTAACTTACATTCACACTCCACAAGGTATACTACCCCTTTCGTGTGACAGGAGATGAATTCCTTAATTGGATATTCCTTTCCTGTCACTGTGGAGCGGAATTGGTTGGTTTTTATAGTATTTGCTTCCTTACACATTCTACAGTGTTTGCAAGGGTAGAAACCTTTCATGCCTGGAAAAATCCTCGACGTGGGGTTTCTCAACCGGATTCCGTGCTACCAGGTCTTTCAAATTCTGAGCTTTCCTAAAAATGATTTTGGGAGTTGCTGGTATTGTAGGCCCAAGGATTTTATCCCCTTGGAGGCAGGGCAGTATTCCAACATGATCATGACCCCAAACACACCTCCAAGATGACCACTGTCTTGCTAAAGAAGCTGAGGGTAAAGGTGATAGACTGGCCAAGCATGTTTCCAGACCTAAACCCTATTGAGCATCTGTGGGGCATCCTCAAACAGAAGTCGGAGGAGGGCAAGTTCTCTAACATCCACCAGCTCTGTGATGTCGTCATGGAGGAGTGGAAGAGGACTCCAGTGGCAACCTGTGAAGCTCTGGTGAACTCCATGCCCAAGAAGGTTAAGGCAGTGCTGGAAAATAATGGTGGCCACACAAAATATTGACACTTTGGGCCCAATTTGGACTTTTTCACTTAGGGGTGTACTCACTTTTATTGCCAGCGGTTTAGACTTGGCTGTGTGTTGAGTTATTTTGAGGGGACAGCAGATTTACACTGTTATACAAGCTGTACACTCACTACTTTACATTGTAGGAAAAGTGTAATTTCTTCAGTGTTGTCACATGAAAAGATAGAATAAAATATTTACAAAAATGTGAGGGGTGTACTCACTTTTGTGAGATACTGTAGATATTGGCGAGGACTTTTTTTTTAATCATTATTAGTACAGTCACGCCATATAAGGTTATTTTGCACTTTATTATTAGATTCTAATTCAGGTTATGAAATGCTTAGTGCAGAAGAGGTGATCCTAGCAGAGGGCCTTACTTAGAGCACCATTGTTGTGTGCCTACAGGCTCCACTGGTCTAAATCTGCCTCTAATAGTCTCTGGGTAAGCAAGCTGACAATCCATCCCTAAACCGCCATACAGAATGATTCTAGTGTTACGTGTGGCGCAGTCTTTTGTTACAGTTGTAATAGGAAGGTTTGTTGTTTCTCTGGACTTGGTCTTGTCATTCATAGTCTTGGTACTAGTTACTTGAGTTCAGCCAAGGTGTGTGATTGGACCATCGGAGGGGTGCAGTCAGAGTGAATAGTAATGAACGTGGCACCGGTGTGCCAGAGATAAAGTGATCCCTGTAGATTTTACTTTCTCATTCTTGAATACTTAAAGCTGAATGATTTGCATAGCTTATCTCCCCAGACTGCCAGACTGGGCCGCCTTCCAGCTTGTACAACCGAGTTCACTGACAAACAATATTAAAGTCAGCGACCTCGGTATGAATGACATACTGTAACATTGCATTCATTCATTATTTAATTATTGAAGGGGTTCTGTTTTTCTAACCAATCCACCCAGGGAAAGTCGTCTGTATTATAGACATTACAGTCTTGTAAAGTATGTTATTTTCAAAAGCTTCATTCTAGTTATAACTTGTAATTGTACATACTTCTCAACTTTCTGAGATGGGAAAAAGGGACAACTTTTAGCACAAAGTATGTAGGCAAAGAAAAGACTCCACCTAAGCCACCAATGTCAGAGAGGAAGTTGTAGACTAAAAATTGTTTGACTAAAGCTAAAAGCATTGTTTCCCCCTACTGGCTTTTTAAAAAAACACCTGCAATAATTTGAAGAAGGTTGGATAAAAAAGCCAACCACCACCTCCCAATCACAAGACATAGCTGTCCTCTTTTTTGTTTTTAGGCTCTTCTCCCAGTGGGAGTTCCTCGATGATGTAGGGCAGGGGCAGAGTTGTATAAAGTACTGAAAAACCCATACTTGCGTAAAAGTACAAGTGCTTGATCAAAAAGTGACTTAAGTAGAAGTGGAAGTGCTCGATCAAAAAGTGACTTGAGTAGAAGTACTTAAGTATTCAACATTGTTTGTACTTAAGTATTGCAAGTAGTTTTTTTAAAAAAGTTTGCTACTCAAGTACTGAAAGTAAAAGTACCAGTAGTTTTGAAGAAAAAAAATTGCTACTCAAGTACTGAAAGTAAAAGTACAAGTACTGTGTTATGTAGTTATTAAAGAAAGAAGTTAAAACTTCGAACATCATATTGGTTTTTTATTATTTCAAATGCAGCTTTTATTTTCGTATGCGCTGATAATACACATGTTTTGAGCTTTATGAAACCTGCCATCTACTGTTCTGGCAGTGGTAATTTTTATAATAGTAACGAGTAACTATGCAGCACAAAAAAAAAAATATCGGAGTAGAAGTATTGAAATCATTGAAAAAATGTAGTGAAGTAAAAGTGGAAGTAGGAGAAAAAAAATTATACTCCAGGAAAGTACAGATACCGCCTTTCGGTACTTAAGTACAGTAGTGAAGTAGTTCTACTTAGTTACTATACATCTCTGGGCAGGGGTCTCCAAACTTTCTAAACAAAGGGCCAGTTTACTGTCCTTCAGACTTTAAGGGGCTGGACTGTGGCCAGTGGGACTAGAAAATATCCCAGCATCAGTGGGAGTAAAAATAATTACATAGTGCCTTTGGTCAGTAGGACAAAGAATAGTGCCCCAACATTGGTGTCATTGGAAGGAATAATGCTCCATCACTGGTGTCAGTGGAAGGAATTATGCCTCACTATTTATGTCATTGGAAAGAATGGTGCCCCATCACTGATGTCAGTGGTAGGAATAGTGCTCATATCTGTGGGAGAAATAGTGCCCCAAGGGCCAGATAAATGCAAACAAAGGGCCACATCGTACACACACAGCGAATTTCCACCGACCGGTCGTCCGTCTTTTGTCCAGAGTGGTGTCTGTTGGTTGGAATGTGCTCTAGACTGCACACAAATTTTCCCGCACGACAGAATTCTACTTCAGAAGTGATGTCATGTGTTGGATTTCTTTCTATGTGTTCTTTCATCTCTGAGCATGCCTAGTCTTGCTCATAAGATTTTTCTCCATCGAAATCTGTACTAATGAGACGAAAATCGGACGTGTTTTGACGGTCGACAAAAATTATATAGCCTGCACAGCAGGATTTTTTCAGCCGAAAAGTCGGAGTCCGTTGTCGGAAGCACCATACTAACAATCCGAAAATCGGCAGATCGGTCGTCAGACGAAATTTCCCGGCCAAATTTCTACTCGTGTGTATGGGGCTTAAGAGTGCTCTATGCCTACTGGCTGTCGAGAGCAGTGTCCTCAAGATGATACAGTTTGATGAGTTAAAGTTTTTGCAGATGCTAAATGCCGGAAGAAAGACTTTTTAAAAATATTGCATTGTGATTGTGATGGGTAACTGATGTATGGCTTGCCAGTTCCAATTACCTGTGTGATGTGTATTCTTACAGTCAATGAAAATTGAGAAAAAAAGTTAGATAAGTGTCTTCTTCGAAACCTAACATATATCTTTTTAGAACAAATGTGGTTTGTCATTCATTTCAGTTCACTTTTTTAATTGCCATATAATTGAATCTCTATGTTGAGGGACCCCCCGAACTTGAAGTGCCCTGGTCCCCCAAGGTCTAAATTTGCCACTGCTAGCCACACATAAAACAATAGTTAGAGAGTGGAAACAGTCAAACCTTCAACTTTTAAGCAGTTAAATATAGATTTACTGGTTCTCTCATCAATGAAAGGCTCATGACTGTACTTAACGACACTTCTACACAATTTCAAAAAATGTGGTCGCCTTGGATGATTTATCTGTGCATTGTAGACTGAGGGCATTCATCGCAACCTGCTCGGTGTCTAGAGTAAGGGAATCTGCCTAATACTCTTGATGGACCGCTCCATCTCCTCCTCCCTGTCCCTCCTTCTCTTCTTCCCATCTAAGACCTTTTCTAATTCCTTTCAGTTCTTTCAGCCCTTTCTTGCGCTTCCCTATCTTTTTTCTTCCTTGTCTTCTCTCATCTCTGTAACCAGCCTCAAGCCCCATTTTAAATTCTCCTGTTATATAATTGCCCCACACGCTACAAGTGTATGTGTGATTCTGATGCTTTCCTAATGGTGTCATTACCATAGGGTCTGTTCTATATATCAATGTTTCTCTTTCCAATGGAATGCTAACAACGTTCTGTATCACTACCATGTGCTGAGAACCTCCAATTTATGCATTGGAAATGTGTTTTCTTCAACTTGTTTATTCTTTTTTTCTTTGTAAAAACCAATAAAAAATCTTTGTAAAATAAATAGAAACCTAAAAAAGACAGAGAAAGTGAGTAAAAGTATGAAAAAATGAAATAAAAAATTGACTTACATTTATTTTCTTAAATGTTACATTAAAATACACTAGACTTGCCTACAATTTCCATCTAAGGAATAAGTCTGCCAACTGTAGCATGATTTATACTTTCAGGTAATCATTTACCCATAGCTTTTGAGCCAGACATGATGTGCTCAATCACTGTTTGCTTCTTTGAACAGATCTGGACATATAGTTTTAAAGTGATCTCTAAAAGCCCAGCAACCAGTCAATAAACTCTCCGAAAGGTGGCTTGTATAGTGATGCAAGTAATAAAAAAGGCAAAATTATACCATGTGCTGTGCTACCCTATTTCCCTGAAAATAAGCCCTACCCTGAAAATAAGACCTAGCATGATTTTCAGGGATGGCTGCAGTATAAGCCCTACCCCGAAAATAAGCCCTAGTAAAATCCTTGATCTCAGCCCCTCCCTCTGCAGTATTCGGAGAGGGAAAGTAGAGCTCCGGAGGGTCACGTGAGTGCCCAGCAGGGTTGTAAATAAGGTATTTTCCACAATAAAGTTACAAAAAGGAGACACACTACACATTACATAATCTTTTTACAAAATCGATTACATCATTTTACAATGACTTTAGCCAAAGTTTATTTTTGGGATTACAGAAAGTCATATTGCGGACTCCGGAGCTGACTGGGAGAGAGAACTTTTTTTTTTTTATTCCAGGTTTTTAGAACATAGAGAGGGCTAAATGACACAGCACAAACACGGTGCTGTCTATCATGCTTTAAAGGATCTGGATATTTATTTATTTATTTTAGGGTTACAATCACTTTAAGTCTCGGTTCACACTAGGTCGCTCCGACTTCGGGGGCGACCTGTGAAGTCGCGTGCACCGCGACTTCGGCGCGACTTGCACGGACTTCATATAATGAATGTCTATGCAAGTCGCTCCGAGGTCGCCCCGAAGTAGTACACGACACTTTTTCTAAGTCAGAGCGACTTGTGTCGCTCCTATTAGAACGGGTCCTGTAGTACTGCATGGACCGCGACGGACCGTGACTTGTCAGGCTGACAAGTCGCCTGACAAGTCGCGGTAGTGTGAATGGACACTATGATCGTCATTGTACATACCGTACAGAAGACATCCCCTGAAAATAAGCCCTAGTGTGTTTTTTTGTAGCCAAAATCAATACAAGACCCGGTCTTATTTTTGGGGAAACAGGGTATTTGAGGGAAGAACCTATCATGAATGTAGGCTGGTGCAGTCTACTTTCTCTACTACAGGTGGTATTCAACTTCAGAGGGAGAGGAAGTTAAGAGGAACATGGTTCCTCCATGGTTTCCTGGGTTACTGGGTGCTGCTGCCCCATGTGACTCTACTGGCCATCCTTGGTCGGGCAGAGTCTATTTATGACCCTCGCTCTCAGGCTTGGCGAACATTTCGCGAGTGGATAGTGTAGGAAAAGGTCACCCGTCTGTCTGGGGGAGTATTAGTGGTAGGTAGGGGTTCCAAACGAGTAGGGAAAGAGCAGGGACATGCTATTTTGCCTGGAAGCCTTCCCATTTGGGCACAGACTGGACATGCCGAATTCCCTCCATTAGAGACAGACACTGTCAGTGCCCCTGAGACTTGCTGGTACACTGTTCACTGCAACATTCTGTGAGTGCACCCGGTCGAGTTGACTTTCCGCCAGGTAGTTGTGAATTTCTGAATGGTCTTGAGTAGCCAAGTTGGATGATTCTGCTATGGTTTCTATGCCAAATCTACCCAATGGCTACCTATAGAGCAATAAACACATGCCAGATTTCTAACCCTCCTCCATTTCAGTGCAAAACTGACTGGAGTTAGGCTTCAAAAAATAGATATGTTCTGCTTTCAAAAATATCCTCTTTTCATAGACCCTCAAAATTGCATGTGTCTGGGGCATGTGCCTAGAAGTGCCCCCCTCCTGTTGAGATATGGTCACATATCTGATCACCCAGAGCCAGAGAGGTGCCTACACTTCCCTTCTGCGCTTTCTCTATGGTACTATAACTAGACATAAAATGGTACTTTTGCTCTGGCAGATGTTGAATATTTTTATAAGCCACCGATTCACGTTTCACATCATTGGATGGTTTTGTGCATGAAACGTTTGGGAAGATTGCCCAAGAGTTTAAGCCAATCAGATTATCCAGAGTCAAACAAAACATTCAATTGTAAGTTGTAATTCATTTTCTGGAGAAGAAAAGTCTAGAGGTTCGTGTTTTCTTTATCGGCTCTATAATGTAATATGAGATACCATTTCCAGAAAGCATGAAGGGAATGTGTAAAATTTTACCAAGCTTTACATTTCCACATACGTTTTGTTTTGTGTTTACAGAAGTAGGGGAACCAAGGACATGTCTCCATCACAGACTCCATATGTTAGCATTCCACATTTTTGAGGCACCAACAACCTTAAGCTTCTACTGAGAACTTTGCTTGTGAATTGTTTTTTTAAAAAAAGAGCCAGTATATAGAATTTGTTAACTCACGGGAGGAATCACTTACACAAAAAAACAAGAAAGGAAAAGACGGATATACATATGTGCAACCCATCTTAGGCAGTGTAAGTCTTTATCATGAAAGTTATTGAAAAAACGTCAAGTATTATTAAGGGATATCATATGAGAAAAAAGGGTGTCAGGATCCCATGTAGCCTCTGGGCAGTGTGCAGATTATACAATAATTCAGATAATATAGGACACAGAAGTTTGGATTATTTAAGCAAAGCTCCCATTGACGTAGAAAGTTACCTACAAACATACCGTATTTTCCGGCGTATAAGACGACTGGGCGTATAAGACGACCCCCCTAATTTTCAAGTTACAACATAGGTTTTGGGCTATAGTCGCCGTATAAGACTGCCCCCCTTCCGAAGCAAGGCAACACCATTGAAAAACATTAGATTTCTCATAGGTCTCCAAGGTACCCTAGTACTGTAATACATGTAATCTCTCATAATATCTCCAAGGTACCCTAAGTATTACCAGTAGATGTAATCTCAAGACGCTGGCTGTGTGGGAATCTTGTACCGGTATACCGTATGTACCGTAGCTTCGGCTACATACAGTATACCGTGCTGAGCCAATCACAGTGAGCGATGTATTCTATTACAGAATGCAAAGCCTGCTCGGATTGGCAGAGTCAGAGAGGCGGGTGATGTTACTCCGCCAATCCGAGCAGGCTTTGCATTCAATAATAGAATACATCGCTCTCCCTGATTGGCTCAGCGCAGTACACTGTATGTAGCCGAAGCTACAGTACATACGGTATACCGGTACAGGATTCCCACACAGCCAGTGTCTTTAGAGATTACATCTACCAGTAATACTTATACTTAGGTTACCTTGGAGATATTATACTTGGCGAATAAGACGACCCCCCATTTTTGGGAGATTTTTTTGAGGTTCAAAAGTAGTCTTATACGCCAGAAAATACAGTATATTCAAAATAAGCCTGTTCATTCAAATTATGTACTACAGTACATAATGTTGGTGGAGCATCACTTTTCCAGTTATGGGAAATCGTTTAATTTAAGGGCTATTAACAAATGCATGGGAATAGTTTCGTAAGGGATTGGCCAGACATCTAAACCTACTTCCAAGAGAGTTAAGCCTCGTACACACGCACCGATTGTTGGCCGTGAATTTTCGGCCAACGTCCGATCGTCCGATTGTCGGCTTGTTAGTATGATGCTTCCGACAACCGACTGCGACTTTTCGGCCGAACAAAATCTGGTGTGCAGGCTATAAAATTTTTGTTTGGCCGTCAACACAACGGCCGATTTTCCGTCAGTCAGTACAGATTTCGGCAGACAAAAATCAGATGAGCAAGACTGGGCATGCTCAGAGAAGAAAAAACACACGGAAAGTTAACCAGCACATGACATCACTTCTGAAGTTGGTTGTTGTTGGCCGAAAAAAATTTGTGTGCAGTCTAGAGCACATTTCAACCAACACAACAACACTGGAAAAAAGACGGCCGATCGGTCGGCCAACAATCGGTGTGTGTGTACGGGGCTTTAGCCTGGTATCCGAAACACCTACAGTATTAGTAAGATTAGAGATCAGAAAAAAAAAACAGCTGACCAAAAGTCGTGGATTTTTGGACAATTTCACCAGATACCCGCCAGGTTTCCTATGGAACTGCAGTTTCTCCAGTACATATGAAAATAGTTGGGAAAAATATGAGAAAGTCTGTCAAGGGTGTTGTCCTATCAATGGAGAATTTTCTGGAAAGATTCAAAATGGTAAATGTACTTTGACGGTTTATTAGGAGGTCTGGAAGTTGCAAAATGCCAGCAGGCTGGTGTAGAAGTTTAGAGAATGTTCCCAAAATGCCAAAGGTTTGATAAGTCAGTGCAGGATTAATCAGAAGTTGGTAAATAAAGAAAATGGCCTTGCAATAGTGATTCTGTGTGTCATAGAAACTTAACATGTGAGTCAAAGTTTTAACACAGGAGGGACAGATTTACCCTTTGGGTCAGGTATAGATTTTAAGGGGAAAAAAACGGCATGGGGTCCCCCCCTAAAACCCATACCAGCCCCCTATCTGAGCATGCAGCCTAGCAGGCCAGGAAAGGGGGGGGGCGAGCGAGCACCCCCCTTCTGAACCATAACAGGCCGCTTGCCTTCAACATGGGGAGGGTGCTTTGGGGTGTTGACGGGGACAAGGGCCTCCTCCTGACAACCTTGGGCTGTGGTTGTTGGGGTCTGTGGGTGAGGGAGGGCTTATCAGAATCTGGAAGCACCCTTTTAACAAGGGGGCCCCCAGATCCCGCCCCCCTCTATGTGAATGGGTATTGGGAAAATCTTACCCGTACTCATTCACCAAAAAAGTGTAAAAAAGTAAAAAAACTACAGAGCATAGTTTTTGACAAGTTCATTCATAAAAAGAAAAGAAAATGGTTTCCCTTGTCAATCACGACACTCGGCGGACCCGAAAAGTAGAAATAAAATGTAAAAAAAACGCTTCGCCTCTGAAGAGGCTACCTGCCGTATGCCCGATCTTCGGTTTTGACAGTTCGTTTATAGGCAAGGGGCGGGGCCACCTGGTTACGTCACTCGATGGCACCGCCCCTTCCTACATCTCATGATGTCGCATGACCTCCGAAGGGGGTGGTGCCACCGGGTGACATAGCCGGACCCGCCCCTTGCCTATAAAAGAACTGCCAAAGCTGAAGATCAGGCATACGGTGGGTAGCCTCTTAAGAGGCAAAACTTTTTTTTATTTTACTTCTATTTTTCGGGTCTGCCGGGCATCGTGATTGACGATGGATTTACATCGAGGGACACTATTTTTCTTCTTTTTAATAAAGGACTTCTCAAAAACTGTGTTCTGTGGTTTTTACTTTTTTACACTTTTTTGGTGAAAAGGTACCTATTCACATGGGGGGGGAGGCAGGATCTGGGGGGGGGGGGGGGATCAAGGGGGCTTCCAGATTCCGATAAGTTCCCCACCCGCAGACCCCAACAACCACAGCCCAGGGCTGTTGGGAAGAGGCCCTTGTCCCCATCAACATGGGGACAAGGTGCTTTGGGTGGGGGGGACAGAGTCCCTCCCTGCCCCAAAGCACCAAACTCCTCCATGTTGAGGGCATGTGGTCTGGTATTGTTCAGAAGGGGGGGGGCTAGCCCGCTGCTTTTTTTTTTTTTAATTTTGGTGTGGGGATTTCCTTTAATCTATACAAAACCCGAGGGGCCTGGTATGGACTGGGGGGGCATCCTATGCCGTTTTTTTTTTCTATATCTGTATTGCCCGGAGCCAGCAATATATTACAGCCGCAAGCAGCAAGCCCGTGGGCACCCATAATCGCTCCCCACTGAGAGAGAACGACGGTCAGCTATTGTAAACATTGTTCTCTCTGAAATGATCACAGAGCTCCTGTGTTCCCCCCTTTATAGGATCACAAGTCTCTGGGTTAATTTCACAAGTCCCTCCGCCCCCACAGTTAGAAAACACTCCCCTAGGCTCACAATTAACCCTTTTATCACCACTGGGTTAACCCCTTCCCTGCCAGTGTCATTATTACAATAAAAGTGCATATTTTTAGCACTAATTACTGTAGTAATGTCACTGGTACCCCCAAAACTGTCAAAAATGTCAGTTAGGTGTCCGATCTGTCTGCCGCAATGTCACAGTCCCGCTTAAAGTTACTAGTAAAAATAAATAAAGAAATAAAAATGACACAAATCTTTCCCCTAGATTGTAGACGCGATAACTTTTGCGCAAACCAATCAAAACATGCTTATTGCAATTTTATTTACCAAAAATATGTAGCAGAATACAAATTGGCCCAAAAAGAAGGATGAAAAAAATACATTTTTAAATTTTGTTTTTTTGGGGAATGTTCTATAGCAGAATGTGAAAAATATTGTTTTTTTTTTTATTTCAGAATTGACACTCTTTTTGTTTATAGCGCAAAAAAAAAAGAAAAATCGCACAGGTGATCAAAATTTTTTATAGCGCAAAAAAAAAAGAAAAAAAAAAAAAGAAAAAAAATCGCACAGGTGATCAAATACCACCAAAAAAAAATCTCTATTTGTGGGGAAAAAGGACATCAAATTTAATTAGGGACAGCATTGCATGCTCCGCGCAATTGTCCGTTTAAATAACGCAGTGCCGAATCACAAAAAATGGCCTGGTCATTAAGGGGGAAAAGCTTTCCGGTCCAGGAGTGGTTAAAGGAGAATTATATTAAAAAAATGATTAATTAAACCCACAAGTGTTTGTTTTTTAGCACTACTATTCCATTATATTGGCTTTTGGAACCTAAAAAAGTTAGATTTTTACATTTTTTTTTTGGGGGGGGGGGTGTTATATAACAGAAAGTGAAAAATATTGTTTTGTTTTTTTTCAGAATTGTCGCACTTTTCTTGTTTATAGCGCAAAAAAAATAAAATAAAATCACACAGATGATCAAATACCACCAAAAGAAAGCTCTATTTGTGGGGAAAAAAAGGGCATCAATTTTATTTAGGTACATCGTCACACGACTGCGCAATTGCCTGTTAACGCAAAAAATGGCTTGGTCATTAGGGGGCAAAACCTTCCGGTCCAGAAGTGGTTAAAGAAATTTTTATTGTTTAACTTTAAGCAAACAATCATTTAAAAAACTGTTTTTTGCATTGATACATGTCTCCCAGGGCAGTACCCGGGTCCCCATACACTATTTATGGCAATAACTTGCATACAAGCCTTTAAAATTAGGACTTTTGATTTTTTATGCCCATGACCCATAGACTTTATTAGAGTTTGCATGTTCGCTAGAACTTTTCCTCTGTTCGAGATGTTCTTGTGCGAACTGAACAGGGGGGTGTTCAGCCCAACCCTAGTGATAAGGTGACATTAGAGGAAAGCATTTGGGGGAGAGAGAGAGAGAGCGAATGCAGCGGTCTTTCAAAAGCAGTTTTTTTGGAAAAAATACACTTCAAAGAATTGAAAAAAAAAATAAAAAAACAGTAAAGTTAGCCCAGTTTTTTTGTATAATGTGAAAGATGATGTTACCCCAAGAATTGTGGGGGAATCGTAATCTTTACTCTAAGCAAAAGAATTGTGATTCCTATTTTATCCAGGATCGTGCAGCTCTATTGTATACATTCTTATTTAAAAACTATATTCTTTGTGATAACAATATAATTCTATTTCCAGTTTCTTGTGGGAAACATCTGTCCCAGTTTAGTGAAGCTGTGATGGAGTGGTATTTGGACGGGGCCTTTTGGCTTTATAAAGCTCTTTCCCAGCAATCCTCGCACCTTCTGATACACAGAAGTTGGCAGTGCACTAAAGAGAAGCTTTCAGGTTTGTACAAAAATTATTTTTAGATCATTCTCCTAGATATCAACATTCTTGGATTTCCTAATAGAGTTCTCAGTAGGGTTGTCACCTTTCTTGAGAAAAAATGTCGGCTTTATGGTTTCTTTCCTACTATTTACATTGGAAACAAGTCCCATTTTTCCTGACCAGGCCAGTAAAACACTGACAAGGTGGCAGCCATGGTTCTAGGTCCTTGTACCTGAAGGGGTGGAATTTGTCTAAAAGTGTATTGCGTTAAAGTGATTGTAAAGGATCACCGTGTAAAACGACCCATTCAGTTTAACCGTTTAAACGCTCTCACGTTTGTTTGAATGACAATTGCGCGGTCATGCTACACTGTACCCATATGAAATTTTTATCATTTTTTTCACACAAATAGAGCTTTCTTTTGGTAGTATTTAATCATCTCTGGGTTTTTTATTTCTTACAAAAAAAAAGAAAAAAAAGACAGAAAATTTTGAAAAAAAAAAAAGTTTTTCCTTATTTTCTGCGAGTAAATTTTGAAAATACATACAATTTTTTTCCTTCACTGATGTGCGCTGATGAGGCGGCACTGATGGGCACTGATAGGCTGCACCGATGGGCACTGATGAGGTGGCACTTATGGGCACTGATGAGGTGGCACTTATGGGCACTGATGAGGAGGTACTAATATGCCGCACTGATGAGCACTGATAGGTGGCACTGATAGGCGGCACTGATGAGTGGCACTGCTGGGCACTGAGAGGTGGCACTGACGGGCGGCACTGATGGGCACTGAGAGGTGGCACTGCTGGACACTGATGGACACTGATGGGTGGCACTGATGAGCACTGATGGGCAGCACCATCAGTGCCCACACTCAGTGCCCATAGTGCTGCTAGTCAGTACCCATCAGTGCCTAGATGAGCAGGCACTGACTGGCAGCACTATGGGCACTGCTTGTGGGCACTGATGGGGGGCACTGATGGCGGGCACTGTGGGCACTGATGGTGGGCACTTGTGTTATTTTATTTACCTCTTTTG
Source organism: Pelophylax lessonae (assembly GCF_965119305.1). Classification (NCBI taxonomy): domain Eukaryota; kingdom Metazoa; phylum Chordata; class Amphibia; order Anura; family Ranidae; genus Pelophylax; species Pelophylax lessonae. The sequence goes on along the minus strand of NC_138769.1, from coordinate 51,121,118 downwards.
TAATCAGGGCACTGGTGATCAGTGCCCTGATTACATTTTTCTTTGTCCCCTAAGTGCTGATCTGCTCTGCTCCTTCCTCACACGCAGTCTCTGTGTGAGGAAGGAGAGCTGGCGATGAGAGATGATCTCATATGTTTACATATGAGATCATCTCTCATTGGATGGTCCGATCACGTGGTAAATGACCGCTGTGATTGGCCATTTACCACGATCTGTGATTGGCTGTGTCCAAGGGACACGACCGACACAGATTTTCCCCGATGCGGGAGCGCGCGGGGAGCCTGTCACTGGGAAGCCGTTTAAAGACGGTCTCCCGTAAATTAGAGCCCGCGCTGTAGCCGTCTTTCGGCTATAGCGCGGGCGGCAAGAAGTTAAATTAGAAATGAAAGGCAAACCATTTGTGTATAGATATAACATTATAGATACCATTTTTTTTTTTAATAAGTGATCCCATTCCCTCTGTTCTCAGCTGCATAAGAGCTGGGGGAGGAGAAGCAACACTACACTAAGCTTCCCAGTGAATGGCTGTGCAGAGAGGAGGGGTGTCAGGTCAAGTCTGATCATTGGAAGAGAGCACACTAAGGTCCATGCACAGCTAGAGAACTGACTGTGCTGTGCTCTCCTGCTTAGTGTGGTCAGGAACACCAGGTATTTCACACAAATAGAACAGGAGACTTTTCCATAGAAGTACATTTTATTCTATTTTGGATAGAGATGGGAAGGGTCCTTAAAGGGGGATCTCCCCATCACTTCCTGCCAAGTGTAAAGTGAGGGCAAGTCCCTTCTACAGGAAATCAACCACACTCCTTGTTTCTTGTACAGGTACAGCAAAGAAAGGAAGTGAGGCAAAATCTCCCTCCTAGGGTCAAGGACATAAATCAAAAATTGACAGAAATCTAAACTCTATCCCATCCAAAGTTTTAAAAAACAGTTGGCTGGTCTACTTCAGGGGGTCCCTACAGATCCCATTGATAGAGACCTTAAAGACCTTCTGGCCCCCAACCAGTGGCGGCTGGTCATACGGTCGTGGTGACTGTCAGCCACCAGCTCTCTGTTCTGCCTCTCCTGTGCTCACTGGAGGGCTGGGCATTGGAAGGGGCGGAAGTGGTCAGCTCAGCTTCTGAGCGGCTCGCTGAGAGCCTGAGCCAGGTGGCGGTCCAAGCATGTAGGCGGAACCTGACCATATAGTCGCAATCTTTCCTTAGCCTGGACCGGCTCTGTGATGTCAGCCTGCTGTCTGCTCAAAACAGGTCACAGGAGTGCAGAATGAACTGCACTCCTGTGATCCACAGGAGAAGTACAGCCAAATGAGCTTTGGTTGTACTTCTCCTGTAAATTAAAAGGTCACTCAGTTATACTAGATCTTGCACTTCAGGGAAGGTCCTCTTATTCTTTGTGCCTCCCCCTCTAAATTCAGCATAAAAGTGCAAAAAATAACCTGTGTTGGGAAAAAAAGATAATATACTCAACTTAAAGATGTGTGGGACTGGAAAAAAATATACATACATACTCACCTAGAGGGCTGCAGCCTTAATTTGATGATGCTGTTCCCCTTCAGCTCTAAGACTAAGAACCGAATGTTTAAAAAAAACACTGATTGTCTTCACTGAGCAGACAGTAGTAACTGTCAGTCATCGGCTCTCTGCCTTGGCCCTCCAGCACTTACTGGAGTGCCGGACTGTGGAGGGGGTGGAAGTGGCTGGCTCGGGCTCTCAGTGGCGCATAGAGAGGCTGAGCCAGCTGCCAGTCATTATTGTTCCCTTTAAGCTCTAAGACTAAGAATCGAATGAACAAATAACCACCGATCGTCTTCACTGAGCAGACAGTAGTAATTGTCAGTCATCGGCTCTCTGCATTGGCCCTCCAGCACTTACTGGAGTGCCGGACTGTGGAGGGGGTGGAAGTGGCTGGCTCGGGCTCTCAGTGGCGCATAGAGAGGCTGAGCCAGCTGCCAGTCATTATTGTTCCCTTTAAGCTCTAAGACTAAGAATCGAATGAACAAATAACCACCGATCGTCTTCACTGAGCAGACAGTAGTAATTGTCAGTCATCGGCTCTCTGCATTGGCCCTCCAGCACTTACTGGAGTGCCGGACTGTGGAGGGGGTGGAAGTGGCTGGCTCGGGCTCTCAGTGGCACATAGAGAGGATGAACCAGCTGCCAGTCATTATTGTTGGGATTCCTGCAGAGTGTGGACTGGCTCTGTGATGTCAGCTGACAGCGGGCTTTAGCCCACTGTAGGCTAAATTTGAGTAACAGGAGAGCAGAAATAAATGCACTCCTGTGACCCAGAAGAAAAGTATGGAAAAAGATCTTTGACCAAACTTCTGTTTTAAGATTGCATGTACTGATACATTCATTTGAAAATCCTAGTTTGTACATTGGATGTACTTCAAAAAGTTCTTTCAAAAAATGTTGGCTTTAACATTCAGAATTTTGGAGTGAAAGGACTTTCTTTAACAAAAACCACATACTGTACACTGTTAGAAATTTGTTTGTAGCACTCACCCCCCAGGGAGCTGCTGAGTGTGGATTCCCCTGGGTTACCCTTAGCGACAGTCTGTAAAACTTATCTCTTCAAGTCTTGGCTTAGACAAGAAACAGTCCAGGGGATTTTGGTTTTTGTGTTTAATTTTAGAACTTGGAGGGAGAAGGGATGAGTGGGATACTCCAACTTGAACTATGCACAAATTCTGAGGACACTAACTGTAATGAGTGCGGCTAGGCCGCTGCTTCACCTTGCCACTGAAGTGAAGTAGAAAAAAGGTTCCTGACTCTTCAGGGTCCTGGCTTGGCACCCCCTTTCTCACTTCCCGTGCATGCCAGCCCCTTGTCCACTGACTCTCCACTGGAATCCCTTCCTGGGCAGACCCCTGGCAAGCTTCCCGGTACTCACAGACAAGGTTTTTCCCTGGTTTGCTCTGCCTTCAGCTCCACTTGTCAGTATCCTGGACCTCCTGGCTCAGCATCACACACTTGGTCCACTAGGCCGACTGCCTGTGACCACCTTCCTTGCTGACAGGAGGAGAGACAAACCGTCACCCTCCTCCTGGGACCTATGCTGGCTTCCCACCCAAAGATGCCCTGTCACATGTGCCCCTGGCTTTTATGCCCTATCCCAGGATGCACCACTGTTGTGCCCTCCCACTGGGACAGCCACAAAAGCCTGTGTGTCACTGGCTGGGTTTCCTCCACTGTCCAACAGGCTTTCCTATTGTATACAGTGGGGACACTCCCTCAGACCAAATGAATCACACATGAACACATGTAACAGGCAAAACTACTGATCAGGCTCCCCTGATAAGCAGATGGAGCAAACAATGCTTTTATCTAGCACCTACCTAGGAGGATGCTACATGCTCATTGGAGAAACTTTCAATTTTTCTTGTCACTGCGGTCAAAAACGAACATGGATTTGACCCCACTAACTAATCAATATTTTCAAACAAAATTTTACTTGTGTATGGCTAGCTTTATCCTGACTTGCGGTGGGTGACGTCATTCCCCCGCCAACAAGATCGCTGAGTAGCCCAAATATCGAGAGAAGATATTGCAGCACAGCACAGGATCATCTTCCTGCGAGATCTGGGCTATTCAATATTCTCTGATCTGGCTGGATGGAGGATGATGTCACCCTCACCTACGTTCTGCAGGAGGAATATAGAAAAAATTAAGTATATTATCCAACTTTTGCCACAACACAGGTTTTTTTTTTTTCCCCTTTACTTTTTTTCCAGCGTTTGAGAAGTAGGGAGGTGGACACCTTGAATAAGCGGACCTTGTCACCTAGGTACAAGGTCTGCTTTAACCACTTGCCGACCGCCGCACGACTATCTACGGCGGCGGTCAGCCCCTCACAGGCAAAGTGACGTAGGGCTACGTCACTAGCTTGTGAGGGTCTAGGGAGCAAGCGCGCGCCGCCGGAGGCGCGCTCCCGCGTGGTCACGGACCCCCCCGCGCGTGTGACCGGCGGACCCGATGTCCGCCGGCCACTCTGCGATCGGCGGGGGAGAGGGAGAAAGTCAGGCAGCTTGTGTAAACAAGCCACCTGTCATTCTCCCCTCTGTATGAGAGATGATCATACGGATCTACTATGTAGATCCGTTGATCACTCTGCATACAGCTGAAGCCACAGCCAATCACAGTAAGAATCATGCCCCTAGGGATACACACAGCCCCTCCCTCTCAAATAAAGTTAACCCCTTCACTACCAGTGTATTTTTACAGTAACAGTGCATATATATATAGCACTGATTACTGTAGAAATGTCACTGGTAACCTCAAAAGTGTCAAAAATGTCAGTCAAGGGTCCGATCTGTCCGCCGCAATGTCGCAGTACCGCAAAAAAAAAAAAAAAAAAAAAAAAAAAATCGCAGATCGCCGCCATTACGCGTTTAAAAAAAAAACAAAAATGACAAAAATCTTTCCCTTAGTTAGTAAACGCAATAACTTTTGCGCAAACCAATCAAAATACGCTTTTTGCGATTTTTTTTTTTACCAAACATATGTAGCATAAAACAAATTGGCCGAAAATGTTAAAAAATTTTGATTTTTACATTTTTTTTGGGGGGAATTTCATATAAAAAAAGTGAAAAATATTGCTATTTTTGCAAAATTTACGCTCTTTTTTTGTTTATAGCGCGTGATCAAAAAATCGCACAGGTGAACAAATACCGCCAAACGAAAGCTCTGTTTGTGGGAAAAAAAGGACACCAAATTCGTTTAGGTACAGCGTCGCACGACCGCGCAATTGTCCGTTAAAGTCACGCAGTGCCGAATCGCAAAATACCCCCTGGTCGTTTAGCAGCCAAATCCTCCGGGGCTTAAGTGGTTAAGGATTAAATCTAATTTAACACACCAAAATGTAGAGGAGTGAATGAAACCTTATTTGAGAGCATCAGATGTTGGACAAGCTCGGTATGTGGTTTTAGAAACTCTGTATTTTAAAACAATATTCCAGTTTTTAGCTAAAGCAGAGTCTTTTTAGTATTGAAATGGTTTCTTGCTTTCACAGACTAATCTACGATAACCATCTGAAATTCCCTCCACTTGCCCGTTTAGCCAGATTAATTATATCCACATGTTGTTTATAAAAACAAAGCTACACATTGCAAAAAAAAAAAAAAAACACTGATTAATAAGCATGAAAGGTCTGACTCATGGACTAAAAGTCACACAGACATTCCAAACTCAAAGGAATCTGAGCACATAAAATGCAACAACAACGTACAGAAGAAACAATCCATGAAATCCAGCAAACAGCTTCACCCTGAGCCCCGGCCGGTTGTCCCTGGACAGGTTCAGCCACCATGCGACTGGTAGCAATCAGGCAAGACGCTGCAGAAGCAGGAAGTCTAAATTTAGGTTTTACTACCTATAATGGAGGATTTATGGAATGGTTTAATTGGCAGTCTTGGGACTTAAACCTTTTGCTGGGGAACAAAAACATCATTCTGGGCATGCTATATGAACCTTTCCTTTAGTGGTCTGAAAAAAATGCAAACTAGGAATGAACTTTAACGATGTAATATCCCCTTTCTGAAAGGTTGGGCTTAGCCCTCCATGATTTAATTTTTCATTTGTACAAGTTTTAACAATTTTTGTTTCATATCTTTCCGCTAGAAAATTGTACAGTCATCTTCTTATCTTTTAAGCACAACCCCAGCATTTTTTTTTTAAAGTTCTAGTTAGCGTGCCAAAGGGTTTTTTATTACTGTTACTTTAGGTATTGTGGAGGTTTCCCTTCACTTCCTGTGTGGTCACCTAAAATGGTAATGGGAAAATCTCTACATTGGGGGTAAAGATGGAAATTAAATGGTAAGTGAGGATCAGTAAAAACCTTTATTGGGTTTTATGGCTGTCTATATCCTTATTGGGTTGATCTTGCTGCTTTCTGTTGCCCCAATAGGGACACAGTTGACAATAAGAACCTGGCAGAAGCAAAAAAAATCAATCCCCACTCTGTCTACAACACATGTCAAACACAAGGCCCGCGAGCTGACTCCAGCCCACCAGGTCATTTCATGTGGCTCTCGCACCTCTCCTGCAGCTGTAGCACCCTCCTCGCCTCTGCTTCTACCTTGTCTCCACAGTTGGCAGCAGAGAGGAGGAGAGAACTCCTACTACAGATCCGGAACCTCAAGGTGCAGCTGCAGCACCCATTTGTCTCTGCCTCTCCTGGTCTCAGCATTGAGCTGACTCTAGCCCTCCTCTGGCCCTCCTCCAGACCCTGCACTTTCTGCTTCCAGGCTGCATCCCCAGCTTCTTCCCTGTGTCAACACAAGGTGGGGGCGCACTGTGATGTAAGGAAGGGTGGAGGACTCTTGACTTCTGTTGGTGGGGGGCTCTTGACATCTGATATAAGAGGGATGGGGTGCTCTTAACATCTAGTCCTACAGATACAACCGGCCCTTTCAGGGCAACCATAAAACTGATGTGGCCCACAATGAAATTGAGTTTGACACCACTGGTCTACAACTATAGAATATGTTTTGACCGGAGGTTGAGGTTTAACATATTTGGGCTTATTCCATACATGGGCATTCTTTTTTAAGGTGGGGGGTGCACTATGATGTAAGGGAGGGTGGAGGACTCTTAACTTCTGATGGTGGGGGGCTCTTGACGTCTCATATAAGGGGGGGGTGGGGTTTTCTGTACATCTAGCCCTACAGATACAACTGACCCTTTCAGGGCAACCATAATGCTGATGCGGCCCTCAACGAAATTGAGTTGACACCCCTTGTCTACAACTATAGAATATATTTTGACCGGAGGTTGAGGTTTAACATATTTGGGCTTATTCCATACATGGGCATCCTTTTTTAAGGTGGAGGGTGCACTTTGATGTAAGGGAGGGTGGAGGACTCTTAATGTCTGATGGTGAGGGTCTCTTGACATCTGATATAAGGGATAAGGGGGTGGGTTCTCTGTACATCTAGTCTTACAGATACAACAGGCCCTTTCAGGGCAACCATAATGCTGATGCGGCCCACAATGAAATTGAGTTTGACACCCCTGGTCTACAACTATAGAATAGGTTTTGACCGGAGGTTGAGGTTTAACATATTTGGGCTTATTCCATACATGGGCATCCATTTTTAAGATTTGTGAAGTTTTATAGGAACTGGAGAATGCCAGTGTTTTGATAATAAAATGATAAAAATTCGTTCTCTGACCTTAAAGCGGAGTTCCACCCTGGAATACTTTTTTTTAATAAAAATACCCCCGGGACAGTCAGGGCTAGTACATTCCACAATGGCTAGCCTCTGATCTGTCCCGGGTTGCACTTACCTTTTAGGACAAATACTTACCTTGAAAAAGTATTGTGCAGCGCTGCCATCTCAGGTGTGGGCAGCTTGAAGCCAGCGCGATCCTCTTCTGTGTCCTCTTCCGTCTTCTTCGGTCCCACGATGCACTGCACCGGCCCCACCGTCACTTCCGGTGCGCACGCGTCATCCCTCCACAGCTTCTGGGCATGCCCAGAAGCTGTTTAGAAGGGAATGACGCGCGTGCCCCGGAACTGACGTCGGGGCCGGTGCAAGCGCAATGATTCCCGGGAGCGATGACGTTCAGCTCCCAGGAATCATTGCAAAGCCAGGAAGTGACGACGGGCCGTGGCCGCCGATGGGAGGAAGGAAGTAAGGTAAGTATATTTTCTTCTCTACGAGGTAAGTAAAAAAAAATGCGATTATCCATTTGTTTTTCAGGTGACCGGGAGCGAGAAGATGGAGGTAAGTATCATTTTAGGGTGGAACTCCACTTTAACTAAATTTAAAATACAGCACACATTATCATTAGAAACTAATTAAATATGTAAAAATAACACTAGGCTGAAAAGTTATAAGAAGGACTTAATTTGTAAATCCTATTAAAAACACTATTTTTCTAATTTTTTTAAAGTAGGATAGGGAAGGACAAAAGGTTTTTATTGCTTTTGTGAAAATGCAGTTGGGAGGTGCTGGACCCAACATTGTGTAGGGCTTCTCTTCAATGAAATCAATGGTGGGGAATGTCATTTTCTTGGTTAACCAGGTCCACATAACACGAAGGAGCTATTAAGAGGCACCTAGGATCAAGATTGACAGGGAAGAAATATGGGACACCACAGCAATTATTGGGAGTCCAAATGGAAGGATCTATCTGAGACACAAAGGGCATGGTTGCAATGACCAGCTGTGAAAACCTGAAATAATGAATGGTCTTTTATCCTTGCAAAATGTTGTTTATACTAATCAGTTCTTTAATTGCATGGAGTCAATTTGTGTTTTTTTTTCCTCCAAACACCATCCAAACTCTGATCAAGGAGGAACATGGAAGCCCCTGAAATGTGTTGGGTTATAACATATGTGGAAATAAACTTCCAATTGGAATTGCCATTATCAGGTGTTAAACCTAATTTTTTTTCTCTGAGGTTTTCATTGCTTTCAGGGTCCTTGTTGTGGAGATTTCCCCTCATTTTCCACCTCAGAGACGGCAGTCACTAGGACAGGGGATACAGACAATTATAGCATACTGACTGCAGTTTTCAGCCTTTACCATTATGTTAAAAATGATTGCGTTTCTATTGCTTTTAGAGTCTCCATTGCAGATATTTCCCTTCACTTTGTGTCCTGGTGACAGATGCATAAGAAATGAAAGGAATATTCCTTCAAAGGGAACCCAGGCTGCAACGCAAACCTGAAAGACGTGCTAAACCCTGTTTTTGCCAATAAGCATTCAAAACATGACAAAGGATTCCTAGAGTACTGGGGGTTAGCTAAACACATAAGGGATCAGCTTAGGCTATTGAATTATGTAAAAAATTGTATTTTCACATAGAATAAGCAAATAAAGAGCCTGGAAAATATGAAAAGAAACCTAAAATTTCACCTGCTGGCTCAAAAGGAGAATACAAAATATTAAACATTTATTATTTCATATTTATTTATCTGACTAAAAGGTGGCCACACATATCTAGGTATGATAAATCACAAACTAGCATTTCATTATCTAAAAAATAATTGAACAATGCAACACACAATATTCACCCACTCTTGTAATTGATCATTGATATATTTAAATAATTTAGTAAAAGCATTCATAAAATGTATCTAAATTACAAAAAAATATTTGAGGCACACACAGATGTTTGTTTAAGGGATCAGAAATTATCAATCAAATTCTATAATGGCCATTTGAGAGAGCTGAAATCTATTGAGAGCTCTCGAATTCTATTGAATAGAGGCTCTCTGGTTTGCAACTTATATTTAAAGCGGTAGTATACTCTAATGAAAAATAAAAAACCCTGCAAGACAAAGGAATAATGAGCTAGTATGCATCGCATCCTAGCTCATTATGAAAAACTTACCTCAGAACGAAGCCCCGACACGGACCCCCGGACACCGCTGTGGGAGCTGACATGATCCCTCGGCATCTCTTCCGGCGCGGCATCTCTTCGGCGGCTCCGGCGCTGTGAGTGGCCGGAGCCGCGGGAGTAATTTTCCGGCAATTTTCGGCAAGGAACTCTGAAGGTCCGCAGGACCATGCAGGTTTAGGAGATATTAATTGTACCTACAGGTAAGCCTGATTATAGGCTTACCTGTAGTTAAAAGTCAAAAAAAGCAGTATACTACCGCTTTAATATGTTTATTTGCTTTAAATAGAGGACTTGGGATGTCTAAGACTCATGAAATGCTCCCCGAGGAAATAGGGCTTTTTTAAACCCATGAAACGCATTGTGTTATGAACATTGGAATCCCCCCCCCCATGTCTTTATGGACCTTGCTTTGTGCACTGGTCCAAATCATTTGGTGGAGGGGGGATTATGGAATGGTTGTTTTTTAGGGGTTGGGCTTGGCCCCTTAGTTCCAGTTAAAGAGACTCTTAAGGCGTCAGCTTACCAAGACATTTTGGACAATTTCATGCTCCCAACTTTGTAGGAAAAATTTGGGGATGGTCCCTTCCTGTTCCAACATGACTGCGCACCAGTGCACAAAGCAAGGTCCATAAAGACATGGCTGAGCAAGTTTAGGATGGAGGAACCTGACTGGCCTGCACAGAGTCCTTACCTCAACCCTATAGAACAGTGGTCCTCAACTCCGGTCCTCAGGGCCCACTAACAGGCCAGATTTTAAGTATTACCTTGGGGAGATGCAGACTAGAGTACTGCAATCACTGAGCAGCAAATTATATCACCTGAGATGTATTTCAGTTATCTTGCAAATCTGGCCTGTTAGTGGGCCCTGTAGGCCAGGGTTGAGGACCACTGCTATAGACCACCTTTGGGATGAATTAGAGCAGAGACTGTGAGCCAGGACTTCAACATCAGCGCCTGGCCTCACAAATGTGCTTCTGAAAGAATGGTCAAACATTCCCATAGACACACTCCTAAACCTTGTGGACAGCCTTCCCAGAAGAGTTGAAGCTGTTATAGCTGCAAAGGGTGGGCCAACTCAATATTGAACCCTACGGACTAAGACTAGGATGCCATTAAAGTTACCAGTATGTGCGTGTAAAAGGCAGGCATCCCAATACTTTTTACAATATGGTGTATGCATGTTTTTTTACTATTCCCTGTAAATGATTGATTGAATGATCATATTGATACATGCTTTGTCCTCATAAAAAAATATTTTTTAACAAAGTTTTTTTTTTTTTTTTTTTTAGTCTCAGCCATAATATAAAGAGAAAGTAAGCACTGAACCATTATAACCTTTAACTTTAAAACAATACATGTACTTATGTATCAACACATCAGGGTGAAAAAGGGACATCAGAGGCATGAAGGATGAATTTTCGATCCAAGAGAGGGACCTTTGGAAGCTGTGAGAACTTGATCCAACAAATATGCTTCCACCGAGAAAGAACCCACAAGTCATCTATCTCTGTGTAATCTGGAACAAATTTGACCAGCAGAAAACATAAAGTAGACCAGTTTATTGGAGAGAAAGCCAGGGCTGTAAATAAACTTGGCACACACTGTATGAGCAGGTCACCAGATGTCCAAGTCCAAACGCACAATGTGCTTTTAATGTGCTCCTCTGCATGTTTTCACCTCCGTAGCCTCAAATCTCTCTTCTAGGGTAGAAGCAAACCGAGAGTATGAAAACAAGTCATAATGAATACAGTTCCTGCCATGTTCCTCGGAAAATAGAAGTGAGTAATCCAGTGCGGTTGTGAGGGACTTGAAGCAACCACAGAGTAACCGAGTCACTTAAAATATCTTTTTCTTTTTTTTTCTCCATTTAGAAACGTCACAAGCCAACACGTCAGTTTCTGTCAGAAACACAAACACATACTGTAGCTCTTCTATGTGCTCTGTTTGGGTCTTGATTTATTTTTTCTGGGGCCTGAAGACTTTTAAGGGTTATTAATCAATCTCTTCAAATATCTAGAATTACAAGAAAAAGTTTCATGTGATGCAGGACATGCCATTTTATACGGTTCAATTTTTCTATCAGAGCCCCTCTTTAGTGTTTACCTATCCCCTGCATATCGGTGGGCAAGCATACCGAGGGGGGATTTTTATTATTCTGACAAATTAACAGATGTCTCTTAAAGAAACCTAAATGGTCAAAGTATCAAAAGGGTCTATTTATCAATGTTTTAGTTTTCAATCATTATTATTCCTTTGCGAAAGTGTGTACTACAAGTACAATCACTCATGTATTCAAAACAGTGGATATTTCCAAAACCATACAGAGATGTTTTTGCCAATACAAATATGAAGTGCAACTTGTACAGGTTATAAATCTGTGGTATCTATTAACCACTTAAGCCCCGAAAGGTTTTACCCCCTTCCTGACCAGGGGGTATTTTGCGATTCGGCACTGCGTGACTTTAACGGACAATTGCGCGGTCGTGCGAGGCTGTACCCAAGTGAAATTGACGTCCTTTTTTTCCCACAAACAGAGCTTTCTTTTGGTGGTATTTGATCACCTGTGTGATTTTTTGATCATGCGCTATAAACAAAAAAAGAGCGACAATTTTACAAAAATAACAATATTTTTCACATTTTTTTTATATGAAATTCCCCCCCAAAAAAATGTAAAAATCAAAAATTTTTAACATTTTAGGCCAATTTGTTTTATGCTACATATGTTTGGTAAAAAAAAAAAAAAAAATAAAAAAAATAAAAAAAAAGTCACGGTGGGACGCCTGCCATAGATTAGCACAGGACCCGTTCTAATAGGAGCGACACAAGTCGCTCCGACTTAGAAAAAGGGTCCTGTACTACTTTGGGGCGACCTGCATAGACTTCAATGATATGAAGTCCGTGCATGTCGGGCCGAGGTCGCGGTGCACGCCGTGCACCGCGACTTCACAGGTCGCCCCAGCAAGTAGCGTCGCCCCTATGTGAACGGGGTCTTACCGAAATAATGTAGCAAGTCAGGACTGAGAACGTTTGTCCTGGGTGGCAAATACAATCAAACAGCCAAAAGACCCTTTCATTATAGTTACAGGTTTACATCTTCCAGCATCAACTAATTTTGCAGCTCTTGGCATTTAGTTACATGACATCTCAGAGTGACAAAGCAAGTTTTTGGATGACTTAAATCTTCCATTCTGTGAATGCAGATCTGAATAGGGATTAGGCATGCCGAAGTTGTCACTGACTGACATCCCCTCTCTGATTGATGGCTGAATTGTGAAGTATCTCTATTCAGGACCACCAGCTCAACATAACCTTATAAAATTGGCCCAAGAGGAAAATATCCCCCTACCCTCTGTCCAGACCCACCTACTTAGCAGACAGATTTAAAAAAGTGGTAGCAAGGCATCAGTATCTATAGAAGAAATGCAGATTAGAACCTTTCTGAAATCCTTGCACTATATACATTTTATATGTAGTTTATTTTTCAAACTATGACAGTACTAGGCCCTGCCAAGGTGTCCAGTTAGGAAAAAGGTACACAGGATTTACCCTCAGGCAAAGTATTTATTATGAGCGAAAAAAAAAAAAAAAAAAGGTTTTTGTAGTCCTGGAGCTTGGAGACCTCAGAGATTTGGGTGGAAAGTCTCCAATCCAGGACATGCTGTAGACCTGCAGGCTATGTGATTGCACGGGTGTGCATATTAGTTATAAGCCAGGCCTGATCATAGCTCAGGGCTCCCATTTGGAGACAGAGCCCTGTCAGGAGAGAGCTGTGCACCCCAGCCAAAAGGGACATGTGTTCCAGCCAAGAGACTGCACCCCATGTTGGATGGATTCCTTGCCCACAGGACTGGGAGAGTCAGGACAGCTGTGTGAGTCTGGGGAGACTGAGAAAGCTAAGTCGACTACTGAGTCTAGGGGTCTGGAGGGAGTCCATAGGTCTCATGAGAGTGGGACAGCTTGGGGGGTCAGGATAACCCCTATTAAGAGGCCAGGAGTGGGCCCGTGTAGCAGAAGTGCTGCTTTTGGTAAGGCTGAATGAGCCAAGAGGAGTTGGGTAAGATATGTCTAAGAGACCAAAGTAAATAGAACCAAGTGGCTTTGCATTTTCTGTTGTCCTTTTGCTGTGTGAAACTGAAATGCCTTGCGTGGGCAACTGGTGTGTTGAACTTTTCTTATCCCTTTTCAATAAATGTGGGCTGGAAAGATCTTAAACCAAATGTTTGGACTGCCATGACTAAAAATGCATCTACCCTTGGTTGATTGGTGGGGGGTGAGCTCTTGCCATAATGTAAAAGTATGTACAACTTACTTGTACATGATGATGATAATAGCGCGGTCATGCGACGCCGTACCCAAACAAAATTTACGTCTTTTTTTTCCCCACAAACAGAGCTTTCTTTTGGTGGTATTTGATCACCTGTGTGATTTTTACTTTTTGCGCTATAAACAAAAAAGTGCGTAAATTTTGAAAAAATAACAATATTTTTCACATTTTTTTTATATGAAATTCCCCCCAAAAAATGTAAAAATCTAAATTTTTTAAAATTTTTGGCCAATTTGTTTTCTGCTACCTATGTTTGGTAAAAAAAAATCACAATAAACGTATTTTTATTGGTTTGCGTTTACTAACTAAGGGAAAGATTTCTGTCATTTTTGGTGTTTCTTTTTTAACGAGTAATGATAGGCCAAAAGGTAGCAAATAGGAAAAGTTTACTGTGAGGGTTCATATACCTAACAGGACACACAATATATACTATTATTATTAATATATAGTTTGAAAATAAAAAGAACACGGAAAAGCAAATACAAACTGGTGGATCCCAAATGTGAGTGGTGGTGGTGGAGAGAAATACATCAATGATAATCTCATTATTACTAGACCCCTGTATCTGTCCCATAAGCTTCTTATAACCCAAGGTTGACTTTGCAGACAACAGAAACCCACTGACCACATCAGTATAGTAATGTAAAGAAAGGTTATTGCTATTTAACACTTCTAGGTTATTTTTTGTTAAAGCCCTTCCACAAATCCATGATCTTGTTTATTAGAGAGCGCAGATGGTTTCGCTATTACAGAACACTATGCGGGTTTCCGTAATGAGAGAATCTGAGCGTCAAAAGGAAAAACGTGTTTATTGAAATATTATAGTCCTCAATATGTTACATTGTTTCCTAATGTACTGTATATGTGATACTGCAATCTACCGTACATATCGTTCTAAATTACACATAGAGTTCAATGCTGTGACTCTATTTGCGCCTTTACTCCCTCCCGAAACAAAAACTATTTTTTTGCTTTTTGCGTGCCTTTGGGCTTTCATCCAAAAAAGCTATTTATTTGCACCTGGCTTCTCTCTCACTCTTAGATGTAAAAAATAAAATAAAATAATAAATTGCACTTGCCGGACATTCTGGCTTGGGATGCTGTAGATGGGCCACAGGACTTCAGAACCCTAAGGAGACCTGCGGCACATCTGCACATGTGCGGGGGTTTCCTGCACATGCGTGAAGACAATGGGGTTGATTTACTAAAACCGGAGCACTCAGAATCTGATGCAGGTGTGCATACTAACCAGTCAGCATTTAACTTCAGCTTATTCAATTAAAGCAGTGGTCTCCAAACGGAGGCCCGTGGGCCAGATGTGGCCCTTTGCCTGCCTTCCTCTGGCCCTTGGGGCAGTGTTGCTCCCACTGATACGAGGCACTATTCCTTCCAGTGACACCAATGACACTAAAAATGGGGCACAATTCCTCCGGCTGACACCAAAAATGAGGCACCATTTCTTCCGCTGACGCCAACAATGAGCACCAACGATGGGCACTATGCCTTCCACTGATGCCAACAATGGGGCACTATTTCTTCCACTGACACCAACAATGGCAAACTATTCCTTCCGCTGATGCCAACAATGGGGCACTATTCCTTCCACTGACACCAACAATGGGGCACTATTCCTTCCACTGACACCAACAATGGGGCACTATTCCTTCCACTGACACCAACAATGAGGCACTATTCCTTCCACTGACACCAACAATGGGGCACTATTCCTTCCACTGACACCAATGATGGAGCACTATTCCTTCCACTGACACCAATGATGGAGCACTATTCCTTCCACTGACACCAACGATGAGGCACTATGCCTTCCACTGATGCCAACAATGGTGCACTATTTCTTCCACTGACACCAACAATGGCAAACTATTCCTTCCGCTGATGCCAACAATGGGGCACTATTCCTTCCACTGACACCAACAATGGCAAACTATTCCTTCCACTGACACCAACAATGGGGCACTATTCCTTCCGCTGATGCCAACAATGGGGCACCATTCCTTCCACTGACACCAACAATGGGGCACTATTCCTTCCACTGACACCAATGATGGAGCACTATTCCTTCCACTGACACCAACAATGAGGCACTATGCCTTCCACTGATGCCAACAATGGGGCACTATTTCTTCCACTGACACCAACAATGGCAAACTATTCCTTCCGCTGATGCCAACAATGGGGCACTATTCCTTCCACTGACACCAACAATGAGGCACTATTTCTTCCACTGACACCAACAATGGGGCACTATTTCTTCCATTGATGCCAATAATGGGACATAATTTCTTCCACTGACAAACGATGGAGCCATGTTCCTCCTTCTACTGATCACAGGAAAAAAATTAATATTGGACCTGCAATGCCATTTCATATTGGGGTACACCTCCATCCCAATCTCCTTGAGTCGATTGCAATGCCTCTGGATCCTGCCCCCTCAGCTCCCATGTTGGACTATTTGGCCGCCGCTGTATGGAAGCACTGGTTTTAAGCACAATGACGCGGCTATATTTGTGAGTATGTTGTCTCCCCACATGGGTTCTATTTTTTGAGTATTCATACTCCAATAGCCACCAACCCTGCATGTTTATAACAATAATAATTTCTTTCCAGACCTGCCTGCACACTTACACTCCTGACGAGTGGGCAATGCGACCCACTAAACGTGCGTCGAGTTACCAAGATATATGTATTGATGTGCATATTGTTACTGTTACGAGACATTTTATATTTTTATGACTATTTTCTGTTTTGTGTATGTCAAACATTCATGTTGTATTACTTTGTATATTGGTTCTACACAATAAACCAGATATATTTCAATATTAAGTGTCATGACTATTGGGTCTACCTCATATAAAGTCCCGCTGGGCAATTCTCTTTTTGAATGCATCTACTGATCACAGGTGCTATGTTGTTTTTTTTTTTTTTCTTAACTCCCACTGACCACCAAGCCTGGAACATGGTCTACTCCCACTGAGCACAGTCTGGCCCCCCTAAACTCTAAAGGACAGTAAAGTGGCCCTTTGTTTGGAGACCCCTAAATAAAGGATAAGTTCACCTTTGGGAACATGTTACATGTTACACCTTTTTTAGGTGGAACATGTAACGTGTTCCCAATGCTGCAGCCGCTGTGTGAAACCCCCCCCCCTCCCCCCATCCCTGTGACAGCAGAACAGGGAGAAGTTCCCCGTACTAGCTGACACTTACTTACAAAAAAAATATGCATTTATTAATTTTTTCTAACAAGTGAACTTATCTTGGTTGTGAAGGTTGAATTTAATTCTGTTTTTAAATAACAAACATGCCTATACTTACCTGCTCTGTGCAATCGTGGGATCGTCTTCTTCTGGGGTCCCCCGCTGGTGCTCCAGGCCCCTCCTCTTTATCAGGTGACCCCACGAAAAGCTGCTTTCCATGGGGTACCCATGTAGGCTCTCTCCTGAGTCCGGCTGCTGCATCCATTGATACAGACAGCAGGACTCGGCCCCGCCACCGACTCCCATGTCACAGCGTTTGATTAACCCCCCCCCTGGCGGTAATCCCGAGCGTGACTCGGGGTGGATTTTTTAGTGCAGGAATCCCCGAGTCACGCTCGGGGTAGATGTGCAGAGAGCGCATCGGTGTCTCTTACCTTCTCCTGGCGATCCAGCGATGATCTCTCATTGCTGTGACCGCCAGCCGAGAGTCCCGCCGAGAGTCCGTCCTCCGTCGGTGTGATGACTTCCTAGTTCCGTTCCCTGCAGCAGCAATGCTACATGGGAGCAGAACTAGGGAGGGAAATTAAAAAAAAACAAAACAAAAAAAAACGTTGCACAAAACACAAACACATAACACATTTTATATTTTATATATATATATATATATATATATATATATATATATATATATATAAAATTATATTATTGATTCAATTATAATTCATGCATTATATAATATATATATGCATATTATATATATATATATATATATATATATATATATATATATATATATATATATATATATATATGTGTGTGTATATTATATATTATATACTGCATGAATTATAATCTAATCAATAATATAATTTTATTATATATATTATATATTAAATAATAAAATTATATTATTGATTCGATTATAATTCATGCGTTTGTGTTTCAAATTTATCACATCTGGGATGTCTACTAGAGTCTTGTTTTGGTCAGGTTTAAGTCAGTAATTACTAAGAATTGTAGGCCTATAATACATAACGCCAAATTTCCATGCAAAAAATTGTACCGCTTTTGGTATGTAATTCCTGACATAATCATACCGCCAGGGAGGTTAAAAGCAGCAGGAGCCAATGGCTCCTGCAGCTATCAATCTGTCCAATGTGAGGAGCGAAAGTGGCTGGAGCCGCTGCACTTGTGCACATCGTTAGATCAGATTGGGCTCAGGTAAGAAAAAGGAGGGGCTTGGGGGGGAGCTGCAGCACAGAAGGTGAAAAACCCTAAGGCTCCGTTCACATGTAGGCGTTTTGGGGCGTTTTTGGGGAGATTTTCTGCTCTAGGATCAGCTCTCAAAACGCCCAACAAGACAAATCCTATTCATTTCAATGGCCCCTGTTCACATCTGAGCGTTTTGACGCTGTAAGCAAAACGCCCAACGCTCAAAAAAGTACACGAGCTTCTTTTTGGGCAGATTACAGGCGTTTTCCATTGGTTTCTATTCAATCTAAAAACGCCTGCACAAAAAAACGCCTGTAAAAACGCCTGTAAATCACAGTAAAAATCGCGGTAAAAAACGCACGAAAACGCTACACTCAGGTGTGAATGTAGCCTAAGGCTTTATAACCACTTTAAGCTTTGAGTATAGAAACCTGGAATCTGATTGGTTTCAATGCAGAGCTGCACCAGATTTTGAACTTTCCAGTTTTAGTAAATCAACCCCAGTGTGTCCAGGATCCTATCACCGATTCTTCCACTGCTGTAACATCTCCACTGCAGCTTACTAGGGGTTGCGTAGTCCTTTTTGTCTCTTGATAATGTAACTCTTGCGTACGCAATTGCAGTACAGAGGAGGTTTTGCCAATCTTTTAAGTGTAAGAAAACAATGATATTCCTAATGCTGGCCACACATTCTACAATTTTCTTGTACAATCTTCCTTTAGGACTTACCAAAATCATATAATATGAGGTCATACCTAAACACTTTCAATTTGTATACAATCAGGCAGGCAGTTGAAGGTAAATTTAAAGGACATGTAATGAGATAATTGTATAATGTGTGCGAATAACTAATGCAGGCACATTAGTACATTATGCAATTTTTTTTCCATCAACCATGAGTTGAAGTTAACAAAATCACTTGATTCCCCCCATCAACACAGTCAATCCCTCCCACAGAGCTACTGTATTCTGACAGCGGGAGTTTTCCCAGTCATCAGGATACAATGATTACTGCCTACGGCTATAGCTGCTGGCAGTGATCGAACGAAAAACAAAACAAAAACATACTGTTTGTACTGAAGTCGATCAGTACAACCAGCCCGCCCATTCATGGATGGAAATTTGTCTGGTTCCTGTTAAACCGGCCAAATGTCGATCTGTCTATGGGTTAACACTCAATAAGCGAACATGGAAGAAACAGGGGGGGGGGGGGGGGGGGTTCGCTAGGACTGAACTATTTACACCAATCTTACTTTATAGTCTCAGAACGTTAAAGAAAAACCCCCTCGAAAAATACACTGAAACACCGTTTAGCCCACCTACATATTCTAAATTCTGCAGTTTTGATTACCCAAAATCATTCTATACCATAGCTCCCAACTGTCCCTGATTTCAAGGGACTGTCCCTGATTTGGAACAAAGTCCCTCTGTCCCTCTTTCCCCCTCTTGTCCCTCATTTTGATCTGATCTATATTAGTTGTATATAAAATGCACTTTTTATCTTTCAAAAAGTGTTTCCCAGTGCTAAAACTTTTATTATTACAAACTTTTATTGAAAAAATAATCTGCATTACAAAGATTGTATTATATGACAAAAACTGACACGGTTTTCAAATATAAGCAAAACATTGCAGATAGTAAACAAAATATTATTTGTACAATTTTTGGTACGGTCATACTTTTTATATCCTTGGATTATGGCAAACATATCAAGTTGTTTTATACATGTGTCACAGTTGTATAATGTAAAGTGCCAATAAAAATAAAAAAAGAAAAAACACAAAAAAACAAAACAGAAAGAGAGAATAAAACTAAGGTTCAACATGGTAATATATAGGCGTGTAGTCTATGCATCTGGTGAGTTTTTGTAAATAAACCATGGATTCCATTTTGGATCAAAAAGTTTCTTTGTGTTAGGGCTCTTTCAGACGGCCGCTCCGCTGTTCTTGTCCGCTGCGGGACTTTTTTTTTTCTTTTTTCACGGAGCGGATGACATTTGCGGATGATATACGGACATAATGTAAGTCTATGGGCATTGCGGACGTCAGCGGATGACACCGCTGACATCAGATTTTCCTTCCTTTACGTTTTTTGAACGGAGGAAAAATAGGGTTCTGTTCCGTTCCAAAAAACGAAACCGAACTGAAAGGAAGAAAATCGTATGTCAGCGGATGGTATTCCGCTGACATCCGCAATGCCATTGACTTACATTATGTCCGCAAATCATCCGCAAAAAAATAGGATGATTTGCGGACATACGGAGCGCCCGTGTGAAAGGGCCCTTATTCAGTGATAAAACTTTTGTATAGTTTCTAAATTGCTGCATTTGTAAATTCCAAAAGCCAATATAAAGGAATAGTGGAAACAAAAATCACATGATTTGCCCCATCAACAAAGGTAATCCCTCCCGTAGAGCTACTGTATTCTGACAGCGGGAGGTTTCCTAGCCGTCAGGGTACAATGATCACTGCCTACGGCAATAGATGCTGGCAGTGATCAAATGAAAAAAAAAAAAAAAACAGGCTGATTGTACTAAAGTCTATAGATTAGATAAGCTTTAGTACAATCGGCCTGCCCATTCATGGATGGAAATTTGGCCGGGTTCCTGTTGAATTTTCGATCTGTCTATTGCTTAACACTCAATAAGCGAACATGGAAAAAACAGGGAGGGAAGGATTTAGCTAGGACTGAATTAAAGTGTTTGTTACCCTGGCTGATCCTGCCTGGTTTTGCCCTCCCCTCTGTAAACTGACTACAGTTTTTCATGGCTACTGAACCCTGACACCGTGGTCAGCCACAGCACTCCTGTACTCCTCTGTGCTCCTCTCCCTCCCTGCGTGTCCGCGTCAAGTGCCCGCCCCCTCCTGCTGCTGAAATTACTTTTAATATGTTATATAATCCTGTGGGTTTCCTAATGATAGGTGCTCCTGTCTCTGTGTTTTATAAAAACCTGAATACCTGATTTCTGAGAGCGCTGCTTGGCGCTCACGTGACCCGCCGGCGCTCTCCTTCTCTCATCCTGACTGACGTCAGTGAGGGAATCTCAGCCCTGTCCGCTGCTGCTGTCAGAGGGAGGAGAGAGGCGGTTGGTCACCTAAGCACTCAGCGGCGTCCTGAAATCCGGTATAGCCAGCATTTTTTTTATATAAAAACAGAGACCTATCATTAGTAAACACACAGGATTATATGAATTTAACAGAGTGAGTTAACAAGTGGGTTAGGGGAATGGAGGACATCAGCTATGAGGAAGGGCTACAAGCATTGAACTTATTCTCTCTGGAGAAGAAATGCTTGAGAGAGGATATGATATCAATGTACAAATACTGCACTGGTGATCCTGGCATAGGGAACAAACTTTTCAGAGAAAGGGAACTCAATAAAGCAAACACACACACACATCATAGGTAGAACTGGATGGACTGGTGTCTTTTTTCAACCTCACTAACTATGTAACAACCATTTTAAAGTGGAGTTCCACCCATTTTAGTAACTTTAGATGTATGTAATCCCCTTTAAAACTACACAGAAACTTTTTTTTTTGCTAGTAAATACCTTATTTTCTTCTTTATCCATCCTCTCCTCACTTCCGGGTCCGGCCGCCGATCGGCGTTTACGTCATTCGGCAATTCGCGGGGGGTGCTGGGATGTATCTCATGGCATGAAATCTCGCATTATTACACAGGAGCTGAGCTGTACTGTTTGTATTGTGGCCGTGCTCTGCCCCGCCTCCGCCCCACCTCCTCTCAGTGAGCTGTACGGTATGTATTGTATTGAGGCCGTGCTCTGCCCCGCCTCCTCTCAGTGAGCGAGGATTGAAAGCATTATATCCTCACTGAGCTCACTGAGAGGAGGCGGGGCGGAGGCGGGGCAGAGCACGGCCTCAATACAATACATACCGTACAGCTCCCTGAGAGGAGGCGGGGCGGAGGCGGGGCAGAGCACGGCCTCAATACAAACAGTACAGCTCAGCTCCTGTGTAATAATGCAAGATTTCATGCCAAGAGATACATCCCAGCACCCCCTGCGAATCGCCGAATGACGTAATCGCCGATCGGCGGCCGGACCCGGAAGTGAGGAGAGGATGAATAAAGAAGAAAATAAGGTATTTACTAGCAAAAAAAAAAAAAAAAAAGTTTCCATTGGTAAAAGTAGTTTTAAAGGGGATTACATACATCTATGTAATCCAAGTTATTAAAAATGGGTGGAACTCCACTTTAAGATGTAGTTCAATACAACACAGAAAATTTACATACAAGTGGATCACAACATGTCATCCATAATAAGTTGGTGCTGAAGTGGTTTGCAGCATATCCCCTTTAGGCTTAAACACAAACATTGGACCAAGCCTTACATTAGTGTTTTAGGGACCCACTGTCAGATGCAGAGGGCAGCCAGGTCGTGTCTCCACATCTAACCGACTCCAGTCTCTACAGCCAGCTCCAGATCAACAATACATTGTAAATCCCATTACAGTGAGAGAAATGCATTACATGAACTGTACAAAGGGGTGTTTGGAAATTTGCAATTAAAAGTTTGGCTACACTTGAGATGTAAAGACACAGTGGGAGCTGAGAGAGAGGTCAAAGTTTCCTCAGGGTCAAGTGTGTCTGTAATTGGTTTTGTAGGCTCTTAATAACATACAGAAAAGGTTCCTTTAAGTTGTGAATGTACAGAAGACCTCTATGAACGGAGATCCAGGGCTGGCTTGGGAGTATTAAGTTATAGCCGCTCTCAGGGGCAATGTATAGAGAACACAGAGGCCTGTATACATTGTGAAAAAGAAAAATCACACTCTGTAAAAAGATACACGGCTTGTAACTTATTCCCAGAACAAGACCCTTATTTACACCAATTTTACTTTATAGGCTCAGAACATTAAAGAAAAACCCCCTCAAAAAATACATGGAAACACAGTTTAGTCCACCTTCATATTCTGAATTCTACAGTTCTAAATACCCAAAAATCAGTCCTAACTCCCAATTGTCCCTGATTTCGAGGGACTGTCCCTGATTTCAAGGGACTGTCCCCAATTTGATTTCGAGGGACTGTTCCTGATTTCGAGGGACTGTCCCTAATTTGATTTTGAAGGGACTGTCCCTGATTTCGAGGTACCGTTCCTAATTTTATTTCGAGGGCCTGTCCCTGATTTCGAGGGACTGTCCCTGATTTCGAGGTACTGTTCCTAATTTGATTTCGAAGGACTGTCCCTGATTTCGAGGTACTGTTCCAAATTTGATTTCGAGGGACTGTCCCTGATTTCGAGGTACTGTTCCTAATTTTATTTCAAGGGACTGCCCCCGATTTCGAGGTTTTGTCCCTAATTTGATTTTGAGGGACGGTCTCTGATTTCGAGGTACTGTTCCTAATTTGATTTCGAAGGACTGTCCCTGATTTCGAGGTACTGTTCCTAATTTGATTTCGAAGGACTGTCCCTGATTTCGAGGTACTGTTCCTAATTTTATTTCGAGGGACTGTCCCTGATTTCGAGGGACTGTCCCTAATTTGATTTTGAGGGACTGTCTCTGATTTCGAGGTACTGTTCCTAATTTGATTTCAAGGGACTGCCCCTGATTTTGAGGTTTTGTCCCTAATTTTATTTCGAGGGACTGCCCCTGATTTTATTTTGAGGGACTGTCCCTCTTTTGACGGACTGTCCCTGATTTCAAGGGACATGTAGCAGAATACATTTTGGCCTAAATTTAAGGAGAATTTTTATTTTTTTATTTTTTTTTTTATTTATTGAATATGTTTTATAGCAGAAAGTAAAAAATATTGTTTATTTTCAATCTTTTTTTGTTCACATAATAAAAAAAATAAAAACAGTGGTGATGAAATACCATCAAAGAAAGCTATTTTTGTGTGAAAAAAAAATGATATAAAACTAATTTGTGTACATTGTTGCATGACCATGCATTTACCAGTTAAGGTAGCGCATTGCTGAATAGCAAAAAATGGTCTGGTTACGAAGGGGATAAAATCTTCAGAAGCATAAGTGGTTAAAAAAGAACCCCCCCATAAAAATACACAGAAACACCAATTAGTCCACTTATGTATCCCTTCACAAGCCATGAGGTCCTTTCGAAATTCAGAAGTTCTGTTTACCATAATCAGTCTATACATTGAGCTGCCACATACCAGCTAGAAGTTCAAATCAGGCTAGAAATGGGCTATTTGGGCTATTCTCTAAGCCAGTCATTCCCAACCAGGGTTCTGAGGAACCATAGATTTGCTCAAGAGATTACCAGCGGTTCCTTGGTTTATGATTGATGGTGACCTTCCATTTGATGGTGTCTGCTCGTTCCAGGACCAACACCATCCAGAAAAGCCAGCAGCACGACACCAATGTTCTCTCTTTTTTAAATACTTTTTACTTTCTGCTAAACGTTAATGTAAATGTCAATTACAAAGGTAACATAAAATAATGATACGCATTTTCCATATCCATATCCATACGCGATTTCCAAGAAAAACAACAATCACAGGGCCATAAGTATACAGACATCAAAATCAAACCCTGGGGCGAAACACCTCATAGTACCATCTGTTGTACACTTTAAAAGAAAAACCCGGTAAAAAGTTAGGTGTATCATGACTTCCTTGACCATCTACCCTCATAATCGACTGAAAATAACCAGGGAGCACCAAACTTTCCAAAAAAAGGAGGGTGAAGGTAATGGTCGATCTAGAGCACATGTGTTAACAAAGGCCTACGGCAGGCCATTCCATGTGGCCCTAGCTACTTCTCATGCAGCTGTGGCACCCCCCATCATCTTCCTGTCTCAGCATGAGGCAGCAGAGAGGAGGACAGAACCCCTCCTAAAGACCCTGCATCTCTCCGTGCAGCCACAGCACCCATTTATCTCTGCCTCCCCTGGTCTTAGCATTCGAAGACTACAGCAGCTGACTTTAGCCCTCATCAGGTTCTCTTCCAGACCCTGCACTTTCTACTTCTCAGTTCTACCCCCAGCGTCTTTCCGGCAGCAGCACAAGGTTAGGGGGGTGCACTGTGATATAAAGGAGGATGGGAGACTCTTAAGTTCTGATGGTGGGGAAGTCTTGACATCTGATGTAAGGGTGGGTAAGTTGCTCTGGACATCTGCTTTGAATTATTATGAGAATAATGCAATTCTTTGCCAGTAGAAAAAGAGGATCGCACACCTCTGGCATCACCCACAAGAATGTTTTTTGGAGACTGCTCAGACAGAACCCGATAGGAGATACAAACCAGTCCTGGAATACTGGATGTTTTTTTCTTTATAAACTAGTAATCGGCAGCGATCAGTGACTTTGATAGTGCGGTGCACAATCTGACACCAACTAACACTTTGTGGGAACAGGTTAACTGACACTGACATCACCAGAGACACTAATAAAATGATCAGTGCTAATACTATACATTGTCACTGTACAAATTACAATGGCTGGGAAGGGGTTAACATCTTTGGTTAGCAAGGGGATAAATGTGTGCTGCTTTCAACTTAATATATTGTTGTTTCCCTCTGTACAGAGCGCTGTGTTGATTATCAACACAGGGTTCTGGGCTGTGATTGGACACAGCCGATCAGTAGGTCCCGGCCATGATTCGTTGGCTGGGATGTGCTAAGTAAGTCTCACTGCAGAGCTGGTGGGGAGGGGGGGGGCGTGCCCCGAATCCAGAAGAAGGCTGTGATTTACAGGTACGTTACGGTGCCTGTACAAGCTGCCCTGTGGCCTAAAGGTACACTTAAGGTGACCTTTTTGTTAACATTATTTTAGCATGCCTTACAATGTATCTAAATGCAAAATATCATAGTGAAGTGGAAAAAAAAAAAGGCTGAAAAACAAAACTAATGCAGTTTTCGTTTTCAGATTTGTTTTCTTTTAAAGGGTAAGTTCACCTTTTTGTTAAGGTAAAAAGGTAATGTCCATGTGTTAAGGTAAAAAAATGAAGAAGTGGAACTTCTCCCAGAAGGGGAAGTTCTGCTCTCCCTCCTCCTTTTTTAGGGGAGGAGGGAGCTGGTACCTAGTTTTGATAGGTTAGGCAATCTGAGTGAAAGTACATCCCCTCCCTCCCTGCCCGCAGCCCTCTGGGACACTTCGCACATCCCAGGAGACTGCAGGACCATTCAAAGGGTACAGCTCTGTTTGCACAAACACAGTGGGAAGTCAGCTGGGAAGCTGCAAAGTGTCACAGCCGGTTCCCACAGTTAATATGCCAGCCTCAGGGACCCGAAGACCGGCAAAGAGCCAGCCCAGGTGAGGACGACGCTGGACCCCTGCACAGGTAAATGTCTGTTTACTAAAAGTCAGCATCTACAGTTTTTGTAGCTGTTGACCACTTGCCACCAAAACACGTACCTGTACGTCATTTGGCTTTAGGTGGTTGTCCTGGGGTGATGGCTGATCCCACCCCACAGGGAGACCCTAGCAACCAGAAGGCATGTCCGCTGGCTGGCCGGAGACCTGAACAAAGCTGGAATTGGCTTTGATTGGGTCTCGGATGTAGTAACATGAAAGCAACGTCACTTCCATTTTATTCGGCAGCCAATGGCGCCAGTTTTCAAAAATTTAAAGTATTCAAAAATGCCGAACTTGGCGTTTTGAAAACTTTCAAGTGCAGAGGAGGGGTTTGGGGTCTTTTAGACCCAAGATCCCTTCATAAAGAGTACCTCTCACTACCTATTTCTGTCACAAGGGATGTTTATATTCCTTGTGACAGCAATAACAGTGATAAAAAAAAAAAAAAAAAAAAAAAGTAAAAAAGGCACATTGTAAGAAAAGAAAATTTTTTAAATTGTCCCATCCCTCTGTGCTTGCGCACCAAAGCGAATGCATACCTAAACAATGTTCAAATCACAAATGTGAGGATCATTTGAGTAAGAGCAATAATTCTAGCACTTGACATTCCCTATAACTCTAAACAGGTAACCATTAAAATTTTTTAAAGCATCGCCTATGGAGATTTTTACGTACCGTAGTTTGTAGCCATTCCACGAGTGTGCGCAATTTTAAAGCGTGACAT
Organism: Pelophylax lessonae; assembly: GCF_965119305.1. Classification (NCBI taxonomy): domain Eukaryota; kingdom Metazoa; phylum Chordata; class Amphibia; order Anura; family Ranidae; genus Pelophylax; species Pelophylax lessonae. The sequence goes on along the minus strand of NC_138769.1, from coordinate 51,094,012 downwards.
GTTGGATATCTATTTACCCAGCTTAACATCATCTTTCACATTATGCAAAAAATTGGGCTAACTTTACGTTTTTTTTTTTTTTTAATTCATTGAAGTGTTATTTTTCCCCCAAAAAATTGCGTGTGAAATACCATTGCGCAAATACAGTGTGAAAAATATTGCAACGACCGCCATTTCATTCTCTAGGGTCTCTGCTAAAAAAATACATGTATAATGTTTGGGGGTTCTAAGTAACTGAATAGTGTCTTTTGCTAAACGACTCAACCACTCTCAGATCCTTGCAACATAAAAGGTCAATCATTCTGTAGTCCATGATGAGAACAAGGAGAGATAAATAGACTCTAAGGCCCCTTTTTACACGGGCTTTCAGATCAGGTCCGCCTGTCCTCTTTTCAGGCGGACCTGATCGGATGCTCCATGCACCCCTATGGAGCGGCGGATGTCAGCGGTGGCATCTCCTGCTATCCGATCCTGTCTGTGAAATCCAGAGGGATGGAAACCCTATTTTCCATCCGTCTGGAGGATCAGGTTGGATAAGATCGGATGAAAAACGGACAGGCGGTCCGTTTTCACCCCATCTCCCATAGAGGAAAGTGGAGCTCTGACTCTGCAAAGTAAGAGAAGACGGACCTGTCATCCGCCTGCTCAGGTCGATCCCGGATGAGCAAACCGCCCCTGTGGAAGGAGCCTTAGAGATAACACAGGTATCTTTTTTGCACTTATTAATTACATTTAAGAAATTGCCTTCATGGGTAAAGGTGAATTCCGGGTATAGCAATTTGTACGCAGTTACATTGGTCCAGCTTGGATGCAAGTATGTATGTGTATGGGATCCCCATGGAAGCTGGAAATCACTGTAGTAGGCACCACTACCCCAGTGATCTTGACTAGCTTCCAGATCCTATCCTGAGCGGCTGCCCAGCTAAATTGTGAGCACAGGAGATCGGTCGCTGGGTACAAATGCCATTCAGAGATCACGTTGAATTTTCTCAATGAATGCAAAGGATTGGACGAGGTTGAGCAGTGAAGCGGTGACGTTGTGATCTCCCCTCGTCCAATCAGAGACTGCTTAGCATTCACTGAGAAAATGCAAACTGTTCTCTGAATGGCTCGGTATGGGACCTGGAATCTAGCGTCTTCCACTAGGGATCCCACAGGTATGGCACATACATACTTACATTGGTCCATGGCCTATGAACAGTTTGCCATACCTGGAATTCAGCTTTAACAGATCAAAAGGGAGCAAATAAAAGCCCTTCATTGTTAGGGTTTACATACACAAAGTTATTCGACACAGAAAAAATAATCATGTACAATGCAGATGAAAGTCTTTCAGTAATACGATTTGTGCGTTTGTGAAGCTAATGAATTGAGAAACACTAGCCGTGTACAATTTATGAAGCAGGGCATCTGTAACAAGTTAAGTTTTCCAACCCCTACAGTGAGCTTCTTGTTATAGAGCACACTACGGGCCGGCAAGAAGGGAAAGTTGAACTTTTCTCCCCTGCGACTGATCCGCATGTTTTCTTAATAAACCAGCTCGGGATGTGACCTTCCTGTGTTGCTCCTCTGGCAGAGAGTCTAAGTGCCCTATCTCCTTTCATACACATCTTGTGAGAATCCGGCTATTGCTGAAGGCGTTAAGTGTACAGTACATGACAGCCACTTACTGAGCGCCTACAGTCCAACGCCAACCTAGTTCAGATGTTCCACAATCATACGTTGGAGTCAACCAGCTTTTAAAAGCCAGAGAAAAAAATGCAGCTGTTGGCCATAAGATTCAATTCATCGAACCACACAGACATCCATAGGTAACCCATGTCAAGAGTGGGTGCATGGCTTGACTAGGGTATTAAACATGATTTATCTCCGATACCACATGACCACTACTCCACCTCTCAGCAACACCTAAATAGCCCACACAAGACTGTGGAGTTTAACCACTTTACCACAGGAGGATTTTGCTGTCTTACGTCTGGGTCACTTTTTGCGATTCGGCACTGTGCGACTTTAACTGACAATTGCGCGGTCATGCGACGCCGTACCCAAACGAAATTTACGTCCTTTTCTTCCCACAAACAGAGCTTTCTGTTGGTGGTATTTGATCACCTGTGCAATTTTTACTTTTTGCGCTATAAACAATTTTGAAATAACAATATTTTTCACATTTTTTATATGAAATTTCTATGAAATTTTTTTATATGAAATTCCCCCCGTGACCGCGCGGGAGCTCGCCTACGGCGGCGCACGCTCGCTCCCTAGAGCCTCACAGGCTAGCAACGTAGACCTACGTCACTTTGCCTGTGAGGGGCTGACCGCCGCAGTAAATAGTCGTGTGGCGGTCGGCAAGCGGTTAAACATGATTTATCTCCGATACCACATGACCACAACTCCACCTCTCAGCAACACCTAAATAGCCCACACAAGACTGTGGAGTTTAATGGCCATAGCAGCCCTTTATTAACGAAAATGTATAAATAACATATTAACATTCAATACAATGTGAATAGTGCCCCCGAGGTCCTTGTAGGCATCCCTATTTAACAGAATACCCCCGTAAACCTGTAAGTTAGCGGCAAAACACTGACTAAAAGACAATACCACCAATACCCGCAGATACAACCATGAATGACCCCAGTTCACTGTCACTGAACTATGCAACATAGGGGGAGCTATACCTAAGATGGGTTCCTAACTATTTACATTTGTCCGTAATGATCACCTTCAAGGACCTTGCACCTTGCCAGCTGCTTTGACATTTCTATACGACTAACTGTAACTCTCCACAACAGAATGGAACAAAGATCCTCTAAAACCTATATAAGGGGGGGGGGGGGTAGGAAAAGGAACAGCAGAGAGCACCAGATGAAGTGCAGTAGTATGAGCACAGTTTTTTTTTTTTAAAAGACAATTGGCAACTCACATTTAGATGTTTGGCAAATTTTTATTTTCTCAGAGGTCACTTCACTCTTCTGACCAGCAGCGGCTGGTGTTATGGGGTTACCAAGAAATCTAGAGATTCAACTACAGCTTTGTTTTTGTTTCTGCTTTTACCTTATTTTTCTTGTTCACTGGTTTATGAGTGGGAAGCTCCTGTCTTGTGCCATTTGCTTGTCTTTGGTTTGGGAATGGAAAGATTTTCTGATGCCAGCATTCTTCCAACTTAGGGCTTCCTAGGACCCTCCAACCAACCATAGGCTGAAGCCCTTCTGGTTCCTGACGGACCCACCAATCTGGTAAGCACCCCCTGACTCCTTATTTACTTTTAACCTCCAGAAAACCTCTTCTATCCTCTCCTTTTTAAAAGTGTCTTTTGTCTGTCACCTTGAAAAAAAAATGCCACCATGCTCTCAAAACGTTGGTGTAACTTTTTTGCTAAAATGGGAATTTGGTAAATCCTACTTCAGAATCTACTTGGTGCGCTAGTTTTCTTTTCATCACTGGCTGTAGAAATCAGTTGGGTTTCATCTTTCCTAGAACAGTGAAACGCGGGACGTGGTTATTTGCTATGGGCAAACAGTTGGGTTGTCTGTCCATACCTCAGTTGTGTCCAGTTCCTGTAGGGTCCTCTATTCATGCCTCAGTTCTGTCCAGTTCTAGATGGGCCCTCTGTCCATGCCTCAGCAGTGTCCAGTTCCAGTTGGGTCCTCAGTCCATGTCTCAGTTCTGTGCAGTTCCAGTTGGGTCCCCTGTCCATGCCTCAGTTTTGTGCAGTTCCAGTTGGGTCCTCTGTTAATGCCTCAGTTCTGTCCAGTTCCAGATGGGACCTCTGTCCATGCCTCAGTTCCATTTGGGTCCTCCGTCCATGCCTCAGTTCTGTCCAGTTCCAACTGGGTCCTCAATCCATGCCTCAGTTCTGTCCAGTTCCAGTTGGGTCCTCTGTTCATGCCTAAGTTCTGTCCAAGCCTCAGTTCTGTCCATTTCCAGTTGGGTCCTCTGTCCATGCCTCAGTTCTTTCCAGGTCCATTTGAGTCCTCTGTCCATGCCTCAACTTCAGCTAAGACTATACTGAAAGCCACTCAGGGAGCAGCACTGGCAAGCTTAACTAACACTATGACTACATTGTGATCTTTGATGCACTTATAACCCTGGAACTTTACTTTTCTGTGGCTCCATGCCTAAAAAGCATACCATGGCTGCATTAGCCACTCAACAGAGTGTTACCAGGGTCTGCAGTTGGGATTTTTAGACCCACACATATACCACTGTCTGTTTGGGAAACAGCTGATAAACCTTCCAGCACCAGCTTTGGGGTACATGGAGGGAAACCACACAAGCACAGAGAGAACATGCATACCCATCATGCATATTGAACCAAGAACCCCTTGTGCAAGTCTTATCCAAGGACCCCATTTGTTGCAAGGCATAAGTTCTAAACACTTGTACTGCTCAGCAGCACTGGCACAAGTGACAGCACAAGCTTTGAGCTGATGCTAGTTCCTGTAAAAGAGCACACAGGAGGGTGCACATGCCTAGTACATAACCAAAGGTTTTTTTTTGTAAAAAAAAAAAAAAAAAAAAAATACAGCCAAATAGATACTCACAAAAAATTGATGTACACAGGCGTTAGATAAAACTAAATCTCAATCAAGAGCGGAAATAGCATGGCCAAACACATCATGCTGCTGCGCTGACAAGCTTACACGTTTTGGGGGGGGGGGGGGGCTCTGAAGAAGTAGGTGCGTCTCCTGAAACGTGTCAGCTTGCCAGTACAGCATCACGGTGTGTTTGGCCATTCTATTCCTGCACTGGATTGAGATTTTGTGTCTTACAACGCCTGTATACATCTATTTTTTTGTGAATATCCATTTGGCTGTATGTTTTGTTTTTTACAAAAAACTTTTGGTAATGCACTAGGCGTGTGCACCCTCCTGTGTGCACTTACAGTTGTCTGCTAGATTCCCTGATCTGAGGAGGGCTGCATCAATCAAGCATACCAGAAGGATTCTATTCCATTGCCTTTGATGATCCACTGCTCAAGTGGACTTTAAGGCAGAACGCTGGAAGAGTTTATGTGTTTGTGTTGCTAGTTCCTATTGAACTGATATGCTCAAAAATTTAGGAGACAAGTACTCCGAAGTGCATCCAAATTACACTTTCTTGGCTTGTTTGGTATCGTAAGTGAGGCTAATGAAAAAATCAGCTTTACCAACAAAATGTACTTTTTTTACTCTGTCCCTAAAAGGAACTAAAACAATGTTCTTTTTAACTGGTAAAATGGCACACGAGCCACTCTAATAAATGTGTATTAAATATGACCTTTCCATGTAAATCTGCAGCTGTTACAGTTTTCTAAAAATACCACAAAAACCACATTTTCCTGCAACCATGGCAAAGGTATTCAATATGTATACAGCATTTCATAGAATATTTATAACAGGCTTGCTTTTTTTTTTCCCCTAGACGTCTGCACAGAGGTTGAAGTCAAGTTACAGGCAGCTAATGCATGAGGAGTGAGACGCCTACACTAAGTTCTCTATGTCTAAAGGGATGCTGAGTATGCAACTCTTCTTATTATAATAGGTAGGAGTTGGTCACATTATCTGGACTGGTTCTGTGAGGTTCTTATTATCATAGTGGTTCTGATCATGTGACTATATTTAAAGGGGTTGTAAACCCTAATTTTTTATTTCATAAAAATAACAAACATACCTATACTTACTTTTGCACAGAGCAGCCCAGATCCTCTTCTTTTGGGAAAGCCTGCCAGCACTCCAGGCCCCTCTTCTTCATCAGGTGCCCCCACGGAATGCGGCTTTCCATTGGGGCACCTGTGCAGACACGCTCCCAAGTCCAGCTGCTGTGTCCATTGACCCCGCCCCTTGCTCCTGTGTCACCGGATTTGATTGAGAGCCAATGGCTATCAATCTGTCAAATAAGGAGAAAGACAGCGGCTCGAGCTGCTGCGTTCGTGCACATTGCTGGATCAGATTGGGTTCAGGTAAGAAAATGAGTTGTCTGGGGGGCAGCTGCAGCACAGAAGGTTTTTCACCTTAATGCATTAGGATGAAAAACCTTGAGGCTTTACAACCACTTTAAAGCCTAAGTTTACCTAAAAGAAAACAGAAAAAGCCAGTATATGGACAATACATACAGTACCTTTAGTTAGATGTGTCTCTTGGATTGCTGTGTCCGCCTTCCAATGCAATCTTCCTCTTCCGATCCAGCCCCCTTGACCACCGTAATCTCTCGTTGCAAGGGCGGCTAAAAGAACTAATGGGTCGTCTCAGGCTCTCATCAAGAGTGCCGACTATGCCTGTCCTTTCCACCAAACTTCACCATTCATAGAAGCAGCACTACAGCTTCTAAGAATGAAAAAGGATGTATGAATGGAAAGGGGCGGGCCTATCAATCATCCGCCTGCCCTCCATTCACAAATTATGTTTCATTCATAGAAGCTGTAGTACGGCTAATCCAGGTAAATCTACTCATCATGGTTGGCATAGTGTGTCTGTTTCAGCTCTTGATAGAAACCAGTCATGAACAATACAACTCTGCCTCTATTTTATTAGAAAAAACATAATGAAACCCAGGGGTCTCCAAACTTTTCAAATTTCTCAGTAAAAAGGTCATATCATATACACTCCATTACCAAAAGTATTGGGACGCCTGCCTTTACACACACATGAACTTTAATAGCATCCCAGTCTTAGTCTGCAGGGTTCAATGTTGAGTTGACCCACCCTTTTGCAGCTATAACAGCTTTAACTCTTCTGGGAAGGCCGTCCACAAGGTTTAGGAGTGTGTCTATGGGAATATTTGACCATTCTTCCAGAAACCCATTTGTGAGGTCAGGCACTGATGTGGACGAGAAGGCCTGGCTTGCAGTCGCTGCTCTAATTCATCCCAAAGGGGTTCTATCGGGTTGGGGTCAGGCCAGTCAAGTTCCTCCACCCCAAACTCGTTCATCCATGTCTTTATGGACCTTCTTTGTGCACTGGTCCAAATCATTTGGTGGAGGGGGTAAAGGTGTGGGGTTGCTTTTCAGGGGTTGAGCTTGGCCCCTTAGTTCCAGTGAAGGGAACCCTTAAAGTGGCTGTATACCCCGCTTTGTTATTTTTACCTAAAGGTAAGCCTATAATAAGGCTTACCTGTAGGTAAAATGAATATCTCCTAAACCTGCACCGTTTGGGAGATATTTACCCTGCATGTGCTCAGAAGGTCCGGCATATCATGCCGGAACGTCAGAGCTTCTTGCCGGAACTGAGGGCTCACAGGTGCCGGAGCCTGTGAACCCGGAAGAAACGCAGAGAGAACATGTCAGCCCTCACTGAGGTTGTCTGAGCGCCGCTGCAGGGGCTTCATTCTAAGGTAAGCATTTCATAATGTGCTAGTATGAGATGCATTCTAGCACATTATGCCATTGTCTTGCAGTTTTTTTTTTCAAGGTATACAACCGCATTAAGGTGTCAGCACACCAAGACATTTTGGGCAATTTCATGCTCCCAAATTTTGGGGACCTGTTTGGGGATGGCCCATTCTGGAAGAATGGTCAAACATTCCCATAGACACACTCCTAAACCTTGTGGACAGCCTTCCCTGAAGAGTTGAAGCTGTTATAGCTGTAAAGGGTGGGCCAACTCAATATTGAACCCTACGGACTAAGACTGGGATGTCATTAAAGTTCACGTGCGTGTAAAGGCAGGCGTCCCAATACTTTTGCTAATATAGTGTATTTTAGAAATATTTGGGGGCTAAATAATATAATGCTAAAAATCTTAAATAAATAATTTTTTACTGGGATCTTTTTTGGAATCAGCATGATATGATTCAAAACAAAAGATAAAGAACTTCAGTAAAACAAAGCAGATTTCCTCCTTACATCAGAGTCCCCAATAGAGTCACCCCTTACATCAGTCTCTTCATCAGAGCCCCCCTTACATCAGCGCTTACCTTAGGAGCCCCCCTTACTTTAGAATCCCCATCAGAGTCCTCCCTTACACCAGGTCCCCTATCAGAGCCCCCTTACATCAGAGTTTGCCTTAGGAATCCCCCTTACATTAGAGTCCCTGTCAGAGCCCTCATTAGAGCCCCCCTTACATCAGAGTCCCCACCAGAGTCACCCCTTACATCAGGGTCTCCATCAGTAAGGTGGGAAGACAATGTAATAGAGCAGCACGAAATGCCAGCAGAATGCTTGGATGTATAGGGAGAGGTATAAGCAGTGGAAAGAGAGAAGTGCTTATGCCGCTGTACAGAACACTGGTGAGACCTCACTTGGAGTATTGTGCGCAGTACTGGAGGCCATATCTCCAGAAGGATATAGATACTCTAGAGAGAGTTCAGAGAAGAGCTACTAAACTAGTACATGGATTGCAGGAAAAAAACTTACCAGGAAAGGTTAAAGGACCTTAACATGTATAGCTTGGAAGAAAGAAGAGACAGAGGGGATATGATAGAAACTTTTAAATACATAAAGGGAATCAACTCGGTAAAGGAGGAGAGCATATTTAAAAGAAGAAAAACTACCACAAGAGGACACAGTTTTAAATTAGAGGGGCAAAGGTTTAAAAGTAATATGAGGAAGTATTACTTTACTGAGAGAGTAGTGGATGCATGGAATAACCTTCCTGCAGAAGTGGTAGCTGCAAATACAGTGAAGGAGTTTAAGCATGCATGGGATAGGCATAAGGCTATCCTTCATATAAGATAGGGCCAGGGACTATTCATAGGATTCAGATATATTGGGCAGACTAGATGGGCCAAATGGTTCTTATCTGCCGACACATTCTATGTTTCTAAGTACCCCCTTAAATCAAGATTCACCATAAGAGACCCTCCCCCCAACATAAGCATCTACATCAGAGCCCCTCTTTCATCATGTCCCCAAAAGAGGAGGAACCTGTTCCTAGCTGCAGACCAGATATAATTCTGTAGAAGGCTGGATTTGGCTCTTTGGCCATAGTTTGGAGACCCCTTGTCTATAACAGTGGTGGTCAATTTACAAGGTATAGGGGCCCTCAACAGCAGCCTTTACCATTATCAAGGGGTTGTTTGAAAAATTCTATCCATATATGTAATGCTACAGAAGACTCATTACAGGAGATTGTCAGAGACTGTGGATGTGCTACAGGTGTGATTAGAGACAGAGAGGACTTGTCGCAGGTGACAGAGACTGGAGACGTTTCAAGAGACTGCTAGAAATCACTTTCATTACAGCCCCTGTTATATACACAGTATCTCACAAAAGTGAGTACACCCCTCACATTTTTGTAAATATTTAATTCTATCTTTTCATGTGACAGCACTGAAGAAATGACACTTTGCTACAATGTAAAGTAGTGAGTGTACAGCTTGTATAACAGTGTAAATCTGCTGTCCCCTCAAAATAACTCAACACAGCCATTATTGTCTAAACTGCTGGGAACAAAAGTGAGTACACCCCTAAGTGAAAATGTCCAAAAAGGGCCCAAAGTGTAAATATTTTGTGTGGTCACCATTATTTTCCAGCACTGCCTTAACCTTCATGGGCATGGAGTTCACCAGAGCTTCACAGGTTGCCACTGGAGTCCTCTTCCACTCCTCCATGACGACATCACAGAGCTGGTGGATGTTAGAGACCTTGCGCTCCTCAATCTTCAGTTTGAGGATGTCCCACAGATGCTCAATAGGGTTTAGATCTGGAGACATGCTTGGCCAGTCCATCACCTTTACCCTCAGCTTCTTTAGCAAGGCAGTGGTCATCTTGGAGGTGTGTTTGGAGTCGTTATGTTGGAATACTGCCCTGTGGCTCAGTCTCCTAAGGGAGGGGATCATGCTCTGCTTCAGTATGTCACAGTACATGTTGGCATTCATGGTTCCCTCAATGAACTGTAGCTCCCCAGTGCCGGCAGCACTCATGCAGCCCCAGACCATGACACTCCCACCACCATGCTTGACTGTAGGCAAGACACACTTGTCTTTGTACTCCCCACCTGGTTGCCTCCACACACACTTGACACCATCTGAACCAAATAAGTTTATCTTGGTCTCATCAGACTACAGGACATGGTTCCAGTAATACATGTCCTTAGTCTGCTTGTTTTCAGCAAACTGTTTGCCGGCTTTCTTGTGCATCATCTTTGGAAGAGGCTTCCTTCTGGGATGACAGCCATGCAGACCAATTTGATACAGTGTGCGGCGTATGGTCTGAGCACTGACAGGCTGACCCCCCACCCCTTCAAACTCTGCAGCAATGCTGGCAGCACTCATACGTCTATTTCCCAAAGACAACCTCTGGATATGACGCTGAGCACGTGCACTCAACTGGACCATGGCGAGGGCTGTTCTGAGTGGAACTTGTCCTGTTAAACCGCTGTATGGTCTTCGCCACTATGCTGCAGCTCAGTTTCAGGGTCTTGGCAATCTTCCTATAGTCTAGGCCATCTTTATGTAGAGCAACAATTCTTTTTTTTTAGATCCTCAGAGAGTTCTTTGCCATGCGGTGCCATGTTAAACTTCCAGTGACCAGTATGAGAGAGTGAGAGCGATAACACCAAATTTAACACACCTGCTCCCCATTCACACCAGAAACCTTGTAACACTAACGAGTCACATGACACCGGGGAGGAAATATGGCTAATTGGGTCCAATTTGAACATTTTTACTTTAGGGGTGTACTCACTTTTGTTGCCAGCAGTTTAGACATTAATGGCTATGTGTTGAGTTATTTTGAGGGGACAGCAAATTTACACTGTTAGCCCCCGTTCACACTAAGGCGACCTGTGAGGCGACCTGGTCGCCTCACAGGTCGCCGTAGGTCGCCTTCCATAGGGAAGCTGCGGACCCGTTCTAATAGGAGCGACACAAGTCGCTCCGACTTAGAAAAAGGGTCCGGAGCTTCTTTGGGGCGACCTGGAGGCGACCGCCATAGACTTCAATGTTATGAAGTCCGTGGCGGCCGCTCCGAGGTCGTGGCGCGCTGCTCGCACCGCCACCACGGAGGTCGCCTCCCCAAGTCGGATCGCCCCTATGTGAACGGGGCCTTATACAAGCTGTACACTCACTACTTTACATTGTAGCAAATTGTCATTTCTTCAGGGTTGTCACATGAAAAGATATAAGAAAATATTTACAGAAATGTGAGGGGTGTACTCACTTTTGTGAGATACTGTATCAATGTTCTCATTCCTGACTGTTTGTTGGCCACATAACAATCATAAAAGGATCAGCTCTGCCCCCAGGGCCACAGGTTTGGCACCAAGGGGTCCACACAGTTCAGCACTATCGCAATCAAAGATTTACATTGGTGTAATATATACGGTATTGAAATAACGAAAAAAGACAAAATGACAAATGTGAAATGTCTGTATGAAAATCAGTACTTTACATATGGGATCACTTTGCTTTATACAAGGCAAAAATCACATCTTTATTGTTTCATAAATTATCACATTAACTATTATTTGACTGCACAAGCTTGTAAAATCCCCATTGTTAGCTGCAATTATCCTTCTGAACTGATGCAACAGTATACCAGTCCAAGATTTATTAAACACACTGGGGGGGGGGACATTTACTAAAACTGGAGCACTCAGAATCGGGTGCAGCTGTGCATAGTAACCAATCAGCTTCTATTCAATTAAGCTTTGACAATCAGCCCTCGTTTACAATGAACGCGGCTTTGAAATCGTGCGATTTTTCAATGCCGCATGTCAGTCCGACTTGGGGAGCGACTTTAAAGATATCTGAGCAGCTTCATGCATAGATGTCTGTTGAAATCGCCCCTGAAGTCGCCAAAAGTAGAGCAGAAACTACTTTTGGAAATCGATGCGGTGCCGCAAAGTCAGCTTCGCACTGATTGGGACTCTCACATTGTTGGCAATAAGCTGCGATTTGACCTGTTAAATTGCATGTCCAATTGCGCAGATGTAAACAGGGGGTCAAACCTGGAAGCTGACTGGTCATAATGTACAGCTGCACCAGATTTTGCGTGCACCAGTTTTAGTACATCATCCCCACTGGCAGGAAGCATCCAATCAGACTCCAGCTAAGAAAAGGTTGGCAAATGGAAGATGGCTCCAGATGTGCCAATGCCATTTTTTAGATGAGTGAATTGACTGGGTGTAAAATGAGCAGGGCAGGTGAAAAAAATTGTGTTGCCATAGGGGAATTATGATTCTCACAAATTATTTTAGTGAATAAGTGACTAGTAATTTGGTTTGAAAAAAACATGGATTTAGATAGGAAAACTCACAATCACTTCGGAGTAGAATTTCCCAAACTCCCATGAAAAAAGTATGTTTTATTTGACTACCCTAAAATACATAAAAAATTGTAATAGTAATAATAAAAAGTACTATTAATATATTATATACTATATTATATTGTAATAAATTGTAAATATTAATAAATTGTAATACTTTTTATATTACATCATTATATAACATATCATTATCTATTGAAAAACATACATACACACACGCAAATAATAAAAAAAAAAATAATAATAATAATAATAATAATAATAATAATAAAAATAAAAAAAATGTAAAAAATTAAAAAAAAATAGAAATTGTATAATATATATATATATATATATATATACATATATATATATATATATATATATATACATATATATATATATATATATATATATATATATATATATATATATTTTACACACACACACAGAGTATGTGTGGTTTTCAGATATTTATATTTTAAGGTAAATAATATAAAAAATATCTCTCTCTCCCTCTATCCATACATACATACATACATACATACATACATACATATATATATATATATATATATATATATATATATATATATATATATATATACACATACACTATCTATATATATATATATATATATATATATATATCTCATATTATATATATATATATATATATATATATATATATATATACACACACACACACACACACACACACACACTATGTTATACATATATATATATATATATATATATATATATATATATAATATTATTTTATATTGTGTGTGTGTGTATGTAATATATATATATATATATATATAATCTAAATTATCTATCTATATTATCATTAATAATTCAAATTATCTATCTATTTATCTATCCATCTTCCCTTTTATATTGTAAAGCGCTGAATAAACTGTTAACAAACTATTAATAATAAACTATTAATAAACGATATAAATCCTGTAATATATTAAAAATAATAATTATTATTATTTTTGATATTATCAATCTATCAATCTATCTATCGATCACCAAGAGTTTTGTATTTTTTGGCTCTTCAAATGAAAAAAAGTTCTGCATTCCTTGCGATAAAACCTTGTGGATAATATGACGTGAGACGCAAGAATTAATAACCGTTCTATCTGGCTAAATTACAGGTTGTTGGTCTGCGATGGGTCTCGATTTCGCACTCCTGTTCTGTTTTACCCATCACCATTCATCCCCATCACACAGCTTGCTTCGAATAACCAAATAAAATGTAAAATAAAAATATATATATATATTATATAATATTAATAACCAATATTATCCCATTTGACTGATACAACCAAGAGCCGTTCACAAATGTCACGTGTAACTTCCTTCACGCCGCGTCTGATTAAACCCAGCAACTGCCTAAAATCTGTCAAAAGCGTACCGCTGAAAACTGACAACCCTCCACCGGTTTCCCGGCTGTCGTTTGTCACCAACGACCAAACCATCGGCGACTTTCGCTGAAGATCATGTTACTAGATTTGTCAACGTCTCGCCAAGGAATTGGGGGGGGGAGGGGGGTTACCCCAGCCTCCGGCTCTCCGATAAAACACATTGCAATTCCCAAACTTGGGTCAAACACATTCACAAAAGTTTCATTTCATTTCATTGACAGTTTCCTTGACGGCCATAAAAACCCCATGTGTCTTAAATAAAAAAGCTGAGGGGTTTGCAAGGAGTAGAAGTTTTTATTTGGCCAAGGAGAAATGTCAATTCACAGCGAAAGAGGGGAAAAAAAAAGTTTTGGAAAAGTTTGGAGGACTTACCGAGTTCTGTGGAATAAGGGAGCTTTTAGATCCGTGGATGGGGACTTTTCGGAGTGCAGAAGCAGCGGTGGAAGGAGGAGGAGGAGGGCTGGATACAGGCTGGCTGAATTGGATGCTGTGCTGGCTGGAGGGAGCAGCCAGTCTAAATATGTATGTGTAATATCTCCCTGCGAAGTGAGCGCGCCGTGCTGTGTGGATGGAGAGCTGTGCACTGACTCAGTCACTGGCAGTGTTCACCGTCCAGGCTGAATGGGTCTCTTTCTTTCTCCAATCATGGCTCAGATCCTTCCCCGACTGCTCTGCTCCTGCTGCTGCTGCCTCCACCACTGCAGCATCATTCCTCCCCGACCACCAGACACCAATAGCTGCAAAACAAAACCAAAGAGGACGTGTGAGCCATAGCGTGTGAAGTCATAGGCGCAAGGCGGCAAAAAAAAAAAAAAAATAGGCTAAAAGAAAAATAAACAGAATGTCACTGAGAGGGCGAAGAATAAAAAGAATGATCATTGTCGTTGTGAAATAAAAGCTTCTGTACCCCTGGGATTTCTCCAACATTAAAGCCAAACCCCAGGCTATAGAGTTTTTTTTTTTTTTACTAAGTTTACTGTTTTACTCACCAATAGATTTGTATTTTTTTTGTACATCCAGTCCTGAGATTTAAACAGCTCCGTCATGCAGCCAAGGTCCGTCTGGCAGGGAGAGACATCTGATTTTTCTTTGCTGCAGTAAAGTAATACTTGCAGGTCTTGTCTTCTCCCCCTGGTCTGTCTATTAATTCTGAGCTTATATGCTAACAAAGAACATGCTGATAGGAGGAGAGAGCAGAGAGAGATGAGCTCATAAGTCTGCTGATTCTGCTTAAAGCCCAACTCTGGGCAAAAAAAAAGTTTTTCAAAGCAGCGGGGCTGTGCCTACAATGTACAGGTCAGCTGCTCATTTTGTATAGAGCGGTGGTCTCTAAACTGCGGAACTTTGCTTGATTTTATCTGGCCCTTGGGGCAATATTCCCCAGACTGTCAGCAACAGTGAGGGAAAGTTCCTGCTACTGACAATGGGACACTTTTCCTTCCACTGACACCAATGATGTGGCACTATTCCTCCCACTGACACTAATGATGTGGCACTATTCTTCCCACTGACACCAACGATGGGGCGCTATT
Source organism: Pelophylax lessonae (assembly GCF_965119305.1). NCBI lineage: Eukaryota > Metazoa > Chordata > Amphibia > Anura > Ranidae > Pelophylax > Pelophylax lessonae. Next base: position 51,078,881 of record NC_138769.1, on the reverse strand, counting down.
CCTCCCACTGACACCAATAATGGGGCACTATTATTTCCACTGACACCAATGATGGGGCACTATTCCTCCCACTGACACCGATGATGGGGCACTATTATTTCCACTGACACCAAAAATGCGGCTCTATACCTCCCACTGACACCAATGATGGGGCACTATTTCCACGGACACCAAAAATGGGGCACCATTCCTTCCACTGACCCCAATGATGGGGCACTATTCCTTTCACTGATACCAATGATGGGGCACTATTATTTTCATGGATACCAAAAATGGGGCACTATTCCTCTCAGTGAGATTAACAATGGGGCATCACTCCTCCTCCTAATACCAAAGAGGGGACACTGTTTACTTCCAGCGACACCCCCTAAAGTTTGAAGGACAGTAAACTGGCCCTTTGTTTAGAAAGTTTGGTGATCCCTGGCCTAGCTAGAGGATTAGAGAACAGAAATATACTTACCTAATCCTCGGATCCATCCCACACGAGACCGATTCCTGTGCAACCCCCCCCCCCATCAGTGGCGTAGCGTGGGTTGTCAGCACCCGGGGCAAGGCAAGTAATTTGCGCCCCCTAACCCGCAGGATTTTAGCACTCGAGTCTCTTCCACTAGATTAGTTAAAGAGGTTGTAAACTCGTTCAGAAAAATTTTTTTTTTTTTACAACCTGCAAGAGAAAGACATAATGAGCTAGTATGCATCGCATACTAGCTCATTATGAAATACTTACCTTAGAACGAGCCCCCGCCGTGCCGTTCTCTTACCTGTATGATGGGCGACATGTTCAGTCGCCCGTCTTCCGGGATCGCGGCATCCGGCTATCTGATTGGCTGGAGCCGCGGTGACGTCACTCCCGCGCACGCGCGCGGGAGCCGACGGTCACGGCACGGGGCTCTGAAGGAACGGCACGATCAGCCGTTCCTTCAGAGCGCATGTGCCAGTGATGTCACTGGCTGCATGTAAGGTAAATATCTCCTAAACCGTACATGTTTAGGAGATATTTACAGTACCTATAGGTAAGCCTTATCATAGGCTTACCTATAGGTACAACTTCCTGAGGAGGGTTTACTTCCTCTTTAAAGAAACCCTTACCCCCTAAGCACATGTATTGTTTGTTATGAAAATACTGATGTAATTAAAGTAAAATGCATCTAAATACAAGTTTGAATGACCAGCGTGCCCCCTTTCAATGCAGAGAGTCCAGCGTGCCCCCATTCAATGCAGAGAGACCAGCATGCCCCCATTCAATGCAGAGTGACCAGCGTGCCCCCTTTCAATGCAGAGAGACCAGCGTGCCCCCTTTCAATGCAGAGAGACCAGCGTGCCCCCTTTCAATGCAGAGAGACCAGCGTGCCCCCCTTTCAATGCAGAGAGACCAGCGTCCCCCCTTTCAATGCAGAGTGACCAGCGTGCCCCCTTTCAATGCAGAATGACCAGCATGCCCCCTTTCAATGCAGAATGACCAGCATGCCCCCTTTCAATGCAGAGTGACCAGCGTGCCCCCTTTCAATGCAGAATGACCAGCATGCCCCCTTTCAATGCAGAATGACCAGCGTGCCCCCTTTCAATGCAGAGTGACCACAGCATGCCCTCTTTCAATGCAGAATGACCAGCGTGCCCCCTTTCAATACAGAATGACCAGCGTGCCCCCTTTCAATGCAGAATGACCAGCGTGCCCCCTTTCAATGCAGAATGACCAGCGTGCCCCCATTCAATGCAGAATGACCAGTGTGCCCCCTTTTAATGCAGAGTGACCACAGCGTGCCACCTTTCAATGCAGAGTGACCACAGCATGCCCTCTTTCAATGCAGAATGACCAGTGTGCCCCCTTTCAATACAGAATGACCAGCGTGCCCCCTTTCAATGCAGAGTGACCAGCGTGCCCCCTTTCAATGCAGAGTGACCAGCGTGCCCCCTTTCAATGCAGAATGACCAGCGTGCCCCCATTCAATGCAGAATGACCAGCGTGCCCCCTTTTAATGCAGAATGACCACAGCGTGCCACCTTTCAATGCAGAGTGACCACAGCGTGCCCTCTTTCAATGCAGAATGACCAGCGTGCCCCCTTTCAATACAGAATGACCAGCGTGCCCCCTTTCAATGCAGAGAGATCATCGTGCCCCCTTCAATGCAGAGAGACTTACCTGCAGTGGCGGCTTCTCCTCAGTCCCCCGCCTCTCCTCGAGTCCTCCCGCCTCCTCCTCGGCCAGAGGAGGATCCGTGTGACAATAGCGAATTTTCATTCGCTATTGTCACACAATGGGTGGGCTTGGGGCACACTGCTCTGCGCCCCGGGTCCACCAATTTCTGAAGCCAATTAGAGCCTCTGGCTCTAATCAATGATTAAAAAAAAAAAAAACCCTCTCTGTGACAGCGCCAGGCTGCTGACTCACTCGCTGCTAAACTTACTGAGCAGTGAGGAGAGGCGGCATAGGCGAGGTTTGGCTTGCAACGCCACCCCACCCTACACCAATAGACATGTGAGGCACAGTCCAGCCCCGCCCTGCCATTTTCAGCCATAGGGCGGCCGCGCCGGACATCCCCCAGCCTAAAGATGGAGGCAGCCGCAGACAGTGTGTGAACTGTGTATGTCAAAGTCAGACAGACAGAATGACACTGCGGATGCGCCCCCCCAGATGTTGCGCCCGGTGCGGCCGGCCCCCCCTGCACCCCCCACGCTACGCCACTGCCCCCCATAGACTTGTGTGGTCAACTGTTCCTGACGTCATCACATCCATAAACCTGCTCTAGAAATGAGGACGTCAGGAACAGTCTACCACTGGATTTTGGGGGAGTGCTGTTTTCAGGTGGAGTGGAGGATCGGGTGAGTATAAGTTTTCTTTTCACCCCCCCTAGACAAAATGTGCAGTTGACCCCTACAATGCTGGCACAGCCCCACTGCATGGGGATTTTTTGTTTTTGTCTGGAGTTGGGCATTAAGACTAGATTTAGACGTGCATCTAAACATGTAGCTCCTTTGAAACGTGAACTGCATTTGGATCGCTTTTCAGATGCGATTAACAGGGGGTGAGGTGGGGATGTCCTCACCTCCTGTTTTATCCCAATTTTTTACAAAATATCACACATGGTTGTGGGACATTTGCAGTGCTTCACTGTTAACTTTAATGGGTCATGTTCGGTGCACTTGCCATCCACTGATCGCGGTATGTTGGACAATGTTTTCCATGGTCATGAAACATTGCAAACAAAGAGGGGTGCTTGGGGGGCGCCTAACCATGAGTTTTTACCACCTCTCCCCCCCTACACACACACACACAACCGCACATCTAAAGTTAGCCTTGCGGTCCAGTCACAGGCTTGGATAAAGATCTAGATGTATTACATAAAGCAGAGATTTTTATTTTTTTTTTTTATCTCTGTGTCCACCTATGGGTGATTTTCCTTCACTTCCTGTCGAAAAGACAAAGCAGGAAGTCAGAAGCAATCCCTCCAAAATAAAGAAATTCCTGGTTGTCACCAGAACAAGCGTCCCCATACTTATACTTGAACCCTTTTATTACCATACATCTTACAGACATTGGATTACATTCAGTGACCTCTGGAGTGTTCCCCCTACCATGTTTCTAAGGCTTTGCTGTCCCACATCTGTGCGCTGATCAACCTTAGACCCCGTTCACATTGATTGCGGCTTTGAAATCGTGTGACTTGAATTGAAATTTCAAAGCTGCATCTCATTTCGACTTTGGGGTGTGACGTTGAAGACATCTTTGCAGCTTCATGCACAGATGTCTATTCAAGTTGCACCCGAAATCGCCAAAAGTAGTGTATGTACTACTTTTTCAAATCGGTGCTGCACCGCAAAGTCAGCATCGCACCGATTTGAACAGTGCCATTGCCGGCAATAGGATGCAACTTGTCATCCCATTTGGCTTGTCAAATTGCATGACAAGTCGCTCCAATGTGAACAGAGGGCTAAGGCTTGGTTCACATATATGCAAATTGGATGCGTTTTTAACCACATCCAATTCACATAACATGGGAATCGGACTGGCTTTCAATAGAGCTGGTTCACACATGTGCGGGGCGGCCGCGGTGTGGTATCTAAAAAGAGTTTTGGGCGATTTTGAGTCCGGTTCAGGTGCGATTTCAGGTATAAATTTGCACCTATATTGGTGAACAGAATCGCACAGGACTGCCACACTAAAACCGCGGCCGCATATGTGTGAACCGAGCCTAAGGCCCCTTTCGCACACGGAGTCCATTGGCAGACTCCGTTTTTCTGAGCTGAGCAGGCGTTTGCCAGCTCTGTCCCCGTGCGGAGACACAGCTAGCTGTCAGGTCCCCATTCATCTTTATGGGGGAATTGGATGGGAACGGACCGACTGTCCGTTCTCATCCAATCCAATCCGCCAGACGGATGGAAAATAGGGTTTCCATCCGTTCGGTTTTGACGGATCGGATCGGATGTCAGAGGACATGTCTCCGCTGACATCCGATGCCCCATAGGGATTGCATGGGGCGTCCGTTCAGATCCACCTGAAAAACTGACAGGCGGATCTGAACAGTCCCTCCATGTGTGAAAGGGGCCTTAGCTTGAATTTGCCCAGAAGCAATTTGTAAAACAACACTTTTGGTTTCTGGTGTCGCTTTCCCTGGCTTTTGCAGTCAGGGAAGAAGCTAATAGAATGCAAACTGCTTTCCATTAGCTTCAATAGAAGGCAGGTGAGACTAAAAGACCCCTGATGTCTCATTAAAGAGAACCTGTTTTAAAAACATAAGATCCCATAAAGGGATTTGTTGTCCTCATGCGAAATAAACTTTTAGTTAAAGCAAAAAAAAAGTAAAAAAAATAAAAAAAAGTTACACCCAAGAACTTATCCCCCCCACCTTCTAAATGTTTGACCTCCCCCCCAACAGACACACACAAATGAAAATGCATCTGTCGGAGTGTCTATGTATGAACACATTGATTGTGATACACATTGTACATATCACTGCGCATGCCGGAGTGACAGCAACAATCCTAGACCCATTATTCCCGCATCGCATTCAACTCGCAGCCAGTTCACACTGCCAAATGCAAATCACTGGGGTTGTCAATAAAAAGTTAACTACACCCCCAGATTAGTTTGCATATCGCAGTGCCAACTGTCAGTTCGGACAGGAATCGTATCGCATAGGTGTGAACACCCATGCAATTCGTCTCTGGTGTGGACCCAAAAAAAGGGTCCTGTGCAGGTTGTGTCCGAATGTGATGCAAATTCAACCATGCAATCTGTATGGCTGAATTTGAAGAACAGTGCGCTCTGAATCACATGCAATGTCTGTCATCGCATATATGTGAACCAGGACTTAGTTCACCTTTACTAAGGTGGATAAAAACAAACTGTGCCATCTGACTAAAGATGAATAATGTCTTTGCCAAACGTGTGCGCCATTTACATACCTCATGAAACCTGACTGGAGTATACCCAGGACAATGCTAAGTGAGGCCTAGTTATTACTGCTCCCCTCCACCATCACAGGAGTGAGCTTTTTCTCTGATTCAAACCCCCTCACACGCTTCTTCTCTCTCAGGATGTAGTAGCTCTGAACTCAGCATTTGAGAGCTCACTCCTGTGATGGTGGAGGTGAGGAAGATTGACTAGGCCTCACTTAGCAACCACCTGGAAGTACTTAGCAATGTCCTGGGAGTAATCCAGTCAGGCTTTGTACAGTGCATCCGGAAAGTATTCACAGAGCTTCACTTTTTCCACATTTTTAAAATAGATAAAATTCATTATTTTTCTCAAAATTCTATAAACAATACCCCATAGTGACAACATGTAAGACGTTTGTTAGAAAGCTTTGCAAATTTATTAGAAATCTTTGCACATTTATTAACCACTTAAGCCCCGGAAGATTTTACCCCCCTTCCGACCAGGGGGTATTTTGCGATTCGGCACTGCGTGACTTTAACGGACAATTGCGCGGTCGTGCGACGCTGTACCTAAACGAATTTGGCGTCCTTTTTTTCCCACAAACAGAGCTTTCTTTTGGTGGTATTTGATCACCTGTGCCATTTTTTGATCACGCGCTATAAACAAAAAAAGAGCGTCAATTTTGCAAAAATAACAATATTTTTCACATTTTTTTATATGAAATTCCCCCCAAAAAAAATGTAAAAATCAAAATTTTTTAACATTTTCGGCCAATTTGTTTTATGCTACATATGTTTGGTAAAAAAAATCGCAAAAAGCGTATTTTGATTGGTTTGCGCAAAAGTTATCGCGTTTACTAACAAAGGGAAAGATTTTTGTCATTTTTGTTGTTTTTTTTTTTAAACGCGTAATGGCGGCGATCTGCGATTTTTTTTGCGGTACTGCGATATTGCGGCGGACAGATCGGACCCTTGACTGACATTTTTTACACTTTTGGGGTTACCAGTGACATCTCTACAGTAATCAGTGCTATATATATGCACTGTTACTGTAAAAATACACTGGTAGTGAAGGGGTTAACTTTATTTGGGAGGGAGGGGCTGTGTGTGTCCCTAGGGGCGTGCTTTCTACTGTGATTGGCTGTGGCTTCAGCTGTAAGGACACTGATCAACGAATCTACATAGTAGATCCATGTGATCAGTGTCTTTGCAGCGAGGAGAATGACAGGTGGCTTGTTTACACAAGCTGCCTGACATTCTCCCTCTCCCCCGCCGATCGCCGAGTGGCCGGCGGACATCGGGTCCGCTGGTCACACGCGCGGGGGGGTCCGTGACCACGCGGGAGCGCGCCTCCGGGGGCGCGCGCTCGCTCCCTAGACCCTCACAAGCAAGCAACGTAGCCCTACGTTAGTTTACCTGTGAGGGGCTGACCGCCGACGTAGATAGTCGTGCGGCGGTCGGCAAGTGGTTAAAAATACAATAAAAAAAATCCCACATACCTAAGTATTCACAGCCTTTGTCATGGCACTCAAAATTGAGCTCAGGTGCATCATGTTTCCACTGATCATCCTTGATTGGAGTCCACCTGTGGTAAATTCAGTTGACTGGACATGATTTGGAAAGGCACACACCTGTCTATATAAGGTCCCACAGTTAACAGTGTATGTCAGAGCACAAACCAAGCCATGAAGTCCAAGGAATTGTCTGTAAACCTCTGAGACAGGATTATTTGGAGGCACAGATCTTGGGAAGGGTACAGAAAAATGTCTGCAGCATTGGCGGTCCCAATGAGCACAGTGGCTTCCATCATCCGTAAATGGAAGAAGTTTGGAACCACCAGGACTCATCTTAGAGCGAGCTGCCCGGCCAAACTGAGAGTTCAGGATAGAAGGGCTTTAAGCCCCTTTCACACATACGGACCATTTGTCTGTTTTCCATCCATCTGTTGACGGATGAAAACGGACATCAATGCATTCCTATGGAAAAACGGATGTAAATGGATGATCATTCATTAACATCCGTTTTCATCCGCTTACGTCAAAAGTTTTTTTGAACAGGTGAAAGTCCTATTTTTCATCTGTTAAAAAAAGGATCGGACGAAAAACGGATGACAACGGATGAAAATAGGATGAAAAACAGATGAAAACAAATGACAAAGGATGGAAAAATGGATAAAAAACTGATAATAAAGGTTGAAAAACGAAAAACTGATAACAAAAGATGAAAAACTGATGTTGACTGAAAAAAAGGACAAACCAACGTGACAGAACTGATGAAATGAACAGTCCGTATGTGTGAAAGGGGCCTTATGCCCTGTTCACACCTGAGCGTTTGTCAGCTCGTAAAACGCTCATCTCTGAAGTCTCAAAATGCCCAACAAGCAAAATTCAATTCATTTCAATGGCCCTGTTCACGTATATGCGTTTTGTTACCTGAAGCTCACAAAAGTACATGGGCTTCTTTTTTGGCAGATTACATGCCTTTTAGTTCAATATGAATGCCTGCCTCCAAACACCTGCAAAAAAACACCTGAAAAAAACGATTGAAAAATGCCTGGAAGAAGGCCAAAAAAGGGCCTGAATACGATACGCTCAAGTGTGAATGGAGCCTTAGTCAGGGAGGTGACCAAGAGCTCCAGCGTTTCTCTGTGGAGAGAGGAGAACCTTCCAGAAGAACAACCATCTCTGCAGCACTCCACCAGTCAGGCCTGTATAGTAGAGTGACCAGACGGAAGCCACTCCTCAATAAAAGGCACATGACAGCCCACCTGGAGTTTGCCAAAAGACACCTGGAGGACTCTCAGACCATGAGAAACAGAATTCTCTGGTGTGATGAAACAAAGATTGAACTCTTTGGCCTGAATGGCAAGCGTCATGTGTGGAGGAAACCAGGCACCGCCCATCACTTGGCCCATACCATCCCTACAGTGAAGCATGGTGGTGGCAGCATCATGCTGTGGGGATGTTTTTCAGCAGCAGGAACTGGGAGACTAGTCAGGATCGAGGGAAAGATGAATGCAGCAATGTACAGAGACATCCTTGAGGAAAACCTGGGCTCTGGACCTCAGATTGGGTCAAAGGTTCCTCTTCCAACAGGACAATGACCCAAAGCATACAGCAAAGATAACAAAGGAGTGGCTATGGGATGATTCTATGAATGTCTTCGAGTGGCCCAACCAGAGGCCAGACTTGAACCCGAATGAACATCTCTGGAGAGATCTGAAAGTGGCTGTGCACCGATGCTCCCCATCCAACCTGATGGAGCTTGAGAGGTCCTGCAAAGAAGAAGGGAAGAAACTGCCCAAAAATAGGTGTGCCAAGCTTGTAGCATCATATTTAAAAAGACTTGGGGCTGTAATTGGTGCCAAAGGTGCTTCAACAAAGTACTGAGCAAAGGCTGTGAATACTTATATACATGGGATTTTTTATTTTTAATACATTTTTTTTTTAATAAAGATTTCAAACAAACTTCTTTCACGTTGTCATTATGGGGTATTAGATAGAGTTGGGGTGCACCCGCGCTATGGATAAAATACTGAACTTGTTAAAATGTTTAAAACGGTTTTTAAAGAGGAAGTAAACCCTCCTCTACAACTTGTACCTATAGGTAAGCCTATGATAAGGCTTACCTATAGGTACTGTAAATATCTCCTAAACATATACCGTTTAGGAGATATTTACCTTACATGCAGCCAGTGACGTCACTGGCGCATGCGCTCTGAAGGAACGGCAGATCGTGCCGTTCCTTCAGAGCCCCGTGCCGTGACTGTCGGCTCCCGCGCGCGTGCACGGGAGTGACGTCACCGCGGCTCCGGCCAATCAGATGGCCGGATGCCGCGATCCCGGAAGACGGGCGACCGGACATGTCGCCCGTCATAGAGGTGAGTGAGCGGCACGGCGGGGGCTCGTTCTAAGGTAAGTATTGCATAATGAGCTAGTATGCGATGCATACTAGCTCATTATGTCTTTCTCTTGCAGGGTGTAGAAAAAAAAAAAAAAAAACAAACGAGTTTACAACCTCTTTAATAACCGAGGGGACCAGATGGTTGTGCTGCCTCCAACTTACCACAAGGGTAAAAGTGTTATATGGGTCAGGGGGTGTTGGTATGGGGCGCTACCACCTTGTACAACAAAATCAATGGTGTATGTGGTCCCAATATGAAAGTGCACTGTGATCATATAAAAGCAAATTATGTGCGAGAAAAGCTTTTTTATACAATATATAAGGTGCTGCGTGCTTTAAATGAGACAATATGGTGTGCAAACAGTGCATACAGTAGTGCAATCCACAGTATATGTTGTTAGGTGAATTGTACCGTTTATTGAGTATATACTAAAAATGCGACCATCAGCCTGTGGTCGGTGAGAAAGTGCCAAGTGCAAGATAATTGAGTGAATAAACTTAAATGATACTTAAAAAAACCCTTTATTGTGATATCCCCTTGCGGGGAAAACTGGCCTCCGTGGTTGGTAAACCAGTGGTAGTAAAATAAAGTGATGAGTGAGTTGCGCTATTATGGCGCGTGCTGGGAGTAAAAAGTGCTTTGTACCGGAGGTCAAGCACTTACCAAGTCCTCTCCCTTCCTCCACACTCAGCCGGGTTGGTTACTTCTCCCCTTACTGTGATGCCTGCTGTGTTTGGATGTTTCACCGGAGTAGTAGTGCTCGCATCTAGGGAGTCAGTGTACAAAACCAAAAGAGGCTTCCATGGCGTAGTACAGTAATTCAATAAAGAATAAAGTATAGCGACTCACAGTATGAGAAGTTCACCGTCAGCTTTGCTCAATGTGTCTCTGGTGTTCGGCCGCGCGGGGCTTCCGCGTTCCACCCTGGGCCGAACACCAGAGACACATTGATGCGAGCACTACTAGATGCGAGCACTACTACTCCGGTGAAACATCCAAACACCGCAGGCATCACAGTAAGGGGAGAAGTAACCAACCCGGCTGAGTGTGGAGGAAGGGAGAGGACTTGGTAAGTGCTTGACCTCCGGTACAAAGCACTTTTTACTCCCAGCACGCGCCATAATAGCGCAACTCACTCATCACTTTATTTTACTACCACTGGTTTACCAACCACGGAGGCCAGTTTTCCCCGCAAGGGGATATCACAATAAAGGGTTTTTTTAAGTATCATTTAAGTTTATTCACTCAATTATCTTGCACTTGGCACTTTCTCACCGACCACAGGCTGATGGTCGCATTTTTAGTATATACTCAATAAACGGTACAATTCACCTAACAACATATACTGTGGATTGCACTACTGTATGCACTGTTTGCACACCATATTGTCTCATTTAAAGCACGCAGCACCTTATATATTGTATAAAAAAGCTTTTCTCGCACATAATTTGCTTTTATATGATCACAGTGCACTTTCATATTGGGACCACATACACCATTGATTTTGTTGTACAAGGTGGTAGCGCCCCATACCAACACCCCCTGACCCATATAATTATGGGGTATTGTTTGTAGAATTTTGAGGAAAACAATTAATTTAAACCATTTTGGACTAAAGCTGTAACATAAAATGTGGAAAAAGTAAAGCGCTGTGAATACTTTCCGGATGCACTGTAAATGGCCTACACCTATAGTAAGGGCTTTATTCAACTTTAGTCAAGGCTGCACCGTTTCATGACCAGCCCCTTTTTTGCAATATGGCACTGCGCTATTTTAACTGACAATTGCGCGGTCGTGCAACACTGTACCCAAATAAAATGTGTGTCCTTTTTTTCCCCATAAATAGAGCTTTCTTTTGGTGGTATTTGATCAGCTCTGTGGCTTTTCTTTTTTGCACTATAAACAAAAAAAAAAAAAAAGAAAAACAATATTTTTTACTGGTAGAAAAATGTAAAAAAAATCTAATTTCTTCATCAATTTAGACCATTATGTATTCTGCTACATATTTTAAGTAAAAGAAATCCCAATAAGCGTATATTGATTGATATGTGCAAAAGTTATAGTGTCTACAAACTATGGGATATATTTTTGGAATTTTTTTTTCTTTTCTAGTAATGGCGGCGATCAGCGACCTATAGCGGGACTGCGATATCGCAACTGACAAATCCAACGCCTAACTGACACTTTTTGGGGACCAGTGACACTAATACAGTGCTAAAAAATATGCACTGCCACTGTGTTAATGACACTGGCAGGGAAGGGGTTTACCTTCAGGGGCAATCAAAGGGTTAAATGTGTTCCTAGGGAGTGCTTGCTAACTTTGACTGGGGGAAGGCAGAGATCCATGTTCCTGACCCGGAAGAGCAGAACCACATACAGGTATGTGATTCTGCCCAGACCGCCCGCCCTGCCAAAGTATATGCTGTATGTGTGGGGCGGTTAAAGTGTTTGTAAAGGTTCGGCGGACCTTCAGAGTTCCTTGCTGGGAAGTTGCCAGAAAATCACTCCCGCGCCCATGCGTCATTGCGGCTCCGGCCAATCACAGCGCCGGAGCCGCCAAACTCGGAAGAGACGCCGAGGGATCATGTCCGCTCCCACAGCGGTGTCCGGGGGTTTTGTGTCATGGTTTCGTTCTAAGGTAAGTGTTTCATAATGAGCTAGTATGCGATGCATACTAGCTCATTATGCCTTTGTCTTGCAGGTTTTTTTTTTTTTTTTTTCCTTTAAGTATACTACCACTTTAAAAATAACAAACATTTTATACTTACCTGCTCTGTGCAAGGGCTTGCACAGAGCAGCCCAGATCCTCCTCTTCTGGGGTCCCCCGCCGGTGCTCCTTGCTCCTCCCCTTTATCGGGTGCCCCCACAGAAAGCCGCTTTCCCTGAGGGCACCTGTGCGGGCTCACTCTCGAGTCCCACTGCTGCGTTGATTGACACAGACAGCGGGACTCAGCCCCACCCCCACATCACAAGATTTGATTGACAGTAGCAGGAGCCAATATCAAACTATCCAATGAGGAGAGAGACAGAAGCTGAAGCTGCTGCACTCATGCACATCACTGAATCGAATCTGGCTCAGGTAAGAAAAGGGGGGGGGGCTGTGGAGGAGCTACAGCACAGAAGGTTTTTCACCTTAATTAACACTTTACAACCACTTCAGGGTTAATTCTAAACTGATGACCTGTAGGAATTTTTAAAGCGTTTCCTATGGAAAATGCAGAGCACCGAAGTGCGTTGTTGCTTTGCAGGCAAACAGACATCTAAAGCTTAACATGTTGGGTACCTATTTACTTAGCACAACCTCATCTTTTATATTTTAACCAAAAAATTAGGTTATATAATATGTTTTTCCCCTAAAATTTGCTATAGTGTATTTTTAACTGAAATGTTGAGTTTGATAAACTGTCGCGCAAATATCTGTGGCATAAAACATTGGAACTGTCACTATGTTATTCTCAAGGGTCTGTGCTTTCAGAAAATGTATGTTTGAGGTTTTTAGCGAATCTTCCTGCCTAAGGGCCAGTTCACACCATACCGGCACATGAATCGCACAGGAACGCGCTGTGCACTCCTGTGCGATTCACACCCCATGCAAAACGCACTCCATGTGCAATCTGCAGCAGGTGTCAATAGAAAGTGAAAGCGGAGTTCCAGTCATTTATTTGTTTATTAATAGTCAGCAGCTAAAAAAAGTGTAGCCGCTGACTTTTAATATATACATACTCACCTGTCCAACAATCCAGCAATGTACTCACCCCAGCTGGGTTCTCCCGTGTCCTCCCTTGGCGGAGCTAGCATCTCTACTATGGGCACCAGACTATGACAGCTTGCAGCTTCACAGCCAGGTGCCCACTGCGCATGCGTGAGCGGTGCTGCGCTCTGTGGTAGGTCCCAGAGTCTAGGACTTGTCATCTATCCTAGAAGATTTAGGGAGGGGGAAATTCTGCTTCCGATTGCCTAAGGCGACCAGAACAGAAGTGGGAGTGAGTACCTGTCATAATCAGTTATTGTCCGTCCCCCCAAATCCCCAAAAAAAGCTCAGTTTCAAAAACAGGAGCCAGGGAGGAGGCCTGAAAGCGGAAGTTACACTTTTGGGTGGAACTCCACTTTAATGACACCCCAAACGCAGTTCGCAAACGCAGTGTGTTTGCCCTCACCAGATTGCATGGTACTTTTGTATCATGCGATCTGGTCGCAGTGCATTTTAAAAAGAAGTGCAAGTATTTTTGGTGCAGGGAAATTTTAGTCCATTCAAAAGGGATGGGCTGAAATCACACTGCACAGAACATGTACGATTCATGTGCAGGCATGATATGGGGGTTCGCCAAACGGGTGAACAAGCGATGTTCGGGCTGAACTTTTGCTTGGCCTGAACCGTTTTCCCAACTCTAGTGATTAGTGGGGAAAATGCCCCCTTACATTGGTGGTCAGCAAGAACAATGCTGTGTTGCATTGGTGTTCGGTGGGAATACCCCTTACATTGGTGGTCACTGTTAAGAATACCCTTTACATTGATGTTTAGTGGGAAGAATACACCTTACATTGGTGGTCAGTGGAAAGAATACCAGTTACATCAGTGCTCAGTAATAAGATTACTCCTGCATTCATGTTCTATAGAAAGAATATCCCGATAAATTAGGGATCTGGTGGTATTAGGAAGACCACACTCACATTGGTGTTCAGGTATTAATAATTTCATGGGTGGTTAGTGAGAAGAATGCTCCTTACATTGGTGATCAGTGGGAAGAATGTTCCTTACATTGGTGGTCAGTGAGAAGAATGCCCCTTACATTGGTGGTCAGTGGGAAGAAGGAGGAGGACACACTGAAGGAGCTCTCTCTGAGAACCAGCGTTTTTCAAGCCTGGGCCTTGCCTGCTAGCTTGGCCCAGGAACAATGCCTGATCCTGGGGGAGGCCCTGGGAGGGATCCCCCTGATGACACAGGGCCTAGTGAGGAGGAGGTGGAGGAACTGTCTGTGGGTCCAGGCCCCGGTGAAAATGCGGATGTCTTCAGCCAGAAGATAATCAATCGTTTTAGGGCGATTGGAAGAGCTGAAGAAAAACTTAAAGTTTTGAAGGATGAACATAAATCCTTCAGAGCCAAGTACTGCCAGGCCTGGAGTAAAAATCGCACAGCCATGAAGCCTGAGCTACAGGATTTGGAAGATAAGGTAAAGAAGCAATCTTTATTATTGGAAAAGCTGAAAGACAGAAGCGGAGTGTTTAAAGAAAAATTTGACAATGAGAGGCGATTTGCCAGCCAGACATGAGCAAGTTCTGTGGATCAGCAGCCTCAGGTAAGGGATGACCCGGCTCCATCTGCCTCTGCACCTCTCCCCCCATGCCAGGCCTGGGAATCGGAAGCGGCAACCAGCCAGGGGGTTGAGAGTGGACATGGATCCCTGACATTCATCCAGCAGATGGAGTCCCCCCTGAGAGCAGAAAAGTTTGCATTTACTGATGATCCATCAGAAATCCCTGAGGATGGGCAGAGGAGATACAAGCCAGCAAAAACAGTTTTGGTGGAGAAATCGCAGTACATCATGCTGCCTTCCAGCATGTCTGCCCCACCTGCTGTGGTGGATGGTGTCCCAGGTGAGAAGGAGCTCTGCATACAGCTACCTATTGGAGATTCTGCTGTGAACAAATCCAGTGCAGACATGCAGGGAAAATCCCTGACAGAATCACCAGACCATCAGATGAATGTGGATGGACCTGCATTAAACACCCCAGGCATGGATTTTGCTGGTCTGGCTGAGACCAGTAGTCCCACAGCAAGCAAAATGGCTGCCAGCTCCAAAGAGCCTGCTTCATGTTCACCTGAGCCTCCCAGTCTTCCAGTGCTGATTGACCAGCTGATTTCTGGTGGGGGAGGGGGTCAACATGGTGCTGCAATTGGAGTGGAAGCAGCTATGGAAGTCTCCTGCAATGTTTCACCTGTTGCTGTGTTAAAACAGAATGCCATTTCCACAGCTGAAAACCCTGTCCTAGTGGAAGAGAAGATGACCGCTGAAACTCTTACCAGTGCAGCAGCAACTATGGATTCTGCTGTGAAGACAACAGGAATAATACATATCCCAGCAAGTATAAAAAATAACATTAATGTTAAAGCAATGAATGTGGTGGGTGAAGGGGTTAGTAATGCTGGGAAAAATAAAAATGACATTCCTCCCCCTGCTCAGCAGAGGAAAGATTCATCGATTGTACAGATCAATCCCGAATCTGTGCAATCGTTAGCTGCTAAGTCTGTGTCAGATAATTTAAAACAAACTGATGGATTTTCTGCTGGGAGGAATGTTGGCAGCTATGCTGCAGTTTTGGGGAGTCACACCAGGGTAGGTGGTGGGATTTCTGTTAATCACAATTCAGGGAGGTTTGGTGGGGGGCTGGTTAGTGGGTATAGGAGGAGGAATGTGGTTCAGTTGAGGTGGGATGGGGATGGAACTCCACCAGTAAGGGGGAGGGTGGCTGAGTTGATTTTGGAAATGGGGTTTAAAGCTTGTGATATTTTTGCTTTGATTTGCCCGGTGGGGAGTTACGAATTTGATTTGTCTTTTGTAAAACCTGAAAGTTTGGATCTCTTCTGAGAGAGATATAGGAGGTGCAAGGGCCTTCAGCAGTGGAGTGGTTTGGTGCAAAAGGTGATTTCAAGGCAGCCTTTGATAAAGTCGGTGACAATCTTGGTGCGTATGAATCCATACCAGAGGCTGATTTAATAGTATGGCTACGCCGATATGGTGAGGTCCTCACTCCACTGCGGAACGTCCTTGATGAGCATGGGATATGGACAGGGGCCTGGACAGTGTCACTAAAATTGGGGGTGCTGGGCAATGTAGTTCAGCACCTTCCCTGCTCAGCCTTTCTGGGAAGGGATAGGCTGACCATTTTCTACCAAGGTCAGCCTAAGGTGTGTAATAAATGTGGTGATGAAGGCCACTTTGCATTGTCCTGCACCCTCAAGGAGTGCTCACTGTGCCAGGAGTTAGGCCATTTGGCCAGAAAATGCACCCAGTGCAATTTGTGCCAGCAGCAGGGTCATCCATATAGCCAGTGCCCAGAGGCACTGCATAACTTGCCAGGATTGGAGACTGAGCTCAAGAGGCTTGATAAAAAAGATGAAGCAGCTAAAGTTAGGGAGAAAACTGTTGTTGCCCCTCCTGTGTCTGTTGTGTCAGATTCTGTTTCCCCTAGTGATGTGGTCCATGAGTCTGTCCCTCTTGTTGTTGTTCCAACTTCTGCTGATCCTCCAGGCTAGTGGAAGCTGCTGGGGGGGCTGGTTAAGTGGATCTTCCCTCTCGGCCTACTCCATCTCTAGTCCCTGTCCCTCGACATTGCAAACGTGGCCAAGAGAGTGCAGGGGTGCTGAATGGTGGTGGGGTCGATGGGGTTGAGGGAGGGGTGTCCATGTCCCATGTCTCACCCTCTGTTGAGGAGAATTCAGATGATGAGGAATGGGAGAGGATAAGGAGGAAGAAAAAGAGGAAGACCAGTAAAGCGGTAATTTCCTCCTTACAGTCAGACCCAGGAGGGGTTCCTATTGGCAACACATATTCTGTTTTATCAGGGAAGGAGTTGGTATCGGATTTATCTATTTCTTTATCATATATGGATGAGGGGAAGTCACATAGTATAAAGAGAGCTGTTTCGGGTGATGAGAGTGTGGTAGCAGTTAAGAAACGACTACCCTAATCCTCCTGATGGCAGTTCCCGCTCCAATAAAGGTGGCGACCATTAATGTCGCCAGCATGAAATCTGCATGAGCTCATGATATTGCCTTATTTTTGCTCAGTGAGTTTGATGCTGAGATTTTTTTTTTGCAAGAGACCTGGCTCAATAATTTGGCCGATGTCCATCTAGCAAAAAGGGAGTGGAGGTGCGGCCCCTCCTTTTGGTCTCTTGCGGCTGAGCCTTGCAGTGGAGTTGCGGTACTTTTTAAAACCGATATGGTAACGTGCCGGCGGGTAATTGAGGTAGAAATGGAGAGATACATGGTCTTAGACGTCTCTGTTAGGGGCCAGGACCTGCGCCTGATCAATATCTATGGACCGCAGCCAAAATGGGACAGGTAATGCCTCCTCACAAAGATCAAGCCCTTCCTTTTTACGTCCCAGCAGGGTGTCTTTGGGGGTGACTTTAAAACCATAATTAGACCTGAACACAGGAGAGGTTTCATAGACAGGATGGGTTATTATAACGTTTTTCTTAGAGATATGGTTAGAAAAGCAGGCCTGGTAGATGTGCACATTAAGCACTGCCCTGGCAGCATGGGATTCACATTTCAGAGAGGGAATAGTCAGAGTAGGATAGATAGTTTTTTTAAAAGGAGAACTCTGCTTTCTCGGCTCCTAAGTTGAGGGCGGTGGAGTTCCCTGACCACTGTATGCTGTCTGTGACTCTGAATGCCTCGGACACTCCACCCAGGGGAAGGGGTATCCCGGATTTGACAGAACCAATTTCAGCGGATGAGGTAGTTCGTGCTATAGAGAAGCTGGCTACCAAAAACATTGCCTGGGCCAGATGGGTTGTCAGCTGAATTTTACAAGTGTTTTAAGTCCATTCTTGCTCCCTTTTTAGCGATGGTTTATAACAGCTGTTTAGAAGAGGGTTCTCTCCCTCCCTCCATGAGGCAACCCGCTGAGATTCTTCTGTCAAAAGGTAAAGACCCCTCAATAATTGAGAACTGGCGCCCCATCAGTCTTCTCAATGTTGATAGAGAGATCTTGGCGAAGATTCTCTTTTGGCTCTTGTCGTCAGTAGCAGGGGATTTGTTGTCCAATCATCAACACTGCTTGGTCCAAAGCAGAAGTACCTTTCAGCAGTTTTCTGTCTGGAGGCTTTGGAATGATGCAGGGCTGCTGGATGGAGATAGTACTTGCTGAAATTGGATCAGGCGAAGGCTACTTGGTAGATACGGTCTGCAGGGGAGGTTTATAGATTGGCTGAAAACTTTATATAAAGGGGCTGAGAGCTTCCCACTTGTTAATGGTTGGGTTGGACGGCCTTTTGAAGTTGGCTCTGGTGTGCGCCAGGGGTGTCCTTTGAGTCCCCTGCTATATGCATTCGCAATCGACCCCTTCATAAGAAGGTTAGACGGTGGATCATTGTGCAGGGTGCCTTTGGGCACTGCTGGTGTGCCACCTTTGAAAGTCGTGGCCTATGCCGATGATATGTCTGTTATTGTCTCTGGGATGGAGGAGGTGCAAGAGGTGGTCTCTGTGATAGAGCAGTATGCGGAGGCTTCTGGCTCTAAAGTCAATCATGAAAAGAGTGAAGCTTTCTGGATGGGTGAGGAGGGTGAAAGCTTCAAACATCCGGATGCCTTCCCAGAGCCCCAGCAGGAAATTAAAGTGTTGGACATCAAATTTGGTCCTGGTGACTATAGTCATCGAAATTGGGAAAGCAGGTTGTTGAATGCCAATGCCAAAGTAGCAAGCTGGCAGAAATGGAAACTTTCCTTGAGGGAGAGGGTTGACTTGATTAAAAAGTACCTGATCCCAATCTTTTTATATGTCAGCTTTGTCTGTATCTTGCCAGAATCTCTCTATTCAAGGGTGTACAGCTACTTTTTCCAACTTTTATGGGGAAATAGGCTGAACCTGATCAAAACGCAATGTAACTTACCTATCCAGGCGGGAGGGTGGTCTAGAAATGGTCAACCCTATAGTTTTCTTTTCTCTGCTCTTTTTAAAGTACAATCTGAGTATTATGTTAGCAGAGACCCCGCCGGGATGGCTGGGTATTTTTCAATCTTGGTCTAGACCTTTTCTGCAATGCTGGGAAAACGGCAGGCCAGCGAAAAGTCTAAGAGTCTGACATGGCAAGCTTTCGGCTTATGTTGCCCGTGTCTGAAAATACTTTGGCAGTGGGGGATATCAAGTCCCTCCCCAGGAAGCTTCTGGAGAAGAGGATTTTGGGCTCTGCTTTCAGTGTGTCACTGACCTTAAGGGATTGCCCAGGCCCCGTAATGAGGGAGGGGTTGCGCTTAATTAACTTGGTAAGAATCCCTTTGAAGTTTAGGGATCAAGCCTGGCTCGCTTTCCATGGAAGGCTCCATGTGAGAGGGAACCTGAAGCATCGCCCTGTGGATGATCGGGATTGTCCTAGAGAGTGTGTTGGTAAAGTGGAGTCTATGGACCACTTTTGCTCCAGTATTCCTTTAACATAGAGGTGTATAAAAGGGTGGGGAGGGCTCTCGGCATCCCCTTTCTCTATCGCATGAGTTATGCGGAGTGGGTGTACGGGGCATTCCCGACTTACTGGCATTTTGATTTGGATAAACTTTTTCTAGTTAGTATAGTCAGTGCTGTATCTTGGCCTAGGCCGACAAAAAAGCTGCACCCAGCATGAAAAAAAAAAAAAAAACAGCCTCCTCCCGGCTCCCACATGCAAAGGGTCTTTTAGTATAGTGCCAGTCTTATGGGGTGAATTGGGCTGGAGGGCAGGGTCCAGGAGACAAATCAGTCTGGCACCTCCATAAAGCGGTCACACTGCTACCTGCCGGTATGATAATACTTGCCTGTGAGGACATTCGGACAGACCGCAGGCTGCCGACCACACTTAATACAACTGGCCCAATGGCCACCAATGCTAATAAGTGTGGCACTACAGCCTAATGCTCCGCCTACCCTCCTCCGCCCCCCAGGTATAGCAGGCATCATGTCAAGGTGGTGGTGTACGATATTCTGGGTGAGGTTGGGATGATTTGGGGTCTTGAGAAGGGCAGGGAGCCTCAAGCGGTCTGGATAAGGGCATGGAGGAATATCAGACCTGCCTTTGGTAAACTGTCCATCTCTGGGTGAGGAGCTCTTTTAAAACTATGCTATTTCTTTCACTCCCTTAGCATTTGTTGGTTAATATCTTCCTTTTGAAGAAGGGCTGCATGCATAATGGGGGTGGTTTTGTTTCTTCACCTCGCAGGTTGGATGTCTGGTGTGGTGGTGTGAGTCTTACTAAGATTATTTTCCCCAGTAATGATATGTTCATGATGTGAGTTTTGCTTTTGACGTAAAGCCATTCTTTGTTTGAGAGCAGAATTTGCTATGTATTTTTTCCCCTTTTTAATGTAAATATGTATATATTTATTTATGTATATTGATTTTATGCTTATTGATTGCAAGACTTTTAATAAACAAAATTAGAAAGAATGCTCCTTACATTGGTGGTCAGTGGGAAGAATGCTCCTTACATTGGTGATCTGTGGTAAGAATACTCCTTACATTGGTGATCAGTGGTAAGAATACTCCTTACATTGGTGATCAGTGGGAAGAATGCCCCTTACATTTGGTGGTCAATGGGAAGATTGCCCCTTACATTGGTGGTCAGTGAGAAGAATGCTCCTTACATTGGTGGTCAGTGGGAAGAAGGAGGAGGACACACCCAAGGAGCTCTCTGTGAGATCCAGCCCTTTTCAAGCCTGGGCCTTGCTTGCTAGCTTGGCCCAGGAACAATGCCTGATCCTGGGGGAGGCCCTGGGAGGGATCCCCCTGATGACACGGGGCCTAGTGAGGAGGAGGTGGAGGACCTGTCTGTGGGTCCAGGCCCTGGTGAGAATGCGGATGTCTTCAGCCAGAAGGTTATCAATCGTTTTAGGGCGATTGGGAGAGCGGAAGAAAAACTTAAAGTTTTGAAGGCTGAACACAAATCCTTCAAAACTAAGTATTTCCAGGCCTGGAGTAAAAATCGCACAGCCATGAAGCCTGAGTTACAGGAATTGGAAGAAAAGGTAAAGGAACAATCTTTATTACTGGAAAGGCTGAAAGACCGAAGTGGAGCATTTAAAGAAAAGTTTGACAATGAGAGGCGTTTTACCAGCCAAGCATCAGCAAGTTCTGTGGATCAGCAGCCTCAGTTAATGGATGACCAGGCTCCATCTGCCTCTGCACCTCTCCCCCCATGCCAGAACTGGGAATCACCAGCGGCAACCAGCCAGGGGGTTGAGAGTGGACATGGATCCCTGACATTTATCCAGGAGATGGAGTCACCCCTGAAAGCAGACAAGTTTGTCTTTTCTGAGTCTTTTCTGATGATCCATCAGAAATCCCTGAGGATGGGCAGAGGAGATTCAAGTCAGCAAAGCCAGTAATGGTGGAGAAATCCCAGTACATCATGCTGCCTTCCAGCATGTCTGCCCCACTTGCTGTAGTGGATGGTGTCCCAGGTGAGAAGGAGCTCTGCATACAGCTACCTATTGGAGATTCTGCTGTGGAGAAACCGAGTGCAGACATGCAAGGAAAATCCCTGACCAATGAATTCCCGGACCATCAGATGAATGTGGATGGACCTGCATCTAACACCCCAGGCATGGATTTTGCTGGTCTGGCTGAGACCAGTAGTCCCACAGCAAGCAAAATGGCTGCCAGCTCCAAAGAGCATGCTTCATGTTCACCTGAGCCTCCCAGTCTTCCAGTGCTGATTTCTGGTGGGGGAGGGGATCAACATAGTGCTGGAAGTGAAGCAGCTATGGAAGTCTCCTGCAATGTTTCACCTGTTGCTGTGTTAAAACAGAATGCTATTTACACAGCTGAAAACCCTGTCCTAGTGGAAGAGAAGATGACAGCTGGAGTTCTTACCAGTGCAGCAGCAACTATGGATTCTGCTGTGAAGACAACAGCAATAATAAATATCCCAGCAAGTATAAAAAATGACATTAATGTTAAAGCAATGAATGTGGTGGGTGGTGGTGAAGGGGTTAGTAATGCTGGGAAAAATAAAAATGACATTTCTCCTCCTGCTCAGCAGAGGAAAGATTTGATTGCACAGATCAATCCCGAATCGTTATCTGCTAAGTGTGTGTCAGATAATTTAAAAAAAACTGATGGATTTTCTGCTGGGAGGAATGTTGGAAGCTATGCTTCAGCTTTGGGGAGTCACACCAGGGTGGGTGGTGGGAAGTCTGTTATTAGTCAAAATTCAGGGAGGTTTGGTGGGTATAGGAGGAGGAATGTGGTACAGTTGAGGTGGGTGGGGGATGGAACTCCACCAGTAAGGGGGAGGGTGGCTGAGTTGATTTTGGAAATGGGGTTTAAAGCCTGTGATATTTTTGCTTTAATTTGCCCGGTGGGGAGTTATGAATTTGATTTGTCGTTTGTAAAACCTGAAAGTTTGGATCTCTTCTGGGAGAGATTTAGGAGGTGCAAGGGCCTTCAGCAGTGGAGTGGTTTGGTGCCAAAAGTGATTTCAAGGCAGCCTCTGATAAAATCAGTGACCATTTTGGTGCGTAACGAATCCATACCAGAGGCTGATTTATTAGTATGGCTACGCCGATATGGCGAGGTCCTCACTCCACTGCGGAAGGTCCTTGATGAGCATGGGATATGGACAGGGGCCTGGACAGTGTCACTAAAATTGGGGGTGCTGGGCGATGTAGTTCAGCACCTTCCCTGCTCAGCCTTTCTGGGTAGGGATAGGCTGACCATTTTCTACCAAGGTCAGCCTAAGGTGTGCAATAAATGTGGTGATAAAGGCCACTTTGCATCGTCCTGCACCCACAAGAAGTGCTCACTGTGCCAGGATTTAGGCCATTTGGCCAGAGAATGCACCCAGATTCGGTGCAATTTGTGACAGCAGCTGGGTCATCCATATAGCCAGTGCCCAGAGGCACTGCATAACTTGCCAGGATTGGAGACTGAGCTGCAGAGGCTTGATAAAGAAGATGAAGCAGCTGAAGTTACAGAGGAAATTGTTGCTGCCCCTCCTGTGTCTGTTGTGTCAGATTCTGTTTCCCCTGGTGATGTGGTCCCTGAGTCTGTCCTTCCTGTGTCTGTTGTGTCAGATTTTGTTTCCCCTAGTGATGTGGTCCCTGAGTCTGTCCCTCCTGTGGTTGTTCCTACATCTACTGTGCGTAGATCCTCCAGACAAGCGGAAGCTGCTGGGGGGGCGGGTATAGTGGATCTTCCCCCTCGGCCTACTCCACCTCCAGTCCCTGTCTCTCGACACCGCAAACGCGGCCAAGAGGGTGCAGGGGTGCTGGATGGTGGTGGGGTCGATGGGGTTGAGGGAGGGGTGTCCATGTCCCATGTCTCACCCTCTGTTGTGGAGGATTCGGATGAGGAGGGGTGGGAGAGGACAAAGAGGAAGAAAAAGAGGAAGAGGAAGACCAGTAAAGTGGTCGTTTCTTCCTTACAGTTAGAGCCAGGAGGGGCTCCTCTTGGCAACACATTTTCGGTTTTATCAGGGGAGGAGTTGGTGTCGGATTTATCTATTTGTTTATCATCTATGGATGAGGGGGAGTCACATAGTGTAAAGAGAGCTGTTTCGGGTGATGAGAGTGTGGTGGAGGTTAAGAAACGACTACCCCAATCATCCTGATGGCAGTGCCCGCTCTGGTAAAGGTGGCGACCATTAATGTCGCCAGCGTGAAATCTGCAAGAGCTCGTGATATTGCCTTATTTTTGCTCAGTGAGTTTGATGCTGAGATTTTATTTTTGCAAGAGACCTGGCTCAATACTTTGGCTGATGTCCATCTAGCAAAAAGGGAGTGGAGATGCGGTCCCTCCTTTTGGTCTCTTGCGGCTGAGCCTTGCAGCGGAGTAGCGGTTCTTTTTAAAACCGATATGGTAACGTGCCGGCGGATAATTGAGGTAGAAATGGGGAGATGCATGGTCTTAGACGTCTCTGTTAGGGGGCAGGACCTGCGCCTGATCAATATCTATGGACCGCAGTCAAAATGGGACAGGAAATGCCTCCTCACAAAGATCAAGCCCTTCCTTTTTACATCCCAGCAGGTTGTCTTTGGAGGTGACTTTAACACCATAATTAGGCCTGAAGACAGGAGGGTCTCCATAGACAGGCTGGGTTATGATAGCGTTTTTCTTAGAGATATGGTTAGACAAGCAGGCCTGGTAGATGTGCACATTAAGCACTGCCCTGGCAGCACGGTATTCACGTTTCAGAGAGGGAATAGTCAGAGTAGGATAGATAGGTTTTTTTTAAAGGAGAACTCTGCTTTCTCGGCTCCTGAGTTGAGGGCGGTGGAGTTCTCTGACCACTGTATGCTGTCTGTGACTCTGAATGCCTCGGACACTCCACCCAGGGGAAGGGGTACCTGGAAACTGAATTCGGCTCTCCTGGAAGATGTAGAGGTAAGACAATCCTTTGAGGATTTTTTTCAGGCACAGGTTTCTATTCTGGACTTTTGCAGCAGTAAGTCAGAGTGGTGGGAGCTTGTGAAACAAAGGGCGATTGGACTTTTCAAGGCCATAAGTAAGTAGAAGCAGCTTGGTATGTATATTGCCTACCAGCATTTGCGGAGGAAGCTTGATCGTCTTGTCTCGTATGGAGGAGATCCAGGGGAGATCTCGGAGGTAAAGCTTCTTCTTAGGAAGTGTCAATACGACCGGCATGCCTCCTTGGTTCTGGAGAGAGATTACGGGAAATATCACTCGCCTGATCCTTACCAGAACTGTAAGCAAGGCATAGCAGTTAAGACGGTCATAGGTCTGAGGGATAGTACGGGTTCCCTGGTGAAGTCCAGATCAGGGATCCTGGAGATCTTCAGGTCATATTACGCAGACCTTCTGGGAAGAAAGGACCTTAGTCGGGACAGGATGGAAAGCTTTCTGGATTCTACTCCAGGATTGGGAAATGATACATTGCCTTTGATGGATTTGACAGAACCAATTTCAGCGGATGAGGTAGTTCGTGCTATAGAGAAGCTGGCTACCAAAAAGTCGCCTGGGCCAGATGGGTTGACAGCTGAATTTTACAAGTGTTTTAAGTCCATTCTGGCTCCCTTTTTAGCGGAGGTTTACAACAGCTGTTTAGAAGAGGGTTCTCTCCCTCCCTCCATGAGGCAATCCGCTGTGATTCTTCTGTCAAAAGGTAAAGACCCCTCAATAATTGAGAACTGGCGCCCCATCAGTCTTCTCAATGTTGATAGAAAGATCTTGGCGAAGATTCTTTTTTGGCGCTTGTCGTCAGTAGCAGGCGATTTGTTGTTCAATCATCAGCACTGCTCGGTCCAGGGCAGAAGTACCTTTTCAGCAATTTTAGCTGTCCGGGAGGCTTTGGAGCGATGCAGGGCTGCTGGATGGAGAAAGTACTTGCTGGCATTGGATCAGGCGAAGGCTTTTGATCGAGTCAATCATGAGTACCTGTATTTGCTACTTGGTAGATACGGCCTGCAGGGGAGGTTTATTGATTGGCTGAAAACATTATATAAAGGGGCTGAGAGCTTCCCACTTGTTAATGGTTGGGTTGGACGGCCTTTTGAGGTTGGCTCTGGTGTGCGCCAGGGGTGTCCTTTGAGCCCCCTGCTATATGTATTCGCAATCGACCCCTTCATAAGAAGGTTAGAGAGTGGATCATTGTGTGGGGTGCCTTTGGGCATTGCTGGTGTGCCGCCTTTGAAGGTCGTGGCCTATGCCGATGATGTGTCTGTTATTATCTCTGGGATGGAGGAGGCGCAGGAGGTGGTCTCTGTGATAGAGCAGTACACTGAGGCTTCTGGCTCTAAAATCAATCATGAAAAGAGTGAAGTTTTATGGATGGGTGAGGAGGGTGAAAGCTTCGAACTTCCGGATGCCTTCCCAGAGCCCCAGCAGGAAATTAAAGTGTTGGGCATCAAATTTGGTCCTGGTGACTATGGTCATCGAAATTGGGAAAGCAGGTTGTTGAATGCCAATGCCAAGGTGGCAAGCTGGAAGAAATGGAAACTTTCCTTGAGGGAAAGGGTTGACTTGATTAAAACTTACCTGATCCCAATCTTTTTATATGTCAGCTTTGTCTGTATCTTGCCGGAATCTCTCTATGCAAGGGTGTACAGCTGCTTTTTCCAACTGTTATGGGGAAATAGGCTGAACCTGATCAAACGCAATGTAACTTACCTGTCCAGGCGGGAGGGTGGTCTAGGAATGGTCAACCCTATAGTTTTCTTTTCTCTGCCTTTTTTAAAGTATAATCTTGGTAATATGTTAGCAGAGACCCCGCCGGGATGGGTGGGTATTTTTCAATCTTGGTTTAGGCCTTTTCTGCGATGCTGGGAAGATGGCGGGCCAGTGAAAAGTCTGAGAGTCCGACATGGCAAGCTTCCGGCTTATGTTGCCCCGTGTCTGAAAATACTTAGGCAGTGGCAGGTGACAGTGGGGGATATCAAGTCCCTCCCCAGAAAGCTTCTGGAGAAGAGGATTTTGGGCTCTGCTTTCAGTGTGTCGCTGACTTTAAGGGATTGCCCAGGCCCCATAATGAGGGAGGGGTTGCGTTTAATTAACTTAGGAAGAATCCCTTTGAAGTTTAGGGATCAAGCCTGGCTCGCTTTCCATGGAAGGCTCTATGTGAGAGGGAACCTGAAGCATCGCCCTGTGGATGATCGGGATTGTCCTAGAGCGGAGTGTGTTGGTAAAGTGGAGTCTATGGACCACTTTTTGCTCCAGTGTCCCTTTAACATAGAGGTGTATAAAAGGGTGGGGAGGGCTCTAGGCATCCCCTTTCTCTATCGCATGAGTTATGCGGAGTGGGTGTACGGGGCATTCCCGACTCGCTGGGATTTTGATTTGAATACACTTTTTCTAGTTAGTATAGTTGTCCGTTACTTCACGTGGAATGCACGGTGCCAGATTACCCTGCGGAAGAAAGTCCTCCCTGTCGAGGTGGTGGTGTACGATATTCTTGGTGAGGTTGGGAAGATTCGGGGTCTTGAGAAGGGCAGGGAGCCTCGAGCGGTCTGGATAAGGGCGTGGAGGAATATCAGACCTGCTTTTGGTGAACTGTCCATCTCTGGGTGAAAAGATTTTTTCCTATGCTATTTTTTTCACGCCCTTAGCTTTTGTTAGTTAATATCTTCATTTTTGAGGAAGGGCTGCATGCATAATGGGAGTGGTTTTGTTTCTTGACCTCGCAGGTTTGATGTCTTGATTGTGGTGGTGTGAGTCTTATTAAGATAATTTTTTCCGGTAATGATGTGTTTCATGATGTGAGTTTTGTTTTTGCTGTAAAGGCAGTCTTTATTTGAGAGCAGAATTTGCTATGTATTTTTTTTCCCCTTTTCATGTAAATATGTATATATATATTTATGTATATTGTTTTTATGCTTATTGATTGCAAGACTTTTAATAAACAAAATTGGGAAGAATGCCCCTTACATTGGTGATCAGTGGGAAGATTGCCCCTTACATTGGTGGTCAGTGGGAAGAATGCCCCTTACATTGGTGGTCAGTGGGAAGATTGCCCCTTACATTGGTGGTCAGTGGGAAGAATGCCCCTTACATTGGTGGTCAGTGGGAAGATTGCCCCTTACATTGGTGGTCAGTGGGAAGATTGCCCCTTACATTGGTGGTCAGTGGGAAGAATGATCCTTACATTGGTGCTCTGTGTGCATGTGCACATTCCTGCACCTGAAAACGCTGTCTGTTCTCAGATGTGTAAAAATAACGGAACCCCTACATGTCTGCTGAAGAGCAGTGTGTTTTGCCTACAGATGTGGTAACATGTGCAATTTACACACGCTCCCACACCCGCAATAGTGTAAACCTAGACTTAAGCTGTTGGCACTGATTATTATGCTCTCCTGCCAGGGAAAGCTCACCGCTGTCAGAATACACTAACTTTGCGGGATGGATTCCCCTATCAACACCAAGTGTGTTGATTGAGGAATCTAGCAATTTTCTTTCCTGCAACCCATAGCCTCTATTTTGGATAAAGTAAGGGAGGGTCGTAAACCTGGTTAGTGTATTTTTTGCCATCTGTGTCCCATTGTGGGGATTTACCTTCACTTCCTGTCCCATAACCAAAACAGGAAGTAAAAAACTGTAAATTAAGGGAATTCCTTGGGGACCCCCAGGTCACACCATAACTAGTGTACCTCTTAGAAGATTTCCCCCCTATTACATTTCTGGGGACAACCCAAAATTTGGGATTTTCTTTTATTTATTTTTACTTTCAATGATAATGGTAAACAGGACAAATAGAGAGGGTGAATCTCCCTAACGGATGGAACAGACAGCAATAAAAACTGACAGGGGATCTATTCCCTCTCCACTCTATTCAAAACTAAAAAAAAAAAAAAATTTGCCTTTAGTTATCTTATAAAGTATGGTCTTCCTTAACCACTTGCAGACCAGCTATACCAGATATACGGCGGCAGGTTCCCCCAAAACGCTGTACCCATCACCAGCGGGGAAGCTGATCTGCGAGGCCGGCGGTCACGATTGCCGCCAGGCACCCGCGATCGCTCCCCGTGGAGAGAGAACGGCAGTCTTCTGTTGTAAACACAGCAGACCATTTTTCTGTCAGCAATCAACATAGAGCTCCTGTGTTCTTGCTATTTAGGAACACAGGTCCCTGTGTTGATTCCATTAGCCCGCCCCCCCCCCCCACAGTTAGAAAACACCCCCTTGGCATACATTTAACCCTTTGATCGCCCCTGGTGTTAACCCCTTCCCTGCCAGTGTCATTAGTACAGTAACAGTGTGTATTTTTAGCACTGATTACTGTAGTAATGTCTCTGGTCCCCCCCAAAGTGTCAAAAATGTCAGTTAGGTGCCTGATCTGTCCGCCGCAATGTCGCAGTCCCATTAAAAATCGCTGATCGCCGCCATTACTAGTAAAAAATAAAAACTCTATTTGTGGGGAAAAAAGGACATCAATTTTTTGAGGTACAGCGTCGCACGATCGCGCAATTGTTAGTTAAAATAACACAGTGCCGTATCACAAAAAATGGCCTGGTCCTTAAGGCTGCATTCACACTTGAGCGTAGCGTTTTACCGCGTTTTTTACAGCGATTTTACCGCGTTTTTTACCGCGATTTTCAGGCGTTTTTGTCAGGCGTTTTTGGAGGCAGGCATTGACATCTATCAAAAACGCTGGTAATCAGCCCAAAAAGAAGCTCATGTACTTTTTTCAGCTACAGGCGTTTTGCAAAACGCTCAGATGTGAACAGGGGCAATTTAAATGAATGGGGTTTTACTTGTTGGGCGTTTTGGAACGTTTTTTTGGAGCGTTTTTGGAGTTGAAAAACACTCAAAAACGCCCAGGTGTGAATGGAGCCTAAGGGGGAAAATCTTCCGGTCCAGAAGTGGTTAAGGACTGTACGTCCGGGCTGAATGTCAGGCGGCATCAGCTGGTTCAATAGAAACCTTCTGACATTCAGCCTGTGTGTATAGTAGCTGGTCTGACAGAAGATGTCAATACGGCCAGCTTCCGTTGAAGGCGCATGACCAAAAAAAGTCTGCTGATTGGCTCCTGATCAGCTCTCTCAGCCGATGGCTGAGAGCACTGACCAGAGTGTTCTGGTGGGGGGGGGGGGGGCACCCCCCTGTCAGAACCCAATTACTCAGCAGAGTTATCGCTGTACTAACATCAGATACTTTAGTTAGTACAGCGGCTCTTCCGTTTTTTTTTTTCATCCAGCCCGCTGGGAAAAAAACTGTACACACGGGCCGAATGTCGGAAGACACTGGCTGACTAAAAAAGAGTGGCTGCCATTTGACCCATGTGTTTGGCCAGCTTCTGTCGGACGAGCATGCTGGAAAACCAGCAGCTGACCTATTCCCGATCAGCGCTCCCAACCAATGGCAGAGATTGCTGATAGGAGTGTTCTGGTGGGGAGCAACCAATGGCAGAGATTGCTGATCGGAGTGTTCTGGTGGGGAGCAACCAATGGCAGAGATTGCTGATCGGAGTGTTCTGGTGGGGGGCAACCAATGGCAGAGATCGCTGATCGGAGCGTTCTGGTGGGGGGCAACCAATGGCAGAGATTGCTGATCGGAGCGTTCTGGTCAGGGGCAACCAATGGCAGAGATCGCTGATCGGAGCGTTCTGGTGGGGGGCAACCAATGGCAGAGATCGCTGATCGGAGCGTTCTGGTCGGGGGCAACCAATGGCAGAGATCGCTGATCGGAGCGTTCTGGTGGGGGGCAACCAATGGCAGAGATCGCTGATCGGAGCGTTCTGGTGGGGGGCAACCAATGGCAGAGATCGCTGATCGGAGCGTTCTGGTCGGGGCAACCAATGGCAGAGATCGCTGATCGGAGCGTTCTGGTGGGGGGCAACCAATGGCAGAGATCGCTGATCGGAGCATTCTGGCAAAACAAAACAGCTCAGCAGGGGCGATCGCTGCACTAACTTCTCATAGTACAGCGGCTTCGACCGGAGCTGGTAGTTTTTTTTTCGTTTGACTCACTGGGTTGAACGAAAAAAAACTCAGTGTGTACCAGGCTTTAGACTTATGAATGTAAGGCCCCTTTCACACTTGTGCAACTTGTCCTGCGATTTGGGACTGCAAAGTTGCATGACAAGTCGTACCCCATGATTTCCAGTATGTACCGTTCATATCTGTGCGACTTCAAGTCGCAACGACTTCAAAGTAGTCCCTGCACTACTTTGGGCCGATTTTAATGGGTTTTGAAATTGCCTTAGACTGGAGCCAAATAGAGATTAATATGCCCCCATCCCAAAATCAATACATACAACAGGAAAAACCCCCTGGGTGGGACTTTTAAGGGCAATGGGTAGACAAAGTATACATTTCAAAAAAGTATAAGAAAATATAGGAAGAGAGAAAAAAAGAAAAAAAATCTCAAAAAATATATATGAAGTTTATTGCATGAAACGTATAAAAAGATCACATGAATCCAGAGAGAACCTCCGGATGGGTTAAAACAAAATGATGCGGTTACACAATGTCATACACAACACCTGACAAAAGAAGGGAGCATATTGTGAAAAACATAGATACCTAAGACCATCTGGGTATTTTTTTTCTTTTTTTCTCTCTTCCTATATTTTCTTATAATTTTTTAAATTTATACTTTGTCTACCCATTGCCCTTAAAAGTCCCACCCAGAGGGTTTTTCCTGTTGTATGTATTAATGGGTTTTGAGGTCCAAAGACATAGGCATTGCTTCAAGTCCAGTCCAAATCGCGGTAAAACCGTGACAATAAAAATGCTGTAAAATCGCTTGCCTTTTAGGTTGCACAAGTGTGAAAGGGGCCTAAATAACATTAGCTTAGGGAAATAAAATAATGAAGGCATGATGTGGGCAGGGATGGAGCAGGAATAGCTTGGGGTTGAGTAGCCAGCAATACCAACTATATTGCACCCAATAAAGGTGTCTTTTTAATAATAATACTGTAATAAAGTACAACTTTTGCATAGTGTACTAATAGAAGTGCAACACAACTACAAACATTTGGTGGTATACCACAACAATATATTTATTTTCCCCATATGACCTGTCACTTCTCCACATACACTTCCATTTTATAACATCATCATTGTAATAACAATACAAACAATAGTTATTTCTGCAATCTTACTTGAAAAATCTCCTTCCTGTTGTGAGCTCTGTTTGCCTGCTGGCTGTCTCATTCCACAACTTCCTGGATTCTCTTCATGCTTTGCAGATTCTCCTCTATTTTTAAGGACTATATATCCCATGGTACCTTGCTGCCTGCAAGCAGTGTTTCCTGTACTGACTCCTCCTGAAACTCCTCCTCTCAGCACCTCTGTAGTTGAGAAGGCAGGTTCTGTGAAATGTGTGATACAGCTGTGACTACTCTCAACTGAAATACAATGTGGAAATGAATGTATGATTTTACATTTTGATCACAGATATGCTTTAATCCAAATAAATAAAATTCTGAGCAAGCATTCTTTGCCCAAAAATTGATATTATACAAAATATAAAAATACCTGCGCTCATTATGAACAGTATATTAAAAGATATGTGAAATACAAAGCAGCTAGCACACTTTGCTGAGATAAAAACTCAACAATATGTAGAACTCCCCCCTTGAGGGCTGCTGGATTTCTCACCTTTTCGGGTCCCTCTGGGTTACCGGCAGCAACTGCATGCAGAATCTTAACACTTTACTTTCCAGCTCAGTTAATGATCAGTCTAGGGGTTGTAGTTGTTTTTGTTGTTTTATTATAAATAGGGATGGGAGAAGGGGAGAGTGGGATACTCCGGAACTTGAACTATTCATAATGTTGAGGACTTCTATCTGAGGATGCGGCTAGGCCGCAGTTTCACCTTGCCACTAGATCTGAGTTAAAGTTCCTGAATAAACACTTGCTTAGCACTTATCTTTAGGGTACTCGTCTAGCACCCCCTTTCTATCCACCAGCTGACACCCGTCCTCTGACTACTCTACTCCAGGGTGGCCCCCTTCCTGGTCAGGCCCTTAGACACGATCCCCTGTACTCATGATTCTGTTTTTCCAGGTTCTCCAGTGTCTCAACCCCTCCTAATCAGCTCTTCTGGGCCTCTGGGTTCAGCTCATTCCTTCTGGCTCACCAGGCCGACTGCCTGTGACTATACACCAACTGCTGCAGAAGAGGAGGCAGCCGCCACCCTCATTCCGGGACTCTGCACATGTGCTCTTGGCTTTTATACCACACCCCACAATGCACCGAGACAACCAGTCTGTGCCAATCACTGGGGCTGTATCAAAGCCTGTGTACCCATTGCTAAGGTTTCCGCCACTGTCCATGGTGCCTCCCCATTGTTCCAGTAGGAACACTCCCCTAGACCAGATGAATCACACACTAAGCACATTGAGTAGACCTAACTCACAGATCCTGCTCTCTATTAAGCAGAAAGCAATATAGAATTTACCTGCTGCTCCTCTGATAGGCAGACAGAGCCAAAACCATACTCTCTAGCACCTACCTAGGAGGGTGCTACAAATATAAAAAAGGTGCAGCACTAAATGATAAATTAAAGTCCATATCACAAAGGAATGAATGAATGGGGAACCAGTGACTATAATTCCACACAGCAAGTGTTTTTAAAAATCACCACCAACAGAGGACCCACACTGACCCTTACCACAAATGATGGACTCAGCCCTAGGAGGATGACATGTATGACGAAACGCATCAGAGAATTTTCTTCCTGCTGTAATCATTCCATGCTATATATTCTGTTTACCTGCAGATCTCTGTAGGTGTTCTGTACTTTTTAAATAAATATGTTTTAAGTGGTTTTACACTAAGTGCGACTATTTGGCTTGTCTTACATACTGGCTCAAACCTTGAGACATAGTTCACTTAAGGAGAAGTTCAACCCTACCAGAAGTATGATGACATATCTCGATCGAAGATTCCAGAGTCATTGGGGGGGGTCTCTACATCATTGGTGATTATCTCTGCCTGTATGACCCATTTACTATAAGGTACCTGGGTCCACAACTTCTGGTAAGCGCAATATCTCCAACCGTGGTGGTAGGCTTGTCACACTGGTGACCACTGGCATCTGGACATCTGTGGTTCCCTATTTGGTTTCCAGTATTTTCTCCTGAGCACTTTATTCGAATGTGGATTTGCTTTTGGATTTTTCCCACTTTGATCTTGTGGACTGTCTTATGAACGGAAGTTTATTTCACTAATATATATAATATTTAGCGCTGCGCTTTTTTATTTTTCATTTGTACACAATTTTTTGTTGATTGTAGTGCTAGCAGCTTTTTGATTTTGTTTGTTAGTTTTGTTTCTTATTCTTTTTTAATAAACACTTTGGTAGTAAGAGCCCATTCACATTGAGGCGACACAACTTCGGGGGGCGACCTGTGAAGTCGCGTGCATCGCTGTGCACCGCGACTTCGGCGCGACTTGCAGAGACTTCACATAATGGAAGTCTATGCAAGTCGCCCGGAGGTCGCCCCAAAGTAGTACAGGACCCTTTTTCTAAGTCGGAGCAACTTGTGTTGCTCCTATTAGAACGGGTCCTGTACTAAATGGACCGCGACATACCGCCACTTGTCAGGCTGAAAAGTCGCGCTAATGTGAATGGGCTCTTATACTACGCAATTAAGTATTTCCTGCTTGTTTTCGTACTCTATGAGAACTGAAGTACTGTCTCGGAGGGAGTGTGATGTGGCTTATGGATACGGCTGCCAAGGGATCTCATGACTATGATGGCCTATTACCTATTATTCTAATGCTTGCTTTGACTACTTTTGATCGAGTAGTCCATCGTTTGTGGTAAGGCTCAGTGCGTGTCCCCTCTATCCTTGGTGGCTTTCAAGAACATCTGCTGCGTGAGCAGGGCCGGCCCTACTATGGGTCCCACAATCTATGGGCAGTCTGATTGTACCCAATTCAATTGTTGTACGACTTAGGTGCAACCACCTATTAGATTTATCATGAAATTTTTGCCAGTGGATATGGCCACTAGCAATAATCATTGTGTTCTCCCTGCAGGGATGGCTCCACCCACTGAGAGAACACAGTAGCTCAGTGGGAGGTATTCCACCTATCAACACTGACGTTGTTGATGAGGGAATCAAGTGATTCTCTTTTGCAGGAAAGAAAATTGCATCATCTATGGCCGCTTCACACTTGGCGTTTCCGGAATGCGTGATAAAGTGAACAGAAGATACGTATTTAGGAAATGTGCTGCCAAACGCATGTTGAAATATTCACAGCCAAAGGCACCTACAATGGGCACGTGAGCATCAGAACTGAACCACACAGCAATGGAAGAAGTTGGCCCGGGCTGATGAATCACATTTTTTCTTACATCATGAAGTTGACTGGTTGTATGTGTGTCACTTACCTGGGGAAAAGATGGATCCAGGATGCAGTTTGGGAAGAAGACAATCCGGAGGAAGTAGTGTGATGCTTTAGGCAATGTTTTGCTGGGAAACCTTGGGTCCTGCCATTCATGTGGATGTTACTTGACACGTACCGCCTACCTCAACATTGATGGTGACCAAGTACACCCCTTCATGGAAACGGTATTCCCTGATGGCAGTGGCCTCTTTCTTCATAATGCACCCTGCCACACTGCATAAATGGTTCAAAAACGGTTTGAGGAACACAACAATTAGTTTGAGGTGTTGACTTGGCCTCCAAATTTTCCAGATCCCAGGCCATTGAGCACCTGTGTGATTTGCTATAAAAACAAGTCTGATCCATGGAGGCCCCACCTCATAACTTACAGGACTTAAAGAATCTACTACTGATGGTTTAGTGCCAGATATCACAGAAAACCTTCAGAGGTCTAGTGGAGTCCATGCCTCAATGGGTCAGGGCTGTATTGGCAGCAAAAGTGGGACCTACGCAATATTAGATGGGAGGTCCTAAAGTTATGACTGGTTGGTGTATAGAGACATGGACACAATTAGAGCTTGCTGTGGCACAAAGCTGTCAGTAACAGATCATTTAAAGTGATATTAAAGTAATTTTTTTTTTTAAAAAAAACAAACATGTTCTACTTACCTCCTCTGTGCAGGTAGTTTTGCACAGGGCAGCCCCGATCCTCCTCTTCTTGGGACCCCCGCCGGCGCACCTGACACCTCCTTCCTGCCAAGTGCCCCCAGAGTAAACAGCTTGCAATGGGGCACCTAAGCCATGGCTCTGTGTGTCCATTCACACACAGAGCCACGTTCAGCCCCGCCACACCCTCTCCTCATTGGCTCACTGGCTGTGATTGACAGCAGCGGGAGCCGATGGCTCTCGCTGCTTTCTTAGCCAGTGAGGAGGAAGAGTCCCCGGAGAGCCAAGGCTCTCGTGCACATGCCTGGAGGAAAATTGGGCTCAGGTAAGTATTAGGGAGGCTGCTACACAGAGAAGGCTTTTTACCTTCATGCTTATAATGCATGAAGGTAAAAAACCTTCAGCCTTTACAAACACTTTAAGTGCTGTAAGTTGTGAGGTGGGGCCTCCATAAATTGGATTTATTTTTCCAGCACATCCCACAGAGACTCGATTGGATTGAGATCTGGAGAATTTGGAGGCCAAGTCAACACCTCAAACTCATTACTGTGTTCCTCAAACCATTCTTTTTCTCATCAGACCAGGCCACCTTCTTCCATTGCTCCGTGGTCCAGTTCTGACGCTCACGTGCTCCTTGTAGGGGCTTTTGGCTGGGGACACCGGGCAGCATGGGCACCCTGATCGGTTTGCTGCTACTCAACCCATACACAACAAACTGTGATGCCGAATATATCTCACCAACTTTTAGATGCCATTGCAATGAGATAATCAATGATATTCACTTTACCTATCAGTGATCTTGATGTTATGGCTGATCGGTGTATACGGACATGGGTATGGCATTCATAACAAATTACTCTGCAATCCAATGATATTTACGTATATCTTGCAGCAGCACACAGTAAATTGCTCACCATGTTACCACAACACATCAGTGTGAATGGGCCCCCATGGTATCTCTTGCAGTATGGTATTCCACAGCTACCAGAATGCACCTTGCTGGGGTCATTCCAATAAAAGACAAATTCTGATTGGCTGCTGGGGGTTATTGTACAGTACTTACATTTTTTGCTTCTGTTCTCTTTAAAGCCGAACTCGCACAGATCACAAAAAAAATTTTATTTAACTACTTCTGGACTGGAAGATTTTACTCCCTTAATGACCAGGCCATTTTTTGCAATTCGGCACGGCGTTATTTTAACGGACAATTGCTCAGTCGTGCGACGCTGTACCCAAATAAAATTGATGTCCTTTTTTCCCCCACAAATAGAGCTTTCTTTTGGTGGTATTTGATCAATGTTGTGCCACTATTAACAATCTATCGTTTGGTCCAACATTGTCCCCTTTTCTGTTTTTTGCCTGTCACATACTTTGTTCTTGTTTCTAGGTTCTTGTTTGGAGCTGTTTCGCCGCAAGGTGAATGCCTAGGTTTTCAAATTTGTCCACAGGATTGGTGGCATTGTTACCCACCACAGGGGTCTTGGGGGAGATAACAGTATTAATTGAGACCTTATGGGGTTCATTTAAATCATGGGTGTCCAACCTTTTGGCTTCTTTGGGCCACATTGAGTGTAGAGAAATTTTCTCGGGCCGCATATAAAATATATACTATATTTAAGGTATATGAGTAATAAAATGTTCGCCGCGTCCTTCCTGTGCCGCTGCACCCCCCGCACTAATTTAACACAACTAGAGGATGATCAAATAAAGGAACACTCTAACCACCATGACCACTTCAGTGATTTGAAGTGGTCATGGTAGTAGGAGTCAGAAACACTGCACATACTCGCCTCCCCCCTCCCCGTCAAGGCAGCCTCTGCCTACCATTAGTTGGAAGCCGCTGTGGTCGTGCCCCCGACCCGACTTCCTTCCTCCCTAGCAAAAAAAAAATTGGCAGGGGGCAGTGGGCCGCATTGCCTGTGGCTCCGGGCCGCATGCGGCCCCCGGGCCGCAGGTTGGACATGCCTGATTTAAATGATTGTCCTAAATATTGTAATCTCGGCCTACAATCTGGTGTGGCTGCGGTGGGGCGCCCGTCAGTGTACCACTGACTTGCGTGTGACGGTTTTGACCTTGCCAGCAATTGATGTCGCTTTATGAGTGTAGCCCCCTCCTAAGTAGGTTCTAGGTAAAAGCATCTATTGCTCCTTCTGCTTATCAGGGGAGCCTGATCTGTTAGGTTGCCTATTGCATGTTTCCAGGTGTGATTCACTGGG
Organism: Pelophylax lessonae; assembly: GCF_965119305.1. Classification (NCBI taxonomy): domain Eukaryota; kingdom Metazoa; phylum Chordata; class Amphibia; order Anura; family Ranidae; genus Pelophylax; species Pelophylax lessonae. The sequence goes on along the minus strand of NC_138769.1, from coordinate 51,041,230 downwards.
TCTGAGGGAGTGTCCCCGCTGTATCAAATGAGGGAGCTTGTTGGACAGTGGAGGAAACCCAGCCAGTGACACATTGGCTTTTGTGGGAGTCCCAGTGGGAGGGCACTCTCACTCTCTGGGATTGCTCATAAATGCTGAGGGGACATGTGACAAGACGTCTTTGGCGGGAAGCAGTGTCCCAGGAGGAGGCTGAGGGCCGTCTCTCCTCCTGTTGAGTATGAGGAAGGTGGTTTCAGGCAGTAGGCCTAGTGAACCGGGTGTGGAGCTGAGCTGCAGAGGATCCAGTGAAGCTGACGGTGGAGCTGCTGGCAGAGTCTCTCAGGAAAAATAGTGTCCATAAGTACCAGGAGATTTGCCAAAGGGTCTGCCCAGGAAGGGGGACCACTCCACTGGAGTCAGGGGATCAGGGAGCTAGCTCACATAGAGTTACAATAAAGGGGGTGCCGTGTAGAGAACCCTGAAGAATAGGGACAAAGGGGGTACCAGGAAGGGTCCTGAAGAGTGTTCTACAGTAGAGATGGGCGAACATCGGCCGGGGTGGTTCGCGAACGTCAGCCGCAAATTTTCTCAAAAGTCCGCAAACCCAGCACATGGACAATGTCATAACAGAAGTATTGCAATTGGAAAATTTGCCCTAAATTTTTTTTTTTTTAACCGCAAAAAATTATTAATTTTTTTTCATAAATCAGCCAGAACTGACAGCAGCCGGTAAATAAATTGTCTAATATATATAGGGTCCATTCACACATCTGTAAAATGGGTCCGCATCCATTCCACAATTTGGCGGAACCTTTACAGACCCATTGTTTTTCATTTCCAGTCTGAAAAATTAGGCATTCACAGGATAAAGAAGTAAGTGTCGGCCATTCCAGGCCCCAAAAATTAGCCCACATGCATTTACCTGACAGCTAAGAACGTAGTATTCTGTGGCTGAAGGTACATTAGGCATTCACAGGACAGGGCAGCCATCAGAAATGTTGGGGCCCCTTACACAGATTTAGGACTGGGCCCCCCGGTGCTTGACCACCAATCTTCCCCATGGCCCGCCCACTGGCCATCCCGCCAAATCTGCCCACTGGCCATCATACCAAGTTCTTCAGTGCACCCACTTTTATTTTAGCACTCCTACAACTTAATATATGAAAATGAAAAGTGTATTACAAGTCATCAGTGCTTTCAATATTTAACAGTAAGACTCCATTCACACTAGTCCGACTTGGACCGCGACTTGTCAGCCTTACAAGTCGCGGTCCGTCACGTTTCTATTGTGCGGTACAGGAGCCGTTCTAACAGGAGCGACACAAGTCGCTCCAACTTAGAAAAAGGGTTCTGTACTACTTCGGGGCGACCTGGAGCGACTTGCATAGACATTAATTTTATGAAGTCCGTGCAAGTCGTGCCGAAGTCGCGGTGCACGCGAAGTCACAGGTCGCCCCGAAAGTCGTGCCGCTGAAGTGTGAACCGAGACTTAGGGAATACAACCCTCCCTTATCTTAGATATTTCCTCTTTCATACATGAATCAAACAATATACATAACAGTGCCCCCTATACATAACAGTGCCACTTACATCAATGCCACTTACATCAAAGTGCCCGTACATCAGTGCTGCTTACATCACAGGGCCCATATATAACAGTGCAGCTTACATCACAGTGATCTGTATAACAGTGCTGCTTACAACACAGTGCCAATACATCAATGCCACTTACATTCAGTGGCGGCTGGTGCTCAAAATTTTTTGGGGGGCACAAACAGAAAAATGTAATAGGCATTGCTTTGCGGCAAAAAACGCTGTAAAAAAATTGCGTGACTTTGAAGTCGCAAAAGTGTGAAAGGGGCCTTCAGTAATTAAGGTATAGTGTGCCCCATTTCAATGCAGAGAAACCAGCATGCCCCCTTTCAATGCAGTGACCAGCGTACATGCCCCCTTTCAATGCAGTGACCAGTGTACATGCCCCTTTCAATGTAGTGACCAGCGTACATGCCCCCTTTCAATGTAGTGATCAGCTTACATGCCCCCTTTCAATGTAGTGACCAGCATACAGGCCCCCTTAGAATGTAGTGACCAGCATACAGGCCCCCTTAGAATGTAGTGACCAGCGTACATGTCCCCTTAGAATGTAGTAACTAGCGTACAGGCCCCCTTAGAATGTAGTGACCAGCGTACATGCCCCCTTAGAATGTAGTGACCAGCGTACATGCCCCCTTAGAATGTAGTGACCAGCGTACATGTCCCCTTAGAACGGGGGGGGGGGGGACCTACGGCCCGCATGCGGCCCCCGAAGCCATCTGATCCGGCCCTGCCATTGGGCTGCCTCCGGAGGGGAAGGGGAGGGGGAGCGCCTCCTGATTACACGCAGAGCGGATTCCTTTGCTTACCCGGCGCGGCCGCTGTCATACAAAGTCACACCTCCTACCTATGATAGACAGCACAGTAGTGACGTCTATCATAGGAGTCGGTCCAGGAGGCGTGACGTCTATCAAAGGAGACGGTCCAGGAGGCGTGACTTCGTATGCGAGTGCCCGCGCCCGGTAAGTAGAAGAACTCTGCTCTGCATTGATTGGGGGGGGCACTCATCACTCTGCATTGATATGGGGGGGCACTCATCACTCTGCATTGATATGTGGGGGCACTCATCACTCTGCATTGATATGTGGGGGCACTCATCACACTGCATTGATATGTGGGGGCACTCATCACTCTGCATTGATATGTGGGGGCACTCATCACTCTGGATTGAAATGTGGGGGCACTCATCACTCTGCATTGATATGTGGGGGCACTAATCACTCTGCATTGATTTGTGGGGGCACTAATCACTCTGCATTGATATGTGGGGGCACTCATCACTCTGCATTGGTATGTGGGGGCACTCATCACTCTGCATTGATCTGTGGGGGGAATCATCACTCTGCATTGATATGTGGGGGCACTCATCACACTGCATTGATATGTGAGGGCACTCATCACTCTGCATTGATATGTGGGGGCACCCATCACTCTGCATTGATATGTGGGGGCACTCATCACTCTGCATTGATATGTGGGGGCACTCATCACTCTGCATTGATATGTGGGGGAACTCATCACTCTGCATTGATATGTGGGGGCACTCATCACTCTGCATTGATATGTGGGGGCACCCATCACTCTGCATTGATATGTGGGGGCACTCATCACTCTGCATTGATCTGTGGGGGCACTCATCACTCTGCATTGATATGTGGGGGCACTCATCACTCTGCATTGATATGTGGGGGCACTCATCACTCTGCATTGGTATGTGGGGGCACTCATCACTCTGCTTTGATATGTGGGCGCACTCATCACTCTGCTTTGATATGTGGGCGCACTCATCACTCTGCATTGATATGTGGGGGAACTCACCACTCTGCATTGATATGTGGGGGCACCCATCACTCTGCATTGATATGTGGGGGCACTCATCACTCTGCATTGATATGTGGGGGCACTCATCACTCTGCATTGATATGTGGGGGCACTCATCACACTGCATTGATATGTGGGGGCACTCATCACTCTGCATTGATATGTGGGGCACTCATCACTCTGCATTGATATGTGGGGGCACTCATCACTCTGCATTGATATGTGGGGGCACTCATCACTCTGCATTGGTATGTGGGGGCACTCATCACTCTGCATTGATATGTGGGGGCACTCATCACTCTGCTTTGATATGTGGGGCACTCATCACTCTGCATTGATATGTGGGGGCACTCATCACTCTGCATTGATATGTGGGGGCACTCATCACTCTGCATTGGTATGTGGGGGCACTCATCACTCTGCATTGATATGTGGGGGCACTCATCACTCTGCTTTGATATGTGGGCGCACTCATCACTCTGCATTGATATGTGGGGGAACTCACCACTCTGCATTGATATGTGGGGGCACCCATCACTCTGCATTGATATGTGGGGGCACTCATCACTCTGCATTGATATGTGGGGGCACCCATCACTCTGCATTGATATGTGGGGGCACTCATCACTCTGCATTGATATGTGGGGGCACTCATCACACTGCATTGATATGTGGGGGCACTCATTACTCTGCATTGATATGTGGGGGCACTCATCACTCTGCATTGATATGTGGGGCACTCATCACTCTGCATTGATATGTGGGGCACTCATCACTCTGCATTGATTGGGGCACTAATCGCTCTGCATTAAGGGGGCAAACCTGGAAAACCAGTTGCGAGTAGCAACATCATCAATACCAGCTAACATCACACACCTCACCAAAGAGAAGCAGTTGCAGCCATCACATTAGGGGTGAGTTAATTAAATGTTCGACCAAATATAATAGGCACATTTTTAAGTTGATAATTTTGTACGGCCCCCAAATGATTTTAAAAATTCCCAAATGCCCCTCGGCAGAAAAAAGGTTCCCCACCCCTGCCTTAGAATGTAGTGACAGCGTACAGGCCCCCTTAGAATGTAGTAACTAGCGTACAGGCCCCCTTAGAATGTAGTGACCAGCGTGCAGGCCCCCTTAGAATGTAGTGACCAGCGTACAGGCCCCCTTAGAATGTAGTGACCAGCGTGCAGGCCCCCTTAGAGTGTAGTGACCAGAGTACAGGCCCCCTTAGAATGTAGTGACCAGGGTACAGGCCCCATTAGAATGTAGTGACCAGCGTACAGGCCCCCTTAGAATGTAGTGACCAGCGTACGTGTCCCCTTAGAATGTGGTGACCAGCGTACATGTCCCCTTAGAATGTAGTAACTAGCGTACAGGCCCCCTTAGAATGTAGTAACCAGCGTACAGGCCCCCTTAGAATGTAGTGACTAGCGTACATGTCCCCTTAGAATGTAGTGACCAGCGTACAGGTCCCCTTAGAATGTAGTGACCAGCGTACAGGTCCCCTTAGAATGTAGTGACCAGCGTACAGGTCCCCTTAGAATGTAGTGACCAGCGTACATGTCCCCTTAGAATGTAGTGACCAGCGTACATGTCCCCTTAGAATGTAGTGACCAGCGTATATGTCCCCTTAGAATGTAGTGACCAGCGTACATGTCCCCTTAGAATGTAGTGACCAGCGTATATGTCCCCTTAGAATGTAGTGACCAGCGTACAGGCCCCCTTTCAATGCAGAGACCAGCATGCGTGCTTGCCCCCTTCAATGCAGTGTGCCCCCCCTGGGCGGGGATGGGGATGATGGAGTTGCATTGTGAAAATGGATGAGGATGATTCTGGGTGGGGATGAGAGTTACTAAGTGAAGAGGCTCTCCACAGTGTAATTCCTTTCCCCACTCAGAATCATCCCCAGCCATTTTCACAATGCAACTCCATCATGTCTGGAGTCTGTCTGTGTCCCATCAGGAGTCCAAACAAAAGAACAGGTGAACAAGCAGCAGGCTCCACATTGCACATTCTAAGTTTAGTGACTTACCCTCCACGATGATCTTCATTCTGCTGCATGTACCTGCGAGGGCTGGGGACACTTCCTCCTGCATAATGATAACCACACCCTCATGCTGAGTGCTGGCCAATCAGCTACTTGCCAGGCTCTACCCGCGGCCACTCGGAGGAGACGAAAGCCTGTATGCAGGGATTTCTTCTCTCCTTCTCTCCTCCTCAGTCAGACGGCGGCGGCGGTGGGGGGCGAGGGGCGTGCGGCGACGATCTTGCTGATGATTAGAACGCCCCCACTCCCACTAAACACACACACAAACAGTATTGTCTCATATCCCCCCCCCCCCCCCGTGGCGGGGGAGGGGGGGTCGGGTGCGGATTGTGGTCGTGTGAAGTTCAGAAAAAAAACATTTTTTAAAGTGTAAGGAAAGCAGTCCCCGCCAGGCCCCTCTAGAGGCTCGGGCCCCTTACACCAGTACTGCCTGTACCCCCCTGATGGCGGCCCTGCACATAATACAGAAGTAAGTGTCAGCCATAAAAGGCACCAAAAATTAGCCCACATGTGTTTACCTGACGGCTAAGAACGTTGTATTCTGTGGCTGAAGGTACATTAGGCATTGACAGGATACAGAAGTAAGTGTCGGCCAGTATTGGCCCCAAAAATTAGCTCACATGGGTTTAACTGACAGCAAAGAACATAGTGTATTTGATGGCTAGAGGTACATTAGGCATCCACACCTGTCACAATGCTGCACAGTGCACAATAATACTACTAATCCACTATAATATGCTTTCTACAAAGTATATTATACTGTGGATTACCCCCTCCCCCCCCCTTTTTAGTGCACTGCACAGCAATACCAAAAAATTTGCAGCCCTTTCAATGACTTTTGTGGACATTAACAGAGCGATTTGTGTGACTGCAGCCGATCTCTCTAACTGCCTCTAAAAGCACTGACTGGATACCTGTCCCTAACCTGAAAAGATACTAATAGACCTACACCGAAATACCAGCCCTGAAAAGGACTTTTGTGGATCTTCACAGAGCTATTTGTGTCTGGCAATCTCTCCCTCATGAGCACAGCAGACCTCTCCCTACACTGGCAAAAAGCAGAATGTGAAATGGCCGACAGCTCAGGTCTATTTATAGGGTAGGGGGCATGTCAATGTGCTGAAATGTTTTAATTGGCTGTCCCGTTCCACCTGATGGCTGTGTCATGGGTCAAAGTTCTCCCCAATGTAAACTAATATGGCCGCCGCGAACAACGCCATGTGTTCGCAAAATTGGCGGGTAGCGAACAAGCAAAATTCGCCGCGAACCGACCGCCGGGCGAACCGCAAGGCCATCTCTATTCTACAGTACAGTACAGCTTATCTAAATACTTCTTCACTTCATAGTCAAAGTGAAGCAGCGGCCTTGCCGAATTCAGTTATTCAGCAGTCACAGCAAATTGTGCATAGTTATTCAAGTTGGAGTATTCCACACATCCCTTCTCCTATCCAAGTTCTCAAATAAAACCACAAAAAAACTAAACTCCTAGACTGTTTTCTGATTGAGTCAAGCTATTTGAAAATGCTAAACTGTGAGGTTGTTGCTATGGGTAACCCAGGGGAACCCATAACCAGCAGCTCCATGGGAGTAGTGCTACATGGGCTATGCCCTCAAGTTAAATTTTGGGGTCAGTCCAATGTCTGTGTGGCACTGATGGTAAGGACAGGCCTCTAAGACTATGTGAGTTTATGTTTATGGGTGCTCACAGTATAACCGTGACTGTCATTGTTGTTTGGTACATTTGGAAAGTTGTTACTTTTGCAAAGTTCAATAAAGCTGTGGCCATGCCCTATTTCCAATTTAATCAGCTTCCATGTCTTTTTGGTGGGCAATGTATTGGTTTATATTAGTTTAAAAGTGATGGTGCGCTTTTCTTAAATGTGAAAAATCATATATTAAACAATATATAACAAAAATGGGAAAAAAACCCAATCGAAATCACAGTGATGGGTGAGTAGGTGTAAAATAAACAAACAAAATTGTCAAATAACACTCAATGTGACTATACAAATAAACATTAAAATAAAAGTCCATTGAATAATGTGATCCAAAATGTGAAAAATGGTGAAGAGAATCCAATTAAAAATCAAGGTGATGATGTAGTGTTCCCTCCACCGGGTGAAATGCCTCCTTACCTGGCGGAAAGAAGGTAAGTGCCTGATAATGATATTCTAATATGGAAACCAGTGTTCTATTTCCACCTGCACACGTGCAAGGTCACCCAGGTGATAAATAAATACAAGCCTCTTACCAGATGTAAGAGACAATCAAGCCTCTAAATATCCTGATCATGAGGATGCTTCTTTAACACCATGGATGGATGAAATCATTCACACTTTCTTCCCTCTGTATAAGCCAACGTGTGTCTCCTATCCTTTTGGGGTGATAGACTCCCCGCGATGTTCCAAAGTACATGAAAGAATGGATGGGACTAATAGTGCATTACCTTTTATATGCAATTTATTGATATACAGATTTGCACTTACAGTTAGGTTGAAAGTTCGGGCAGAAAATCATATATTGACAGGCTGAGGATCTCTAGGTGCATCGGGTCCGGCTGCAGCACGGACCGCCGATGACGCAATGACGGCACGCCTCCCTCCTGACGCGTTTCCTCCAATAGGGCTTCAACTTGAGATGGGAGATCTCCCATCTCAAGTTGAAGCCCTATTGGAGGAAACGCGTCAGGAGGGAGGCGTGCCGTCATTGCGTCATCGGCGGTCCGTGCTGCAGCCGGACCCGATGCACCTAGAGATCCTCAGCCTGTCAATATATGATTTTCTGCCCGAACTTTCAACCTAACTGTAAGTGCAAATCTGTATATCAATAAATTGCATATAAAAGGTAATGCACTATTAGTCCCATCCATTCTTTCATGTACTTTGGAACATCGCGGGGAGTCTATCACCCCAAAAGGATAGGAGACACACGTTGGCTTATACAGAGGGAAGAAAGTGTGAATGATTTCATCCATCCATGGTGTTAAAGAAGCATCCTCATGATCAGGATATTTAGAGGCTTGATTGTCTCTTACATCTGGTAAGAGGCTTGTATTTATTTATCACCTGGGTGACCTTGCACGTGTGCAGGTGGAAATAGAACACTGGTTTCCATATTAGAATATCATTATCAGGCACTTACCTTCTTTCCGCCAGGTAAGGAGGCATTTCACCCGGTGGAGGGAACACTACATCATCACCTTGATTTTTAATTGGATTCTCTTCACCATTTTTCACATTTTGGATCACATTATTCAATGGACTTTTATTTTAATGTTTATTTGTATAGTCACATTGAGTGTTATTTGACAATTTTGTTTGTTTATTTTACACCTACTCACCCATCACTGTGATTTCGATTGGGTTTTTTTCCCATTTTTGTTATATATTGTTTAATATATGATTTTTCACATTTAAGAAAAGCGCACCATCACTTTTAAACATATACACGTCCTATCATCTGGTTGCAGCCTTTCACCTAATCAGCGCACCCCTTTCTTTTCAATATTGGTTTATATTAGTTGGTCATAATTGAGCCTATGCTTCTCAGCAGTCATTACCCTAAACATACAGCCAGAGCTACAATGGAATGGTTTAGATCCAAGCATATTCTTGTGTTAGAATGGCCCAGTCAAAGTTCAGACCTAAATCCAATTGAGAATCTGTGGCAAGACTTGAAAATTGCTGATCACAGACGCTTTCCATCCAATCTGACAGAGCTTGAGCTAAGAAGAATGGGCAATATTGTCACTCTGTAGATGTGCAAAGCTGGTAGAGACATCCCCAAAAAGACTTGCAGCTGTAATTGCAGTGAAAGGTGGTTCTACAAAGTATTGACTCAGTCGGGCTGAATACAAATGCACGCCACACTTTTCACATATTTATTTGTATAACATTTTGAAAACCATTTATCATTTTCCATCCACTTCACAATTATCCTACACTTTGTGTTGATCCATCACATAAAATCCCAATAAAATACATTTTATGTTTTCGGTTGTAACATGACAAAATGTGGAAATCCCAAGGGGTGTGAATACTTTTTCAAGGCACTGTATAAACAAAAAAAGACCAAAAACGTTGAAAAAAATATTTATTTACTTTCTGCTTCTGCTATAAAACATATTAAATAAATGATTTAAAAAAATCTGTTATAATGAAGTTATAGTGTCTACAAACTATGGGATATAGATATACTGGAATTTTTACTTAATTATTTTTCAATACTAGTAATGGTGGCAATTAGCAACTTATAACGAGACTGTGATAGAGCGGCGGTCAAACTGACACTAATCGACACTGAGTGGGAACTGACTAACTGCCACTGACATCACTAGTGCAATTATTACAGTGATCAGTGCTAATAATATGTGCTGTCACTGAACCACTTTCCGTTCGTCCTATAGCAGTTTACTCCTACAGGGCAGCAGCTATGTGCCTGATCAAATATACGTGATCCAGCACTTCTGGGTAGGGGGCGCACATGAGTGCGGACGGTGGCCCACTTACGGTGTGATTAAACAGAGTGGAAGCCAATTGACGAGTGTCGGGAACTGGATGTCTGCCGGCACCCAACAATCGTCAGGCAGAGACAAAGAACTTAGATGTGCCACTGCCTATGTAAACAAGGCAGATATCAGTTCTGACAGGGAGGAAGGGATATAGTTTGTGTCCCTGCAAAGCAGGGAGTAAATTCCATCTCTTCTCCTAGTAAAATAAGCTGACCAGATTTTTTAAATGAAATCTAGGGACATATTGTGTTTTTTATTGGCAAATGGAAAACTATTTTATAATGATATTTTCCTCAAATTATATATGCAGTGTATGAGTTTATGGAATGATTGTAAGATATATACGTTATTTCTCACATTTCGTCCATGAGATGAAAAAAAAGATACTTTATATTTTTTTTGGGATATGTCTACTAAATGTTAAGAAGATAAGATAGAGAAAAAAATTTTCAATGCCTATTTTGTATTTTATTCTTACCAAAGAAGTGCTATGTACAGATTGCAGAGTTCATGGGTGCGCTATGTGCAGAGTTCATGGGTGCGCTATGTGCAGAGTTCATGGGTGAGCTATGTGCAGAGTTCAGGGGTGCGCTATGTACAGATTGCAGAGCGGAGGTGTGTGCGTTGTACAGATTGCAGAGTTGCGGTGTGTGCGATGTACAGATTGCAGAGTTGAGGTGTGTGTGATGTACAGATTGCAGAGTTGAGGTATGTGCAATGTACAGATTGCAGAGTTGAGGTGTGTGCGATGTACAGATTGCAGAGTTGAGGTGTGTGCGATGTACAGATTGCAGAGTTGCGGTGTGTGCGATGTACAGATTGCAGAGTTGCGGTGTGTGCGATGTACAAATTGCAGAGTTGCGGTGTGTGCGATGTACAGATTGCAGAGTTGCGGTGTGTGAGATGTACAGATTGCAGAGTTGCGGTGTGTGCGATGTACAGATTGCAGAGTTGAGGTGTGTGCGATGTACAGATTGCAGAGTTGCGGTGTGTGCGATGTACAGATTGCAGAGTTGAGGTATGTGCGATGTACAGCTTGCAGAGTTGCGGTGTGTGCGATGTACAGATTGCAGAGTTGAGGTGTGTGCGATGTACAGATTGCAGAGTTGCGGTGTGTGCGATGTACAGATTGCAGAGTTGCGGTGTGTGAGATGTACAGATTGCAGAGTTGCGGTGTGTGAGATGTACAGATTGCAGAGTTGCGGTGTGTGTGATGTACAGATTGCAGAGTTGCGGTGTGTGCGATGTACAGATTGCAGAGTTGCGGTGTGTGCGATGTACAGATTGCAGAGTTGAGGTATGTGCGATGTACAGATTGCAGAGTTGAGGTGTGTGCGATGTACAGATTGCAGAGTTGAGGTGTGTGCGATGTACAGATTGCAGAGTTGCGGTGTGTGTGATGTACAGATTGCAGAGTTGCAGTGTGTGCGATGTACAGATTGCAGAGTTGAGGTGTGTGCGATGTACAGATTGCAGAGTTGAGGTGTGTGCGATGTACAGAGTGCAGAGTTGAGGTGTGTGCGATGTACAGATTGCAGAGTTGCGGTGTGTGCGATGTACAGAGTGCAGAGTTGAGGTGTGTGCGATGTACAGATTGCAGAGTTGAGGTGTGTGATCTGTACATCGCACACACCTCAACTCTGCACTCTGTACATCGCACACACCTCAACTCTGCACTCTGTACATTGCACACACCTCAACTCTGCACTCTGTACATAGCGCACCCCTGAACTCTGCACATAGTGCACCCCTGAACTCTGTATATAGAGTGCAGGGTATGTGAGCTGCACTGTGCTCTGTAAATTGATCCGCAAACTCCTGAGACCTGTAATGTGTACCAGGAGGTTGTAAGCGGGTAACTTCTGCTGGGATGTCCTAGATTCCAGCAAATGTGGGAAGGGGTACCTGCCAGAAAAAAAAAGTACCAAAAGTAGAAGTAGAAGAGAGGGGGAGGGGAGGAGGATAAGCAGGACTTCTGTTTTAAGTTGAAGTTCCACTTTCAGTCCACGTTCACATTAGTCTGATTTGACATGCGATTTGACATGTCAAATCGCATGTCAATTTGGCGCCAGTTGCACCGTCCGAATCGGCGCCGCACTGATTCCCAAAAGTAGTTTCTGTACTACTTTTGGCGACTTCTGGGGGAGATTTCAATAGACATCTGTGCAGGAACCCACACAGATGTCTGCGAAACTGCCCCCGAAGGCGGGCTAAAATGCTGGCTTGAAATTGTGCGAATTCAGGTGAATTTGCACGATTTCAAAACTGCCTCAGTGTGAACCTGGGCTAAAGGTGTACTCTGGTATTATCAAATATTCTCAATCCATTTGTCCTGTGTAATCTTGAATCTGTGTTGTTCGTGCATTTCTTCCAGGTCTGGGCAGTCATCCTGCGTGAAAAATTTGGGGGAGATTTACTAAAACTGGAGAGTGCAAAATCTGCTGCAGCTCTGCATAGAAACCAGTCAGCTTCCAGGTTTATTTTGTCAAATAGGGATAAGCCGGACACCCCCCTGTTCGGTTTGCACCAGAACATCTTGAACAGGGATGCAAACTCTATTAAAGTCTATGGAACACGAAGATGAAAAATCAAAAGTCCTCATTTTAAAGGGTTATATGCAAGTTATTGCCATAAAACGTGTATGGAGACCCGGGTACTGCCCTGGAGGACATGTATCAATGTAAAAAAAAACATTGTTTTTACAGGAGCAGTGATTTTAATAATGCTTAAAGTGAAACTATAAAAATGAAAAATTCCTTTCAATACCGTGCCTGAGGGGTCCCCTTAATGTGCCTGTAAAGTGGTGCATCTGTACAATGTATGGAGCCTGCTGCAGCAATACTGAATTTCTAAAGGAAAGAATGTCATTTAAAATTGCTCGCGGCTGTAATGTATTGTCAACTCCCGGCAATACAGATAAAAAAAAATGAAGAAAAAAAAAAACGGCGTGGGGTACCCCTAAAATCCATACAGGACCTTTACCTGAGCATGCAGCCTGGCAGGTCAGGAAAGAGTGGGGGGGATGAGCGAGCAGCCCCCCTCCTGAACCATACCAGGCCACATGCCCTCAACATGGGGGAGTGGATGCTTTGAGGCAGGGGGGGGCAATGCCCCCCCCCACCCCAAAACACCTTGTCCCCATGTTGATGAAGATTAGTGTCACTGGTTCCCAAAAAGTGTCAGTGTCAGATTTTACTCCGCAATATCACAGTCTTGATATAAGTCGCTGATTGACACCATTACTAGTAAATAAATAAATAAAAATATCCCATAGCTTGTAGATGCTATAACTCAGTGGTTCTTAACCTGGGTTCGATCGAACCCCAGGGGTTCGGTGAGTCAGTCTCTGGGGTTCGGCGGAGGACTCATATGATTCGTGATGACACGCACACCCTCCGCTAGTACCACTTCGCTGTCAGGGACTATTTCTCCAATTTCGGGCGTGTCCTTCCGCTCCCGCTCCGCGCCGTCATCATGGAAACACACAACAATCCCACAGTACAGAGACCGGACCTGGCGGAGTGATTCACATGTCATGTGACATTGACACACTGTGAGTCAGTGCACTGACTGCGAGGACAAGGACAGGCTGAGCAGAGTGAGAGCGGGGACTCGGAGACTAGAGGGGAGAGAGGTCCAACTCCTATGCCTAGGAGGAGACTTAGTGAGTGGTGGCTCACTCAAGTGACTCACTGAGTGAGTCTGACACCAGTCTGGCACAGGGCCGGACTGGGAATAAAATTCAGCCCTGGAAAAAATTTCATACCAGCCCCATAGCATTATTATACCGGCCCAACAGCATAATGCCATTATTTTCTTGTTCATAAAAGGGAAAACCATGCATTTTAAAGCAGATTTGAAGAGTGTATTATACATAGATAAGATAGATATGAAAGCACATAGGGCTTTACATATAAAAGAGAAAATTCTAGTTAAAAGTGGTAAAAGTGCGGACATGGTATAGGAGATGTCAGGGGCTGTGCGGACATGGTATAGGAGATGTCAGGGGCTGTGCGGACATGGTATAGGAGATGTCAGGGGCTGTGCGGACATGGTACAGGAGTTGTCAGAGGCTGTGCGGACATGGTACAGGAGTTGTCAGAGGCTGTGCGGACATGGTATAGGAGTTGTCAGGGGCTGAGGACATGGTATAGGAGTTGTCAGGGGCTGTGCGGACATGGCATAGGAGATGTCAGGGGCTGCGGACATGGTATAGGAGTTGTCAGGGGCTGAGGACATGGTATAGGAGTTGTCAGGGGCTGAGGACATGGTATAGGAGTTGTCAGGGGCTGTGCGGACATGGTATAGGAGTTGTCAGGGGCTGTGCGGACATGGTACAGGAGTTGTCAGGGGCTGTGCGGACATGGAATAGGAGTTGTCAGGGGCTGAGGACATGGTATAGGAGTTGTCAGGGGCTGTGCGGACATGGTATAGGAGATGTCAGGGGCTGCGGACATGGTATAGGAGTTGTCAGGGGCTGAGGACATGGTATAGGAGTTGTCAGGGGCTGAGGACATGGTATAGGAGTTGTCAGGGGCTGTGCGGACATGGTATAGGAGTTGTCAGGGGCTGTGCGGACATGGTACAGGAGTTGTCAGGGGCTGTGCGGACATGGAATAGGAGTTGTCAGGGGCTGAGGACATGGTATAGGAGTTGTCAGGGGCTGTGCGGACATGGTACAGGAGTTGTCAGGGGCTGCGGACATGGTATAGGAGTTGTCAGGGGCTGTGCGGACATGGTATAGGAGTTGTCAGGGGCTGAGGACATGGTATAGGAGATGTCAGGGGCTGCGGACATGGTATAGGAGTTGTCAGGGGCTGAGGACATGGTATAGGAGTTGTCAGGGGCTGTGTGGACATGGTATAGGAGTTGCCAGAATTATTAGGGGCCCTAATACAATGCTGTTCCCCTCCTCCTAATACAATGCTAACCCCCCTCCCTCTAATAAAATGATGACCCCCCAGCCCCCTCCCCCTAATACAATGCTGTTTCCCCACCCTCCCCCTAAATTTAGGGGGGGGGGGGACAGCATTGTATTAGGAGGAGGGGGCCCCAGGGGGGATGGCAGATAAGCATTGTATAAGGGGGAGGGGGGGGCAAGTCAGGCCAGCATTGTATTGGGGGAGGGGGGAGGTTAGCATTGTAGTAGGGGCCCTGATTCCCCCCTCCCCCCCCAAATGCAAGAGGACGAGGTACCCCTCCAGTCAATTTACTCTTTCTGGCTGCCTGTCCCAGGCTCTGCTCCGCAGCCGCTCATTCATTCTCTGTCTCTCTCAGTCTTCACTCCAGTGTGACTCACCTCACTGACTTGCCATCATGCTGCTGTTGGCGCGTCTCGCTTTGTGGTAGGGTCCGGGATGATGGATCCATTGACGCCGTGACAGTCTTGAGTCAGTCGATCCGTCCTCCGCGCAGCCGCCCGCCCCCGCCGGATGTGACCTCATGCCGCTCACAGCGGCTGACGTAAAAGTATATCGGACCGTCACGTCACTCTGGAGCGCAGCGGGGACCGGGGCTGCAGCGGCCATCATCACAGCGGCGCGGCCGCGCGGCCCCCGCCCCACTGCTTAAAGCGGCCGGCCCCAATTGCTTAAAGCGGCCCTATCTTTAAAGCGGCCCCAGGGCCGGCGGCCCACCGAGAAATATCCCGGTATCCCGATAGGCCAGTCCGGCCCTGGTCTGGCACCAGACCCAGGCCAGAGCAGGCCACGCACTACTAGGCCAGCGCAGCAGCTAGCCCAGAATCAGGAGGACTAAGGTAGGTAGATGTGGTGGTGTGGTGTTCTCTGCAGAGAAGTGTTTTACTAAAAAGGTGCCCCCCCCCCACTGTGTATAACAGTTATACACAGTGAGTGAGTGTGCAGTATTGGTACGGCATTTTTTTTTTTTTTAAGTTAGGAGAGCCTTTTTTTTTTGGTTAGTTGGTTGGTAATGCAAATGGTCAGCGGTCAGTGTTAATGAAAATGGTCAGCGGTCAGTGTTAATGCAATGGTTTTGTTCTTTAATGGTTTTGTTCATTTTGTGCACCTATGTATAAATATATACCGTCCTAAATATATACCTATGTTTTGAATTTGAAAAAAATCATATTTTATTTTTCCAATTAAGAAGGGTTCGGTGAATGCGCATATGAAACTGGTGGGGTTCAGTACCTCCAACAAGGTTAAGAACCACTGCTATAACTTGTGCGCAAACCATTCACTATACACCTATTGGGATTTTTTTTTTTACCAAAAACATGTAGTAGAATACATATTGGCCTAAATTTATGAAGAAATTAGATTCTTAATACATTTTTATTGGATATGTTTTATAGCAAAAAAATAAAAAGATTTATTTTTTTTTCTTTCAAAATTGTTGGCCATAAAAAATGTAGAGGTGATTTAATACCACCAAATGAAAGCTTTATTTGTTGAAAAAAAAGGACATGAATGTCATTTATGTACAGCGTTGCATGACCGCGCAATTGTCAATTAAAGTAACGCAGTGCCATATCTCAAAAAATGATCTGGTTATGAAGAAAGGGGGGGGGGGTAAATGTTCCAGAGGTCAAGTGGTTAAAAACACTGGGCAGGAAGGGGGCTAACATCTAGGGCAATAAAAGGGTTAAATGTGAGCCGAACAAGTGTTTATGTGTGTAGTGTGCACTGCTTTTACTGGGGATACAGTGTTTTTATTCCTTCATTACTTAGCATGAACAAAAGAGATTCCCCTGTTACTGAGCACAGCTCTGTGCAGTTTACACTCACAGAGCTGTGCTTGGAGAAGATTAGAGCCGTTCACCAGGTGTCGGCAGCTAATCATTGGCCGGGAACTAGTGATCAGCATGTGCTGCGCCTGAGCGTGTGGATCCTGTACTAGGTATGGGATCCAGCGCGAAGAGCCGGCTTTGCCTCTCTGTACAACCTCATGATACGGCCGGCCAGCGGTTAATAGCCACTAAGGGTGAAAATCCACTTTGTGAGCACCAAATGCCTTTAAAAACCCAGATATTACCTTTTAAATGTAGCAAGGATATCAGCACTGTGCTATACATAGGCTGTGCAGAGAGCAGCGCTGTGGGAGGAGCCCGAGAGGCACCAACAACCACAGAAAACAGGAGGGGGCAAAGACATGGAGAGAGAGCAGCAGTGAGCGGTCTTTATTGCAGGAAGCTCCTGCACACTGGATTACTGCACAGATGTGGAAAAAATACACAAAGCACACCTGGAGTTTTTTATAAAAAATTTAAAAAAAATCACTGTGCCGATGTCTCAAGCGTTTGCACAGCTATCACAAAAAAAAATCTCTATTTCCTATGATCATCAGCTTCATCTAGTGGACATAATGTGGTATCATTCTAATTGAGGTATTTCAGGAAAATATCACATTATGGCCACTAGATGGCGCTGTTAACACACACGTTAACAGAAATCGCACCACACATGTGAAGTTTTGCTGCAAACGTTAAAGCAAGAACAACAATTATAGCCCCAGACCTCTTCTTTAAAGTAGTTGTAAAGTCTTGTTTTTTTTTTAATTTTTTTTTTTAATAACAAACATGTCATACTTACCTGCTCTATGAAGTTGGTTTTGCATAGAGTGGCCCGGATCCTTCTCCTTTCAGGTCCCTCTTTTGTGCTCCTAGCCCCTCCCTTTTGTTGAGTGTCCCCACAGCAAGCAGCTTGCTATGGGGGCACCAGAGCCAAGCCACAGCTCCCTGTGTCCATTTAGACACTGTATGCTGTATGGTCTTGGCCACCGCGCTGCAGCTCAGTTTCTGAGTCTTGGCAATCTTCATATAGCCTAGGTCATCTTTATGTAGAGCAAGAATTTTTTTTTCAGATCCTCAGAGAGTTCTTTGCCATGAGGTGCCATGTTGAACTTCCAGTGACCAGTATGAGAGAGTGAGAGCGATAACACCAAATTTAACACACCTGCTCCCCATTCACACCTGAGACCTTGTAACACTAACGAGTCACATGACACCGGGGAGGGAAAATGGCTAATTGGGCCCAATTAGGGGTGTACTTACTTTATTTGCCAGAGGGTTAGACAATAATGGCTGTGTGTTGAGTTATTTTGAGGGGACAGCAAATTTACACTGTTATACAAGTTGTACACTCACTACTTTACATTGTAGCAAAGTGTCATTTCTTCAGTGTTGTCACATGAAAAGATAGAATAAAATATTTACAAAAAATGTGAGGGGTGTACTCACTTTTGTGAGATACTGTGTATATAAAATGTTTGGGAGTTCTAAATATTTTTAGGCAAAAAATGCTGATTAAACAAGGAGTGCCAAAAATAGCCTGGTCTTTAACCGCTTGCCGACCGCCACAAGTACATATACTGTGGCGGTCAGCCCCTCACAGGCAAAGTGACGTATGGGTACGTCACTAGCCTGTGAGGCTCTGGGGAGCGAGCGCGCGCCACCGGAGGTGCGCTCCCTCTCCCGCGCGGTCACGGACCCCCGTGCGCGTGTTCCCGGCGGACCTGATGTCCGCCGGGCACTTGCGATCCTCCGTTAGATCGGGAGAAAGGCAGGCGGCTGATGTAAACAAGCCGCCTGTCATTCTCCCCTGTGTATGAACAGTGATCATACGGTTCTACTATGTAGGACCGTTGATCACTGTTCCTACACATGAAGCCACAGCCAATCACAGTTAGAATCACACCCCTAGGGACACACACAACCCCTCCCTCTCAAAAAAAGTTAACCCCTTCACTGCCAGTGTCATTTTACAGTAACAGTGCATATGTATAGCACTGATTACTGTGGTATTGTCACTGGTAACCCCAAAAGTGTCAAAAATGTCAGTCAAGGGTCTGATCTGTCCGCCGCAATGTCGCAGTCCCGCAAAAAAAAAATTGCAGATCGTCGCCATTACGCGTTAAAAAAAAACACCAAAAATGACAGAAATCTTTCCCTTAGTTAGTAAACGCAATAACTTTTGCGCAAACCAATCAAAATATGCTTATTGCGATTTTTTTTTACCAAACATAGGTAGCATAAAACAAATTGGCCAAAAATTTTAAAAAAATTTGATTTTTACATTTTTTTGGGGGGGAATTTCATATGAAAAAAATGTGAAAAATATTGTTATTTTTTCAAAATTGACGCTCTTTTTTTGTTTATAGCGCAAAAAGTAAAAATCGCACAGGTGATCAAATACCACCAAAAGAAAGCTCTGTTTGTGGGAAAAAAAGGACGTTAATTTAGTTTGGGTACGGCGTCGCACGACTGCGCAATTGTCAGTTAAGTTCGCACAGTGCCGAATCGCAAAAAGTGGCCCAGACGTAAGACAGCAAAATCCTCCGGTGGTAAAGTGGTTAAACAAGGAGTGTCAGAAATAGGCCTGGTCTTTAAGTGGATATTGAGTCTATGATGTCAGAATCCAACATTTCATTTCAGGGCACACTTTTGAAAATTCAAAGAAGACTTTAACAAATGATCAGGGCCCTCCAGCAAAAACATTCTGAAAAGCATCGGAGGGACACAAACAGGATTCAAAGTGGAGTTTTCCGTCAACAAATAAAAGAAAAACCATTTTCAAAATCGCAGCATTGCAACAGGAACTGCACGGGTTTTACAAGACGTGCTTTGAACTTAAAATGAAATGACCAAATCCTCAAAAGCGGCATTATAAGCAAAACAACATATCCGCCGTCCACTGCGCAACCCGCCGTGTTTACACGGCCGGTGGTTGCTGAAATTTAAGTAGAAAATACACAGAGCTCTTGCCGAGCCGTCCCAAGAAAGAAGAAGAAGGAAAAAAAATAAGGGGGGATGTGAGCCAACTCGGGCTCCTAAGCCCTCGCTGCATAATCTATTAATTGGGAGCTATTAAAGGTGGTGTTTGAGTGCGCGGCGCACACAGAAGTCCGATTGTGCGCAGCCTGTGTTTCCAATGAACGGCGAGTTATTTTAGCTGCAGACATGTTTACATTTCTGTGGTTTGGTCTATAACTTTCTCTTTTACTCAGATTCTGCTCCGTGGAGCAAAAACCCTCCTTGGCTCCTAGACATTCCAATAGGTCTGCCAAAATAATAGCAGAAAAAGAAGAAGAGGGAGCAGATATTTAAATTTTTATAAAATTTCATAAAACTCATAGAGACCCCCATGTCTGGGGCGGCCCGGGGGGGTTGTACGGATACGATACAGGGGGCCCCCCGTACTTTGCAGAAGTTGGATGAACTCCCAAAACTCTCTTTTCACTTTGTTTGCCTTCGATTTTTTCTTTCAGATTTAGCATAAAAATTCACGTTTTCTGCATGTAAGAGAATGTGCCATGATCCCAGAGCAGAACCGGGACCTATGGTAGAGCCAATGTGCTTACTGAACGGCATATAGTAAAAGAGAATGTGGGCAACAGGCTAATGTTGGCAATAGGGCCAGATTTAGACCTTGGGGGGCCCTGGGAACCTTAGGTTCAGGGAGACCCTTTATACACAGAGTTGGTTTACATTCTCAATGACAGTCACACATTTTTAAAATGCATGACACACGTCATTCTGAGGTCACGCATGCACACACACATGCAGTCGTATGTGTCTCTATGCGCAGTTCGCTTGAGCTGCTAAAAATTGTTTTTAATGAGCCTGGGCTATTGTAAATGACGACTGGGTGGGACTTACCTTGTTTTGGGTGGACATCATATAATGTCCTCCCAGAACATACCTCACGCACAGCCCTGAGGCCTCGCTGTGGCGTGATCTGTCACCGACTGTGTCCACCAGACACAGCCGATGACTGATCAATGTGACCAATCACAGCAGATCATATGACAATTGTAAACACTGAATGGCTTCCTTTCATGTCATTCATTGTGTACAATTGTGTTGCTAGCTGTGATTGGTCACAATGATCACATGGTACAGACAGGGCCAATCACATCCTATCTGTACCATGTAATGAGCTGTGGCCAATCACAGCTAATTACAACAATACATACTGAATAAATCAGTTTCAATCAGTAAAAATGTTAGTTTATACCAGTAAAATGTGAATGTAGCACTGTCTCCATAGGGCTCGTTGTATGATTACTCGTTGGGCCTCCTCTGATTACCTGCAGACAGTAACTTAGGGTACAGTTCACACATACATCCTTACTCCCAATGGCTCTTAACTCAATAAACAGTCCAGGGGTTTTGGATTTTGGTATTTATTGTGAAACTTGGATGGGAGAAGGGAATAGTGGGATATTCCGACTGGAACTATCTACACTTGATAAGGACAACTCTCACTTGGCCTCACCAGGTTGTTTGTGGAAGCATCTGCACTGCTTTACCCATACTGCCACTTGTATGTAAGGGTTAAGTCTTCTTGCTCTCTCCAGCAGCAGACTTGATGCAACTACATAATCTTCGGGAAACTCTCTAGCATCCCCTTGACTGACACCCGTCCACTGACTCTTCTAGCTAAAGGAATGGCCCTCTCAAGACAGGCCCCATGACACAGATCTGTATCTGTATATGCAGAATCATATATTTAAAAAAAAAAAAAAGTATTTTTTAAAGAAGCAGTGATTTTAATGATGCTTAAAGTAAAACGATCAAAAAAGAAAAATTCCTTTAAATATCAAGCCTGCACGTCCCCTTAATGTGCCTGTAAAGTGGCACATCTGTACGATGTATGGAGCCTGCTGCAGCAATACTGATATTTTTAAAGGAAGAAATGTAACTTAAACTTGACCGCGGCTGTAATGTATTGCCAGCTCCCGACAATACAGACAAAAAAAATTAACACAATGGTGTAGGGTCCCCCCCCCCGTCCATACCAGGCCCTTTGGCCTCTAAGCCCCCCACCCGCAGACCCTGATAACCACAGCCCAGGGTTGTCGGGAAGAGACCCTTGTCCCCATCAACATAGGGACAAGGTGCTTTGGGGGGACACCCAAATGCACCCTCCCTATGTTGAGCGCAAGCAGTCTGGTAAGGTTCAGAAGGGGAGGGTGCGCTCGCTCGCCCCCCCCCCTTTCCTGGACTGCCAGGCTGCATGCTTAGATTAGCGTCTGGTATGGATTTTGGGGGGACCCCATGCCCTTTTTTTAAAAAATTTTTGGCATAGAGTTTCCCTTTAAATCGATACCAGACCAAAAGCCCCCCCCAAGCAGTTTTTACCCCAATTTTTTTAAATTTAGATGTTTTTTTTATAATTATTTTTTTAAATTCATCTTTTAGCATCGAAGCCGTAACAACCTATTTGACTGTGCGCTCAGCAGGCGAACATTCTGCTAAGTGCCGAGAAAGTTCAGGTGTTAGGCGAATATCTAAATTGGTGATGTTCAGATCAAACCTTTGCTCGGCCCAAACCCTTCACCCACCCCTAGTGGTGCCTGAACACTGTAACCCCTCAAACTTACTCTTGCTGGGCACAGTAACAGGCCCTGTTGTTAAAAATTTGAAAAATAAAATTGAAATTACATGCACCTGTCAAACAGGTGCAGAAAAATTAGGCCTTGGGTGTTGGTGAAGCCTGAACACTGTAAACTGTTTTATTATTGTTTTTCTTTTTTGGGGGGGATTTTTATAACTTTTTATAATAGAATGTGGGATGGAAATATGGTATTTGGGTGCAATACTTTTGTGCTTGGTGCATTATAAACCGTTTTATTATTGTTTTTTTATTTTTTGGGGGGATTTTTATAACTTTTTATTATAGAGTATGGGAAGTGAATATGGTGCTTGGGTGCAATACTTTTGTGCTTGGGTCACTATGAACCTTTTTACTATATATATATATATATATATATATATATATATATATATATATTTTTTTTTTTTTTTTAATAAAGTAAAAATTAAGTAAGCCAAAAAAAAGGGAACCAATGCTGAGGCATAGGAGGAATACCTGCAATGCAGAATGGAGGAACAGCAATTATGCCCTAAATATTTTAAGTGCTGCTGCAGAAAAAAATAAATAAAAGGAAACCACTGCTGACGCAAAAAGAGGAACACCTGTGACGCATAAGGGGGGACAGCAATTATGCCTTAAATATTACTAGTGCTGCACCCCCAGAAAAAAAAAAGAAAACCACTGATGACACGGAAGGAATAGCACCTGCGACGCAGAAGGGGGAGTACTAATAGTAATAATGCAGCAACAGAACCTAATGCTGAAAAAAAAAAAATCAATGAAAAAAATGGGATCATTGGGGTGACACAGAAGTGTTGTACACACCTACACTTTAGTGGCACCACTACACTGTGTTATTCACAAGAATCACAACACTACACTACACTGACTACACTAAACTGACTGAACACACGATCCACTAACTACCTGCCTAATCTCCACCAACACACTACACAGGGCTGCTGTGTAAGCAGCTTTATGTAGTGTAGGGCATGGATTTAGCACCTTAACCATGATTGGCCAAAGGCCTTTGCCCAATGATGGCTCTGACAGTACATTGTGCTGTGATTGGCCAAGATCGCAGTGCCTTATGGGGCGCTCGTCGACGGGGGAACTTCCCGCCGAGCGTCCCGCTTGTTCGTGTGTTCAGCGAACACACGAACACCAAAGTTCGATTCAAACTTACATTCGCCTCGAACATCGAGCCCATCCCTAGTCCCCAGTGAGTGTCCCTGATCACCACCACACCAGTTTTTGATGTTAATGTACTGCACTGGTGAAAGTATGTAAAATTCCACTTGGATACAGTGTTGCATGACTGCACAATTGTTGTTTGATTTGCTATTTGCTTCTCTTGATGTAAAGAAACCTGCAGATTGGGGTTTATAAGCCAAAACACAGCAATTTCCAATGTGAATCCGGCCTGTTTTGTTATCATATATTTTGTGATTTACTCCTTATAATGCTCTTTATAACGCATGTCTATCCAGGGCCATGTGAGCTCTGGGGGTTCTTCCCTCCCCCACCCCAGTCATTGTATACATTGTATACATACCTATGCATACAGTAATACAGTATCTCACAAAAGTGAGTACACCCCTCACATTTTTGTAAATATTTTATTATATCTTTTCATGTGACAACACTGAAGAAATTACACTTTGCTACAATATAAAGTAGTGAGTGTACAGCTTGTATAACAGTGTAAATTTGCTGTCCCCTCAAAATAACAACACACAGCCATTAATGTCTAAACCACTGGCAACCAGAGTGAGTACACCCCTAAGTGAAATGTCTAAATTGGGCCCAATTAGCCATTTTCCCTCCCTGGTGTCATGTGACTCATTAGTATTACAAGGTCTCAGGTGTGAATGGGGAACAGGTGCGTTAAATTTGGTGTTATCGCTCTCACTCTCTCATACTGGTCACTGGAAGTTCAACATGGCACCTCATGGCAAAGAACTCTCCGAGGATCTGAAAAAAAGAATTGTTGCTCTACATAAAAATGGCCTAGGCCAGTGATGGTGAACCTTGGCACCCCAGATGTTTTGGAACTAAATTTCCCATGATGTTCAACTTCACTGCAGAGTGCATGAGCATCATGGGAAATGTAGTTCCAAAACTGCCTTGGGGTGCCAAGGTTCGCCATCACTGGCCTAGGCTATAAGAAGATTGCCAAGATCCTGAAACTGAGCTGCAGCACGGTGGCCAAGACCAACCAAAGAAGTTGAGTGCACATGCTCAGAGTCATATCCAGACGTTGTCTTTGGCAAATAGACGTATGAGTGCTGTTAGCATTGCTGCAGATGTCAGTGCTCATACCACACACGGCACACTGCAACAAATTGGTCTGCATGGCTGCCGTCCGAGAAGGAAACCTCTTCTAAAGAGGATGCATAAGAAAGCTCCCAAACAGTTTGCTGAAGACAAGCAGACTAAGGACATGGATTACTAAAAGCATGTCCTGTGGTCTGATGAATACAAGATAAACTGATTTGGTTCAGATGTTGGCAAGTGTGTGTGGCGGCAACCAGGTGAGGAGCACAAAGACAAGTGTGTCTTGCCTACAGTCAAGCATGGTGGTGGGAGTGTCATAGTCTGGGGCTGCATGAGTGCTACTGGCACTGGGGAGCTACAGGTGCTGGAAAGAAGGAAGGCCACTCAGGTGTGATAGTCAAACCCGGTGCTGGTCAGATCCGCCATCCGGAAATGCAAAATAGGAAGTATAGGACCGCACTCAGGATAGATGAAAGCAATAATGTTCTTTATTTCTCAAAGATTGATGAACAGACAGACAGTGTAAAAGAACAGACGTGTCCAGGGGGTTGACGCGTTTCACGGCGCGAACAGCCACTTACTCATAACCACACTGAAGCATGGCGGAAATCGGCTGATATTAATAGGTGGACAAACAATAGTTGATTGGTGTGATTGCTCACGGGTTTGTACCATTTGATTGGTGAATCCTACAAGAG
This sequence comes from Pelophylax lessonae, assembly GCF_965119305.1. Classification (NCBI taxonomy): domain Eukaryota; kingdom Metazoa; phylum Chordata; class Amphibia; order Anura; family Ranidae; genus Pelophylax; species Pelophylax lessonae. Next base: position 51,015,967 of record NC_138769.1, on the reverse strand, counting down.
GAGCCGATTAATCCGCGATCCAACAGCTGGGACAATCAGTACACACAGAGACTTCATTAAGAAGTATGAAACACAACTCTTAAAATGACACACACATTCGAAGCAAAAAACAACGAGTGTGTGTGCAATTAAAATCATATAGTAGCACAAAATGGAGTTGCATGACGACAAAGTATGTGAAAAAGGAAAAAATATATAATATAATGTAATATAATATAATATGGGACCACCAAAATACTGAAGTACATATGAGTGAAAAAACCTCTCTGTGTAGTAAAAATAGAGACCGCAAAAAACGTGTGCATAATAGAGGAAAAAGTCTCTCCAATCTTATATGTGAACATTTGTACATATAATATGTATTTGGTAATGTACTGAAATATAAGCAAACGGTGAAAAGATCATCAAGTGAAGTGAGAACAAAAAATAATTAAAAAACTAATAAATAATGTGATGTTATATGATCATGAATGAACATGAATTGAATAAAAAATATATATAAAAAATGTAAAAAATATATATATGAGAATAAACATATGAATATGAATAATGTGATGTGGTGAATTATGAGAATATATAATGTATGAATACAATTACCCTTAAAAGTGTAAACATTAATAACCCATATACATATCAGTGTCAAAAAGTAGACATATGTATAGATACACCAGACACTGAATGTGGTATAGATGTGTGTTTTGGGGTCAACTAGAAAAATAGTTAGAGAACCAATGTAATCCAAAGAACACACACTTGCCGATATATGCATACTCCATGAGCGCAATGTGTCTAATCTCGTCGGGAGTCGGCCCCAAATCCAAATTGATTGGAAATAAATCAGAAAAATTAAGAAAAAGATCGATCACTACCGAGGACTGAAGGTATTCATAGTTAATAGTAGACTAAACAAAGAGTGTGTAGGAGCACGTTCAAAGATTGTATTATACAGAATTTGCATTGATGTGGCATAATTATGTAAACCTTAATAATTGAAACATGAACATGACCATATACTCTCAAATTGGTAAGACTAACTAAGGCTAGGTAGTATGCCTGCCTGAATATAAGTGGTATATGCGACGAGCCAGAACCACAGGGGCGACACGTGAGGTGCACGGTGGGCCGATGAGAGACAGCAATAATACAGTTCATCGGTTTACTCACGGTTAGCAGAAAGCCTCCCTGGGCTGGTCGCACAGTGAAGAGGAAGACAGCACGAAATCCTCCGGGGCACGCTCTGTGATAGGGAAACGCCAGCCAAGATGGTGGTTGAGGTGCCCGTGATGACAGGGGTGTTTAGAGTGCTTGTGGTGGCTGGGTCCCTTGATGGTATTTGTCGTGACGCCAGTACCGTTAATGGTGGTACAACGAGTTGTAATAGCAATATTGAAGAATGAGGTAGACAGTGGTAGGATACAACTCACAACTTTTACTGTGACTGGTTTTGATTGCAGTACAAACATCCAGATAGAATACAGTCTCTGGGTAAATAGAGGAATTCTGCTGATCCACTGTTAATAGGTTTTGGTAGGTCTTGTCTCAGGCTGTGGTTCAGTATAATGCTTACTTGTTTGTGATTTGGCTTCTGGTACCTTTTGAATCCAGTGCAAATTTGGTGAGGTTGCCAGTGGCTAAGGAATCCTTCACCTTTATTCTCAAAGGTCTTGCTGCCGTTTGGTGGCTTTTACCCTTTGATTTTAGCAGTTCCAATTTGTCCCTTCTCTGGACTGACCTTCACTAACCTCTACATTCTGCTTTCCTCTCTGTACAATCACTTCCTGAACTGCCCAACTGACCACAGATAAACCTGAGCTGGGATAGATATCCCAGGGTGGTGCTATCCCCATCTTGTGGTGGGAAGTATGAAGCACACTTGACCAGCCTATGAACAGGGATTAACAAATGTCAAATGCAAAATGACATGCAATACAGCGATGACAAAGAAATAATACATTTGCAGTTCCCACGTGTCATGAGTGGGACGCTGCATACCCCCATGGTAAAACGTGTGTCGACCTCAACACATTTTTGACTCGATGTTGTGTCTTCCTGTAAGATATAAGAGAAAGGGAAAAGCATGCATGCATAGGAAATAACAATATAACCCCATTCTTGTACTTCTTGTATCTGCAAGTAAAATGGGTTAGGCAAACATATCTCAGGCAACAACGAAATGTGTCAAAAGGTGACAAAAAGGGGTGTAGTTCTTCCTCTGAAGACTGGTGATGTATGGCAAAACCAGAATAGTCCATGATGAGATGGAAAAATAAAAACAAAACAAAAATAACATCTCAGGAGGCTCACAGGGTATGAGTCCGTTCCCTGGGCACAGGAAAATGTCAACAGAAGAATATCACGGAGGCTCAGGTACGTGAAAGTCTATCTCCGGGTGCAGGCTTGAACGTTGCAAAACAGTAGGTAAGTAGTCCTTTTAAAAAGTCCTTTAAAGGAAATAAACATGATATCACGAGTAAGTCTTCTTCTCACTCTGGAACTCCAGATGATGTAAGGATGCATTCAACGATGAGATGGCAGGGTTGGTAGTTGTCTTCATGGCTGCTGGTGTAGGAAATCCTTAAAACGGACAGGTGGTTGTCCTCTTGTAGTCCTGTCGGATCTTCGTAGCGGCTGAGTTTCTACAGGTCTTGTTTCAAGGGAACTTGGTGTCTCTTGAGCTGTAGTAGACACTTCTTGAGATAGCTCCTCTGGTTGAAGTGCGGTTGTATTGGTCTTGGCAGGCACTAAGATATTGAGCCATGGTGTAAGGAACCACTGTAAAGGATCAGAGTCTAATAATGTTTTTCCAAAAGACTGTAGTGGACCCTCTGAATCAGATGGTTTTGTAGGCTCTGGTTCTATGGATTGAGTTTCCTCTTGGACAGCTTCTTCTTGAAGAGTTTCTTCTTGAGTACTTTCCTTGAGACATAACTTAAGGCGATTGCGATGTACTACACGTGATTTGTTTTCTTTGGTGATCTCATAAGTATGAGTCTCTGGATTGCGAATAGCTGTAATGGTGTAAGGTTCTCTCTCCCATTTGCTATCTAACTTGCTGGTGCGATGGTCATTTTTTAACCACACATGGTCACCAATTTTGAGAGGTTCTGCTTTGGCAGATTGGTTATAATCTTTTTGTTGCTTTTCATGAGCATGTTCCATGCGATGTTGAACAATTTCTTGTGCGTCAATTAGACGTCTTTGGTGTTCACTCACCCAATCAGTCTTTGGTAGAGGGTTGATTGCATCAGGCACTTGTACGCCCAAAGTATGGTCAGCAGGTAGTTTACCTTGTCGGCCAAACATGAGATAGTAAGGTGTATATCCAGTAGAACAGTGAATGGTGTTATTGTAGGTGTACATCAATTGAGGCAATAGAGTAGGCCAATCACTTCTTGTAGCAGGTGGTACTGCTCTTAACATCTCAATTAAAGTTTGGTTCATTTTCTCACAAAGTCCATTCCCTTGGGGGTGGTAGGCTGTGGTCCTGATTTTCTGACAATTGTGAATTGTACACAGTTCTTTGAAGAGTTGCGACTCAAAGGCAGATCCCTGATCTGTAAGGATTCTTTCTGGGCATCCATATGGCAATAGGAAATGTTTCCAGAAGGCATCTGCAGTTGTCTTAGCGGTCAAGTCCTTGACAGGTACGGCTACAACAAATTTGGTATAATGATCAATGATGGTCATGGCGTATGTGTAACCTGAGCGACTTGGTTCCAGCTTCACATGGTCAATTGCAACTATTTCTAGCGGTGTTCTGCTTACAATGGGATGTAAGGGTGCTTTTTGGTCATGGTTTTCATTTATTCCAACAGCACAGGTGGAACATTCTCGACACCACTTTTCAATGTCTCCTCTCATCCCAATCCAGTAGAATCTTCTACGGATGGTAGCTTCTGTCTTCTGCACGCCAAAGTGTCCTGATTGGTCGTGATACATTTCAAGAATGATTCTTGCATCTCGGCGTGGTATTAAGATTTGGTATAGACGATCCCAGGTAATTGGGTCTAAAGTTCTTCTTAATAGTAGGCCCTTCTGTAGGAAAAGATGTTTTCTGTGTCTCCATAGTTTTGACAATTCTGGATCAGCATTTCTTCTGCGAATTCTTTCAGGTGTTCTCCCACTGGTGAAGAAATCTTGCAGTTCTCCCAACACTCTGCTTTCATTTTGCAGCTTGATCCACCTTTCTTTGTCCACTTGGGATCTTGGATCCACTTGTTGTTGAAGGTTAAGAACTTTTCTTCCTTTGATGGTGATAATGTCCTGTTGGGCAAAATTTTTGTAAAAAGCTGGCATTTCTACCTCTTCCCAAACATCTTCCTGTGTAGTAGGGTCTTCTTGGGTAGGCAGACGAGATAATGCATCCGCATTTTCATTTGCTTTTCCTGTTCTGTATTTTATGGTGAAATCGTAGTTGGCTAGGCGTGAGGCCCATCTTTGTTCCAATGCTCCCAGCTTAGCGGTATTAAGATGTGCTAGCGGGTTGTTATCTGTGAAGGCCACAAATGGTGTTGCGGCAAGGTAATCTTTAAATTTTTCTGTAACAGCCCACACGAGTGCGAGGAATTCCAATTTGAAGGAACTATAGTTTTGGTCGTTTCTTTCAGTACCTCTAAGAGATCTACTAGCGTAGGAAATTACTCTTTTACCTTCTTGTACTTGCGACAGGACAGCTCCCAGACCTTTCTTACTAGCATCTGTGTAAAGATGAAATGGCTGCTGGTAATCTGGATAGCCTAGGATTGGTGGTTCTGTTAACTTCCTCTTCAGGAGCTGGAAGGCAATTTCTCTTTCTGTGTTCCATTCAACTGGTATTGGAGACTTTTGGTACCTCTTAGGATGTCCTCTCAGAAGTTCTAATATTGGCCCCGCAATTTGGCCAAAATGAGGAATAAAGCGCCTGTAGTATCCTGCAAAACTGAGAAAACTCCTCACTTCTTTCACTGTAGTAGGAGTAGGCCAATTTCGGACTGCGGCTATCTTCTCTGGATCCGGTTTAACACCTTCAGAGCTTACAATATGCCCTAAGTATTTGACTTCTGACTTTAGTAGATAGCACTTAGATGGTTTGACTTTGAGTCCATGTTTAATGAGGACTTGAAAAACTTCGGCCAAATGTTTCAAGTGATCTTCATAAGATTTGGAGTAGATGATGACATCGTCTAAGTACAACAGGACGGTTTCGAAATTTTTGTGTCCTAAGCAACGCTCCATTAATCTTTGAAAAGTTCCGGGCGCATTGCAAAGTCCAAAAGGCATGCAGTTGAACTCAAATAGGCCCATAGGGGTGGTAAATGCAGTCTTCTCACGATCTTCAGGTGCCATTGGTACTTGCCAGTATCCACTGGTTAAATCAAGGGTAGAGAAGTAGGCTGAAGATCCTAAAGCTGTCAAAGATTCCTCTATGCGTGGTAAAGGGTAAGCATCCTTGTGGGTGATTTGGTTAATTTTTCTGTAATCCACACAGAATCTGATGTTACCATCCTTTTTACGGACAAGGACTAGAGGTGCAGCCCATGGACTATGGCTGTCTCTAATGACATTGGAGTCCTTCATCTCTTGGATCATTTGCTTTACGGATTGGTACATAGTTGGTGGTATAGGCCGATATCTTTCCTTGATCGGTGGGTGTGAACCTGTAGGGATGGAGTGCTTGATGATATCCACTTCTCCATAGTCTGTAGAATGCTTACTGAAGGCACAGTGAAGCTCCTTCACAATTTTTAGTACTCCCTCAATTTGGTTTGCTGGTGTGGAAGCATCTCCCACATGAAGTTCTTTCCACCAGGATGTGTTTACATTTTGGTCCTGTGGGTTCTGTCTCTTGGTAATTTGCTCTGTGGTAGCTGTAGCCACACTGATGACATCTTGAAAAGTGACTTGGATTAGCTGTGCGATAGGACGGTGTTTTGTTAGCGTTACACTGCTATCACTCAAGTTTAGGAGTCGAATAGGCACTTTACCTTCAGAGACGGTCACTAGGCTCCTTGCAGCTCTAACTAGAGGATAGTCTTCCAAAACAACAGGCTCTACCAGGGCTTGGTAGTCTTGACCTTGAATTCCGACTACAGCTCTGCACCACAAGAGAGTTTCGGTGTTGGGTTTGAGGATCACAGGTTGCTTATCCCGCATGCGGGCACAGCAAATTTCTCCTTTTTCGTTGGTGAATCTCTGTTGTGCATTTAGTACACGGATGGTTTGTTGGATCACCTTCTTAGAATCAGGAGAAGCAGTAGGCACTAACTGGTGCAAGGCTTCTAGCATCTCAACATAACAGTTTCTGAGGACATTCATTCCTAGGACTATTGGAGGGTTAGGGTTATTGTCTCTGACTCGTACCACAATAAGGCCTTGTCGAGGTAGTGTAGTTCCTCCTACTTGAATGGTAGGTTCCCAATAACCATGGACCGGTATGGGTTTGCCGTTACTGGCTATGAGACTCAGCCAGGATTCTGGAGGCTGGGTAAGCTGATTTTGATCCCAGTATTTTTCAAAGGCTGCTTGTTGGATAGTGGTGACTTGGGATCCGGTGTCAACTAGGGCAACAAAAGGAACTCCATTTATTTGAAGTGCCACTTCAGGACGGGATCCAACGTATCTTGGCATCCAGTGGGGATCTTCTGGACCTATTGCTTTTACCTCCCGAGGGGTGGTCCTTGGCCTCGGGGGTTTCCCGTTTAACTGCCAGCAGGTTGCTTCTGTATGGCCTGGTTTGTGACAGTATGTGCAGATTGGCCGCTTAGGGGTACTAGTGCGGTCAGGGGGGCGTCCGCCCGAATTTCTGGAATAAGTCTCTCTATAATTAGAGGGGAAGAGTCTTCTGGACACAGGTTTCTCATCCTCTAGCATTAGTGGTTTCTCCCATTGTTCCAATTTTTGATGGACTTTCTCCAGACTTTTAGTCAGGAAATGGACTTGCTCAGTCAAGGCAGCAACTGCGTCAGAACCTGGAGCTTGGGTTGCCTGAATGACTATAGGTAAAGACTTTGCAGGGGTAACCAGCTGTGATACAGGCACTTCAACAGATCTAACAGGTTCTGTTGGTGGGCTTTTTCCCAGTATGCTGATAGCTAATTCTTTAAAATCTAAGAAGGTAGCTCCTGGATGTTGGGCGGCTAACATTCTTAGTTGGCTCTTTAGATTGTCTGTATTGACGCCTTCAATAAATTGTTCTTTCAGGGTTTTGTCCTGATTCTCTGCCTCACGGGGGTCTACTTGGACAACAGCTCTAAGGGCTTCCTGCAAAGATAATGCAAAGTCTCTGAGTGACTCACCAGATTGCTGTTTCTTGCTGAAGAACCTCATCTTGACCTCTGACACGGTTCTGGGTTCAAAGGTGGTGTAGAGACGTTCAAAAATCTGCTCAATGGTCTTTCTCTCTGAGCTCGGCCAAGATTTCACTTCTCTGAGCGCAGCTCCTTCCAATTGCGCAAGAAGAATCTCCATCTGTTGCTCTGAGGATACAGGGTACAATCTGAACACAGCAAGAATTTTTTCTTTAAAGTCCCTTAAAGTATGAATTTCTCCAGAATATCGTGGGAACCAGGGGGCCCCAAAATAATAAGGCATGGTTAAAGGCATTAAGCTTGGTGCTGCAGCGGTTGGTATTGCACTGGGACCGACTGCGGCTGCTGCAGGGGGTCCGCTGAGGTCAGGCTGCACGTCATCTTCCTGCACAGACATGGTGACAGCAGGTGAATTATAGTTAGGCAAGTCAAATGCGTTTTTAGACACTTTTTGTGCGGTGTTGCTATGGGCGACCGCTGTCTTGCGGGTGTATGGCCCTTTAAGAATTTAATGTCGGCTGAATACAATGCTGCAGCAATGTTGATTTTGGGTCTCTGGCAGAGTTCCTGCTATTAGTGCTGCTTATAGTTAGTAGAGGCAAATGACAGGTTGCGATTACTGCTCGGACGGCAAGCAATGCGATTATTTTCTCTTCTTTTGCTCGCATGCGAAGTCTGGCGACTTCTGGGGCGTGCACTTGTCACACTCACCTCCCAGGATTGACACAGCAAAAGGTAAGGCGGGCTGGCCAGACAATTTTGCATAAATGGGTGGCACCAAACTTTCCCGCTCTGCAGGGGGTGTCACTAACTTATCCACCGTGATGGCGCAGAAATTTTTGAACAAGAAGGTCTCCGGCAGCCATTTTAAGTGAATAGAAACAGTCAATTCAAATACAGCAAGCAGTTTTGTTGACACACAAATGTCTGATTTTCTCACTTTGGATGCTGCGATTTTTATGCTGATAACTGGGATAACACTTCCATGGGACTTTGAAACAATTTAAACAGTTCTGTGGCCCCACACAGTGTGCAATAAGTAAACAGTCTCTCAATAAAGCAAAGGGGCTTATTCTGATGCAACAGCCTTTTAGATAAGGCGCAGGGGTTAATATCCTGTTCGTGACGCCAAATTTTTATGCGACGAGCCAGAACCACAGGGGCGACACGTGAGGTGCACGGTGGGCCGATGAGAGACAGCAATAATACAGTTCATCGGTTTACTCACGGTTAGCAGAAAGCCTCCCTGGGCTGGTCGCACAGTGAAGAGGAAGACAGCACGAAATCCTCCGGGGCACGCTCTGTGATAGGGAAACGCCAGCCAAGATGGTGGTTGAGGTGCCCGTGATGACAGGGGTGTTTAGAGTGCTTGTGGTGGCTGGGTCCCTTGATGGTATTTGTCGTGACGCCAGTACCGTTAATGGTGGTACAACGAGTTGTAATAGCAATATTGAAGAATGAGGTAGACAGTGGTAGGATACAACTCACAACTTTTACTGTGACTGGTTTTGATTGCAGTACAAACATCCAGATAGAATACAGTCTCTGGGTAAATAGAGGAATTCTGCTGATCCACTGTTAATAGGTTTTGGTAGGTCTTGTCTCAGGCTGTGGTTCAGTATAATGCTTACTTGTTTGTGATTTGGCTTCTGGTACCTTTTGAATCCAGTGCAAATTTGGTGAGGTTGCCAGTGGCTAAGGAATCCTTCACCTTTATTCTCAAAGGTCTTGCTGCCGTTTGGTGGCTTTTACCCTTTGATTTTAGCAGTTCCAATTTGTCCCTTCTCTGGACTGACCTTCACTAACCTCTACATTCTGCTTTCCTCTCTGTACAATCACTTCCTGAACTGCCCAACTGACCACAGATAAACCTGAGCTGGGATAGATATCCCAGGGTGGTGCTATCCCCATCTTGTGGTGGGAAGTATGAAGCACACTTGACCAGCCTATGAACAGGGATTAACAAATGTCAAATGCAAAATGACATGCAATACAGCGATGACAAAGAAATAATACATTTGCAGTTCCCACGTGTCATGAGTGGGACGCTGCATACCCCCATGGTAAAACGTGTGTCGACCTCAACACATTTTTGACTCGATGTTGTGTCTTCCTGTAAGATATAAGAGAAAGGGAAAAGCATGCATGCATAGGAAATAACAATATAACCCCATTCTTGTACTTCTTGTATCTGCAAGTAAAATGGGTTAGGCAAACATATCTCAGGCAACAACGAAATGTGTCAAAAGGTGACAAAAAGGGGTGTAGTTCTTCCTCTGAAGACTGGTGATGTATGGCAAAACCAGAATAGTCCATGATGAGATGGAAAAATAAAAACAAAACAAAAATAACATCTCAGGAGGCTCACAGGGTATGAGTCCGTTCCCTGGGCACAGGAAAATGTCAACAGAAGAATATCACGGAGGCTCAGGTACGTGAAAGTCTATCTCCGGGTGCAGGCTTGAACGTTGCAAAACAGTAGGTAAGTAGTCCTTTTAAAAAGTCCTTTAAAGGAAATAAACATGATATCACGAGTAAGTCTTCTTCTCACTCTGGAACTCCAGATGATGTAAGGATGCATTCAACGATGAGATGGCAGGGTTGGTAGTTGTCTTCATGGCTGCTGGTGTAGGAAATCCTTAAAACGGACAGGTGGTTGTCCTCTTGTAGTCCTGTCGGATCTTCGTAGCGGCTGAGTTTCTACAGGTCTTGTTTCAAGGGAACTTGGTGTCTCTTGAGCTGTAGTAGACACTTCTTGAGATAGCTCCTCTGGTTGAAGTGCGGTTGTATTGGTCTTGGCAGGCACTAAGATATTGAGCCATGGTGTAAGGAACCACTGTAAAGGATCAGAGTCTAATAATGTTTTTCCAAAAGACTGTAGTGGACCCTCTGAATCAGATGGTTTTGTAGGCTCTGGTTCTATGGATTGAGTTTCCTCTTGGACAGCTTCTTCTTGAAGAGTTTCTTCTTGAGTACTTTCCTTGAGACATAACTTAAGGCGATTGCGATGTACTACACGTGATTTGTTTTCTTTGGTGATCTCATAAGTATGAGTCTCTGGATTGCGAATAGCTGTAATGGTGTAAGGTTCTCTCTCCCATTTGCTATCTAACTTGCTGGTGCGATGGTCATTTTTTAACCACACATGGTCACCAATTTTGAGAGGTTCTGCTTTGGCAGATTGGTTATAATCTTTTTGTTGCTTTTCATGAGCATGTTCCATGCGATGTTGAACAATTTCTTGTGCGTCAATTAGACGTCTTTGGTGTTCACTCACCCAATCAGTCTTTGGTAGAGGGTTGATTGCATCAGGCACTTGTACGCCCAAAGTATGGTCAGCAGGTAGTTTACCTTGTCGGCCAAACATGAGATAGTAAGGTGTATATCCAGTAGAACAGTGAATGGTGTTATTGTAGGTGTACATCAATTGAGGCAATAGAGTAGGCCAATCACTTCTTGTAGCAGGTGGTACTGCTCTTAACATCTCAATTAAAGTTTGGTTCATTTTCTCACAAAGTCCATTCCCTTGGGGGTGGTAGGCTGTGGTCCTGATTTTCTGACAATTGTGAATTGTACACAGTTCTTTGAAGAGTTGCGACTCAAAGGCAGATCCCTGATCTGTAAGGATTCTTTCTGGGCATCCATATGGCAATAGGAAATGTTTCCAGAAGGCATCTGCAGTTGTCTTAGCGGTCAAGTCCTTGACAGGTACGGCTACAACAAATTTGGTATAATGATCAATGATGGTCATGGCGTATGTGTAACCTGAGCGACTTGGTTCCAGCTTCACATGGTCAATTGCAACTATTTCTAGCGGTGTTCTGCTTACAATGGGATGTAAGGGTGCTTTTTGGTCATGGTTTTCATTTATTCCAACAGCACAGGTGGAACATTCTCGACACCACTTTTCAATGTCTCCTCTCATCCCAATCCAGTAGAATCTTCTACGGATGGTAGCTTCTGTCTTCTGCACGCCAAAGTGTCCTGATTGGTCGTGATACATTTCAAGAATGATTCTTGCATCTCGGCGTGGTATTAAGATTTGGTATAGACGATCCCAGGTAATTGGGTCTAAAGTTCTTCTTAATAGTAGGCCCTTCTGTAGGAAAAGATGTTTTCTGTGTCTCCATAGTTTTGACAATTCTGGATCAGCATTTCTTCTGCGAATTCTTTCAGGTGTTCTCCCACTGGTGAAGAAATCTTGCAGTTCTCCCAACACTCTGCTTTCATTTTGCAGCTTGATCCACCTTTCTTTGTCCACTTGGGATCTTGGATCCACTTGTTGTTGAAGGTTAAGAACTTTTCTTCCTTTGATGGTGATAATGTCCTGTTGGGCAAAATTTTTGTAAAAAGCTGGCATTTCTACCTCTTCCCAAACATCTTCCTGTGTAGTAGGGTCTTCTTGGGTAGGCAGACGAGATAATGCATCCGCATTTTCATTTGCTTTTCCTGTTCTGTATTTTATGGTGAAATCGTAGTTGGCTAGGCGTGAGGCCCATCTTTGTTCCAATGCTCCCAGCTTAGCGGTATTAAGATGTGCTAGCGGGTTGTTATCTGTGAAGGCCACAAATGGTGTTGCGGCAAGGTAATCTTTAAATTTTTCTGTAACAGCCCACACGAGTGCGAGGAATTCCAATTTGAAGGAACTATAGTTTTGGTCGTTTCTTTCAGTACCTCTAAGAGATCTACTAGCGTAGGAAATTACTCTTTTACCTTCTTGTACTTGCGACAGGACAGCTCCCAGACCTTTCTTACTAGCATCTGTGTAAAGATGAAATGGCTGCTGGTAATCTGGATAGCCTAGGATTGGTGGTTCTGTTAACTTCCTCTTCAGGAGCTGGAAGGCAATTTCTCTTTCTGTGTTCCATTCAACTGGTATTGGAGACTTTTGGTACCTCTTAGGATGTCCTCTCAGAAGTTCTAATATTGGCCCCGCAATTTGGCCAAAATGAGGAATAAAGCGCCTGTAGTATCCTGCAAAACTGAGAAAACTCCTCACTTCTTTCACTGTAGTAGGAGTAGGCCAATTTCGGACTGCGGCTATCTTCTCTGGATCCGGTTTAACACCTTCAGAGCTTACAATATGCCCTAAGTATTTGACTTCTGACTTTAGTAGATAGCACTTAGATGGTTTGACTTTGAGTCCATGTTTAATGAGGACTTGAAAAACTTCGGCCAAATGTTTCAAGTGATCTTCATAAGATTTGGAGTAGATGATGACATCGTCTAAGTACAACAGGACGGTTTCGAAATTTTTGTGTCCTAAGCAACGCTCCATTAATCTTTGAAAAGTTCCGGGCGCATTGCAAAGTCCAAAAGGCATGCAGTTGAACTCAAATAGGCCCATAGGGGTGGTAAATGCAGTCTTCTCACGATCTTCAGGTGCCATTGGTACTTGCCAGTATCCACTGGTTAAATCAAGGGTAGAGAAGTAGGCTGAAGATCCTAAAGCTGTCAAAGATTCCTCTATGCGTGGTAAAGGGTAAGCATCCTTGTGGGTGATTTGGTTAATTTTTCTGTAATCCACACAGAATCTGATGTTACCATCCTTTTTACGGACAAGGACTAGAGGTGCAGCCCATGGACTATGGCTGTCTCTAATGACATTGGAGTCCTTCATCTCTTGGATCATTTGCTTTACGGATTGGTACATAGTTGGTGGTATAGGCCGATATCTTTCCTTGATCGGTGGGTGTGAACCTGTAGGGATGGAGTGCTTGATGATATCCACTTCTCCATAGTCTGTAGAATGCTTACTGAAGGCACAGTGAAGCTCCTTCACAATTTTTAGTACTCCCTCAATTTGGTTTGCTGGTGTGGAAGCATCTCCCACATGAAGTTCTTTCCACCAGGATGTGTTTACATTTTGGTCCTGTGGGTTCTGTCTCTTGGTAATTTGCTCTGTGGTAGCTGTAGCCACACTGATGACATCTTGAAAAGTGACTTGGATTAGCTGTGCGATAGGACGGTGTTTTGTTAGCGTTACACTGCTATCACTCAAGTTTAGGAGTCGAATAGGCACTTTACCTTCAGAGACGGTCACTAGGCTCCTTGCAGCTCTAACTAGAGGATAGTCTTCCAAAACAACAGGCTCTACCAGGGCTTGGTAGTCTTGACCTTGAATTCCGACTACAGCTCTGCACCACAAGAGAGTTTCGGTGTTGGGTTTGAGGATCACAGGTTGCTTATCCCGCATGCGGGCACAGCAAATTTCTCCTTTTTCGTTGGTGAATCTCTGTTGTGCATTTAGTACACGGATGGTTTGTTGGATCACCTTCTTAGAATCAGGAGAAGCAGTAGGCACTAACTGGTGCAAGGCTTCTAGCATCTCAACATAACAGTTTCTGAGGACATTCATTCCTAGGACTATTGGAGGGTTAGGGTTATTGTCTCTGACTCGTACCACAATAAGGCCTTGTCGAGGTAGTGTAGTTCCTCCTACTTGAATGGTAGGTTCCCAATAACCATGGACCGGTATGGGTTTGCCGTTACTGGCTATGAGACTCAGCCAGGATTCTGGAGGCTGGGTAAGCTGATTTTGATCCCAGTATTTTTCAAAGGCTGCTTGTTGGATAGTGGTGACTTGGGATCCGGTGTCAACTAGGGCAACAAAAGGAACTCCATTTATTTGAAGTGCCACTTCAGGACGGGATCCAACGTATCTTGGCATCCAGTGGGGATCTTCTGGACCTATTGCTTTTACCTCCCGAGGGGTGGTCCTTGGCCTCGGGGGTTTCCCGTTTAACTGCCAGCAGGTTGCTTCTGTATGGCCTGGTTTGTGACAGTATGTGCAGATTGGCCGCTTAGGGGTACTAGTGCGGTCAGGGGGGCGTCCGCCCGAATTTCTGGAATAAGTCTCTCTATAATTAGAGGGGAAGAGTCTTCTGGACACAGGTTTCTCATCCTCTAGCATTAGTGGTTTCTCCCATTGTTCCAATTTTTGATGGACTTTCTCCAGACTTTTAGTCAGGAAATGGACTTGCTCAGTCAAGGCAGCAACTGCGTCAGAACCTGGAGCTTGGGTTGCCTGAATGACTATAGGTAAAGACTTTGCAGGGGTAACCAGCTGTGATACAGGCACTTCAACAGATCTAACAGGTTCTGTTGGTGGGCTTTTTCCCAGTATGCTGATAGCTAATTCTTTAAAATCTAAGAAGGTAGCTCCTGGATGTTGGGCGGCTAACATTCTTAGTTGGCTCTTTAGATTGTCTGTATTGACGCCTTCAATAAATTGTTCTTTCAGGGTTTTGTCCTGATTCTCTGCCTCACGGGGGTCTACTTGGACAACAGCTCTAAGGGCTTCCTGCAAAGATAATGCAAAGTCTCTGAGTGACTCACCAGATTGCTGTTTCTTGCTGAAGAACCTCATCTTGACCTCTGACACGGTTCTGGGTTCAAAGGTGGTGTAGAGACGTTCAAAAATCTGCTCAATGGTCTTTCTCTCTGAGCTCGGCCAAGATTTCACTTCTCTGAGCGCAGCTCCTTCCAATTGCGCAAGAAGAATCTCCATCTGTTGCTCTGAGGATACAGGGTACAATCTGAACACAGCAAGAATTTTTTCTTTAAAGTCCCTTAAAGTATGAATTTCTCCAGAATATCGTGGGAACCAGGGGGCCCCAAAATAATAAGGCATGGTTAAAGGCATTAAGCTTGGTGCTGCAGCGGTTGGTATTGCACTGGGACCGACTGCGGCTGCTGCAGGGGGTCCGCTGAGGTCAGGCTGCACGTCATCTTCCTGCACAGACATGGTGACAGCAGGTGAATTATAGTTAGGCAAGTCAAATGCGTTTTTAGACACTTTTTGTGCGGTGTTGCTATGGGCGACCGCTGTCTTGCGGGTGTATGGCCCTTTAAGAATTTAATGTCGGCTGAATACAATGCTGCAGCAATGTTGATTTTGGGTCTCTGGCAGAGTTCCTGCTATTAGTGCTGCTTATAGTTAGTAGAGGCAGCTGACAGGTTGCGATTACTGCTCGGACGGCAAGCAATGCGATTATTTTCTCTTCTTTTGCTCGCATGCGAAGTCTGGCGACTTCTGGGGCGTGCACTTGTCACACTCACCTCCCAGGATTGACACAGCAAAAGGTAAGGCGGGCTGGCCAGACAATTTTGCATAAATGGGTGGCACCAAACTTTCCCGCTCTGCAGGGGGTGTCACTAACTTATCCACCGTGATGGCGCAGAAATTTTTGAACAAGAAGGTCTCCGGCAGCCATTTTAAGTGAATAGAAACAGTCAATTCAAATACAGCAAGCAGTTTTGTTGACACACAAATGTCTGATTTTCTCACTTTGGATGCTGCGATTTTTATCCTGATAACTGGGATAACACTTCCATGGGACTTTGAAACAATTTAAACAGTTCTGTGGCCCCACACAGTGTGCAATAAGTAAACAGTCTCTCAATAAAGCAAAGGGGCTTATTCTGATGCAACAGCCTTTTAGATAAGGCGCAGGGGTTAATATCCTGTTCGTGACGCCAAATTTTTATGCGACGAGCCAGAACCACAGGGGCGACACGTGAGGTGCACGGTGGGCCGATGAGAGACAGCAATAATACAGTTCATCGGTTTACTCACGGTTAGCAGAAAGCCTCCCTGGGCTGGTCGCACAGTGAAGAGGAAGACAGCACGAAATCCTCCGGGGCACGCTCTGTGATAGGGAAACGCCAGCCAAGATGGTGGTTGAGGTGCCCGTGATGACAGGGGTGTTTAGAGTGCTTGTGGTGGCTGGGTCCCTTGATGGTATTTGTCGTGACGCCAGTACCGTTAATGGTGGTACAACCAGTTGTAATAGCAATATTGAAGAATGAGGTAGACAGTGGTAGGATACAACTCACAACTTTTACTGTGACTGGTTTTGATTGCAGTACAAACATCCAGATAGAATACAGTCTCTGGGTAAATAGAGGAATTCTGCTGATCCACTGTTAATAGGTTTTGGTAGGTCTTGTCTCAGGCTGTGGTTCAGTATAATGCTTACTTGTTTGTGATTTGGCTTCTGGTACCTTTTGAATCCAGTGCAAATTTGGTGAGGTTGCCAGTGGCTAAGGAATCCTTCACCTTTATTCTCAAAGGTCTTGCTGCCGTTTGGTGGCTTTTACCCTTTGATTTTAGCAGTTCCAATTTGTCCCTTCTCTGGACTGACCTTCACTAACCTCTACATTCTGCTTTCCTCTCTGTACAATCACTTCCTGAACTGCCCAACTGACCACAGATAAACCTGAGCTGGGATAGATATCCCAGGGTGGTGCTATCCCCATCTTGTGGTGGGAAGTATGAAGCACACTTGACCAGCCTATGAACAGGGATTAACAAATGTCAAATGCAAAATGACATGCAATACAGCGATGACAAAGAAATAATACATTTGCAGTTCCCACGTGTCATGAGTGGGACGCTGCATATATACTGTGATAATATATGTAAACTAAGTCCACGGGATTATAAGGATGTGGGACTGGCAATCCAAAACGAGAAAAGGAAGAAAGGGGAAACCCTCTTAAATATAGTCATAAACAGCAGTATAATTTTAAGCAACAAAAAGGATGGTACAGTGGATATCGCACCGTAAATAGAATAAAGTGAACAACTACGGTGCAAGTTTTCCATGGAACCAATAGACAGGCAAGAAGCAAGGCTCAAAAACAAGCTACAAGACATATATATGTTCATGTTTGATGCATGCCAAATGACATCGGAGACAAAAAAGGAAAAGAGAACTATGACAGCAGAAAAAGGGGGGGGGGGCGACGGGTTGGGGAGGGGCGGGGGGGGGGGGACGGGGGGAGGAGGGGGGGGGAGGGGAAGGAAGGAAAAGGAGGGGGACGGGGAACAGGGGGCGTGGAACTTGAATAGGCATGATGAAAGTCATGATTCATAATCAACAAAACACAACATAAGAGTATACAATACTGGTATTAAATTCCTAATGCTTTAATGTTTCGGTATATTTAATATTTGATATTATAGTATCATGGTCCAAGAGGGGGACCTCACTCATAGAAATGAGTGACGTCCCATTCCCAATTAAGGCCATGAGGCATGCGAGTATGAAGCCTAAAGATCCACAGAACCTCCCTTTTACAGAGCAATCTGAAAACATCTCCACCTCTGGTAGGCTTAGTAATATGGTCTATAATTTGGACTTGTACCAGAGATGTGTCACCTCCATGTGCACTATTGAAGTGTCTCGCTATGTTAGTGTACTTAAGAGTACGTATATCACTAAGGTGCTCTCTGAATCGGTCCTTTAATTTGCGGGTGGTTCTACCCACATATTGAATGGAGCACGCTTTGCATGTGATCAGATAAATCAAGTATTTTGTGTTACAATTGAAAAAATCTTTTATATTGTATGTTTTATTGTCATAGGTAGAAACAAATTTGTCCTTAAGGATGATGTGAGGGCAAGTAAGGCAGTCTGTCATGCCACACTTGAAGTTGCCTTTACAGTAAAGCCAAGTTCTTGATGTGGTTGTTTTTTTGGAGGTATATAAACTAGGTGATAGAGAGTTACCCAAAGTGGTAGCTCTTTTAGCCACTATATTCACCCCATCATCAAGAATATTGGCACAGATATCATCTGTGTTGAGAATTGGTAAATGTTTTTGAATGATCTTTTTTATTTTGTTAAATTCTAAACTGTAAGGCAAGGACAGTGTGACCGGAGAGGGCAACTTGGTGGAATTTTTGGTAATAGTGTTGCTACTATGTTTGTATCTTTTTTTGTGTCTGTTTTTAATGGTGTTTTTGATACTCATGTCTTGGATGTTATCAGAAGCCGTGTGTTCCTCCGTGTTAGACATATCGCATGAAGCTCCCGATGATAGGAGATCCGTACGATTTTTGTTTAAGGCTATAAGATAGGCTCTGTCTAACATCCATCTGGGGTACCCTCTTTCAAGGAAATGATGATACAATGAAAAAGCCTGTGAGTTGAAATCAGATAAATTGCTGCATATCCTCGCAACCTGAGGAATTGCCCAACGGGTATTGGGCAATTTTATTGTATGTACGGGGTGACTAGACCCCGCATGCAACAAACTATTGCCTGATAGTGGTTTCCTATAAAGGTTTGATGTGACCTTGTTGCCAGTATGGCCCAAAGCAACATCCAAAAATTCGATTTGGTCTATACTTTTTGTACCTGTAAATTTTAAATTTAATGAATTGCAATTCAAATAGGACAAAAAGTTGTCCAAATCCACATCACTATGACAGACAAAGATCAGATCGTCTATATAACGATAGAATAGAGCGATCCGATCTCTGTATGGGTTGCTACCTCCAAAGATGTGGGGTCTCTCCCACCAACCCATGTAGATGTTGGCGAGAGAGGGGGAAAATTTGGCCCCCATCGCTGCCCCACACCTTTGGAGGTAGAAGCTGCCATCAAAGGAGAAAAAATTATGTGTTAAAAGAAATTGTAACACTTCCAAGATATAAGATTGTAGATCGATGTTAAGGTTAGTGTGCTGTTTTAAAGTGGTATCTACAGCTAGTATGGCCAAGTCATGAGGTATCGAGGAATATAAACTGGATACATCACATGTAATCCAGGTAAATTCCTCTGACCATGTGAATGTATCCATAATGTTGAGAAGGTGTTTAGTGTCCCTTAAATAACTTGGAAGCTGTAGTACTAGGTCCTGCAATTGACCATCCAACCATTCCCCAAGTCTCTCACAAAGAGACCCGATCCCAGAGACAATGGGTCTCCCTAGAACGGGGTCCAAGCCCTTGTGGACCTTGGGGAGATGGTGGAATATAGGTGTGATGGGATAGTCTGGAATAAGTTTCTCAGCTTCTTTTGTAGAAAAAGCACCAAGGGTTAAGCCCTTATTTACTAAAGTATGAAGTTCTGCTTTATATCTATTAGTGGGGTCGCTTTTTAGAGACTGATAAGTGCAGGAATCATTGAGTTGTCTAAGGGCTTCATTTTTATAGGCTTCACTGTCTAGTACGACTATTGCGCCTCCCTTGTCTGCGTTTCTAATCGTAATAGATGTATCATCTTTTAGGGATTTTAATGAAGCTCTTTCTTGGTGGTCAAATTGTCAAGGGACCTGGATATGGAGGATGATGTGTCGGTGGCTAATTTAAAAATATCTCTCTCCACTAATTTTTGAAAAAGGTCCATATTGGGTGAACGTGATTGGACAGGATAAAAACTAGAAAACGTGGAGAGAGGGATTCTTTTGACACCTTCTTCGCTATGTTCAGATAAAGGGATTTCATTCTCCATAGTCAGGTCTTCCAATTCCACAACAGCACATGACTCGCGAAAGGTAAGTGCAGAGTTGTCCGGACTAGGGTGTATGGTTAAATCAGGGTCATCAGACGATGTATCCACTGCATTAGAAAAATGTCTTTTTAAAGTCAGATTGCGGACAAACTTATTGACATTTAGAACAGTCTGGAACGGATCGAAGTGGGCATGTGGGCAAAAGTTTAAACCTTTAGACAGGAGGCTGATGTCATCAGTTGTCAAAGATCTCTTGGATAAATTAATAACATTGCTTGTTACGATGTTTGTATCTACATCCTGATCTCCAATCTCTATTTGCGATGGGGCCTGAGACGGTATTGGCCATCTGTGTGGCCGGTGGTGTCTTCTTCCTCCCCTCCTTGTACGCTTTTTCCTTTTTTCTTTGTATATCGCCTGCTCCTTTTGGTCAAACCGTTTTTTGATGCCGATAAGGTGCTGGAAATGTTTCCGGATCTCGATTCAATTGATGTGTCCGATATTACACCAATCAACTATTGTTTGTCCACCTATTAATATCAGCCGATTTCCGCCATGCTTCAGTGTGGTTATGAGTAAGCGGCTGTTCGCGCCGTGAAACGCGTCAACCCCCTGGACACGTCTGTTCTTTTACACTGTCTGTCTGTTCATCAATCTTTGAGGAATAAAGAACATTATTGCTTTCATCTATCCTGAGTGCGGTCCTATACTTTCTATTTTACTGGGGAGCTACAGTTCATTGAGGGAACCATGAATGCCAACAAGTACTGTGATATACTGAAGTAGAGCATGATCCCCTCCCTTTGGAGACTGAGCCACAGGGCAGTATTCCAACATGATAATGACCCCAAACACACCTCCAAGACGGCCACTGCCTTGCTTAGGAAGGTGGAGGAGCGCAAGGTCTCTAACATCCACCAGCTCAGTGATGTTGTCATGGAGGAGTGGAAGAGGACTCCAGTGGCAACCTGTGAAGCTCTGGTGAACTCCATTCCCATGAGGGTTAAGGCAGTGCTGGAAAATAATGGTGGCCACACAAAATATTGACACTTTAGGCCCAATTCGGACATTTCCACTTAGGGGTGTACTCACTTTTGTTGCCAGCAGTTTAGACATTAATGGCTGTGTGTTATTTTGAGGGGACAGCAAATTTACACTGTTATACAAGCTGTACACTCACTACTTTACATTGTAGCAAAGTGTCATTTATTCAGTGTTGTCACATGAAAAAATATTTACAAAAATGTGAGGGGTGTACTCACTTTTGTGAGATACTGTATGTACATACGGGAAAATGACCTGTCATCAATGGGAAAAAAGGATCCAATGAAAGGGTTTCAGTCATCTTGTATCTATCAAAAATCATAATACTTACCAGCAGAGTCATCTGTCTCCTGGTGTTTGCCATTGACTTTACAGCCAATGCCAAAACATCCAACAACGGCTCTAAAGCAGCCGCGCACAAAAGCCAGAGCCCTCTTCATTCTTGTGGGCTTCTTGGTTGGGGTATCTGCAGGCTGTTCAATGACATCTCCTTCCACAGCTGGGCTTCCAATGGCAAGCTCCTCTATGATGTTTTTTTTTAAAAATAATCTTTATTTGCTGAAATTGTCTCAATATTGGGAATAATGAAACGCAGTTTAAGAATGCGAGAATAAAATTGCACTAAAATGGAATCAAATTAAATCAAATCCAATGAAATTGCAATAATAAACTTGGCAGAGCCTCACTGTCCTCACTGTGTAATGAACACTCAAGCTACCAGTGCAGAATCTGGGCAGAGCTTCCTTATATAGGGGGGCAGCTTATGACATCACATCCGATGGTCATGTGACCTCTGCAGTCTGGTTACTTATAGAAACATGTTTTAGTTTTTAAAAATCTGGCACTCAGCAAAAAAAAAAAAAAAAACATTTCTCTTTCATTCATTGACAGGGACAGCTTCATATCTTGTTTGACCAATGGGTTACGCTGCTCTCCATAGGAGTAGGACACTAGGCGGAAAAGGGTTAACAAAGCTTGACTATGCCTATAGGGCAGCCCCAAGGGGTATACTCCCACTTCCTGCTATAGGACTTCAGTTTTTTTCTGCCTAGTCAGGAGTAAGGACCTAGTTCCTTGCTGGGATCTCTGGTCCTAGCACTTTTCCTTTTTTTTTTCTTTTGTTGTTTTTTTCTTCTACAATCAAATCTGTTCCTGTGAAAACTACAATGAACTGCCGGACTGGGCAAAGCACTGGTTAGCCTAGATCAGTCATGTCCAAAGTCCGGCCCGTGGGACAGTTGCGCTGTTCATGAGAGCTACACATTCCAAAAAGTTGGGACAGGTAGCAATAAGAGGCCGGAAAAGTTAAATGTACATATATGGAACAGCTGGAGAACCAATTTGCAACTTATTCGGTCAATTGGCAACATGATTGCGTATAAAAAGAGCCTCTCAGAGTGGCAGTGTCTCTCAGAAGTCAAGATGGGCAGAGGATCACCAATTCCCCCAATGCCACGGCGAAAAATAGTGGAGCAATACCGGAAACGAGTTTCTCAGAGAAAAATTGCAAAGAGTTTGAAGTTATCATCTACAGTGCATAATATCATCCAAAGATTCAGAGAATCTAGAATAATCTCTGTGCGTAAGGGTCAAGGCCGAAAAACCATATTGAATGCCCACGATCTTTGGCCCTTAGACGGCACTGCATCACATACAGGAATGCTACTGTAATGGAAATCACAACATGGGCTCAGGAATACTTCCAGAAAACCTTGTCGGTGAACACAATCCACCGTGCCATTCGCCAATGCCAGCTAAAAATCTATAGGCCAAAAAAGAAGCCAAATCTAAACATGATCCAGAACCACAGGCGTTTTCTCTGGGCCAAGGCTCATTTAAAATGGACTGCGGCAAAGTGGAAAACTGTTCTGTGGTCAGACGAATCAAAATTTTAAGTTCTTTTTGGAAAACTGGGACGCCGTGTCATCCGGACTAAAGAGGACAAGGACAACCCAAGTTGTTCTCAGCGCTCAGTTCAGAAGCCTGCATCTCTGATGGTATGGGGTAGGGCTGGGCGATATGGCTGAAAACTGTATCACGATATCAGTGTTTCATATCGGTCGATATCGATAATTATTGATATTTTTTATTACCCATTTAAAATAAGGACCCTAGGGTGAGAATGCAGGGCGATGGTACAGGAGAATGCAGGGTGACTGGCATGGTGCAGGAGAATGCAGGGTACTGGCATGATGCAGGAGAATTCAGGGTGACTGGCATGGTGCAGGAGAATGCAGGGCACTGGCATAATGCAGGAGAATGCAGGGTATTGGCATGGTGCAGGAGAATGCAGGGCACTGGCATGGTACAGGAGAATGCAGGGTACTGGCATGGTGCAGGAGAATGCAGGGCACTGGCATGATGCAGGAGAATGCAGGGCACTGGCATGATGCAGGAGAATGCAGGGCACTGGCATGGTGCAGGAGAATGCAGGGTACTGGCATGGTGCAGGAGAATGCAGGGTACTGGCATGGTGCAGGAGAATGCAGGGCACTGGCATGGTGCAGGAGAATGCAGGGCACTGGCATGGTACAGGAGAATGCAGGGTACTGGCATGGTACAGGAGAATGCAGGGTACTGGCATGGTACAAGAGGATCCGGGGTTGTGGGCATACTACAGGAGATGCAGTGCTGTGGGCATGGTACAGGTAGACCATGCCCGCAGCACTACATCCCTTGTAGTGTGCCCGCAGCCCTGCATAATGGCAGGTAGTGAAGCTGTTTCACTTACCTGTTCCAGAGGCGCCTTCATTTTAAAAATGGCGCCGCCACGTCATTGCGCACGCGCCGCCACCGCTCGTGTAATTTCGGCTATTCCCGGCCTCTCCCGAGCGGCGGAGGCGTGTGCGCGGTGACATGTATGTGACGGGCGGCGCCATTTTTAAAGCTTAAACCCGTCGGAGCGGACTTTTCGTTTTATCGTTCGAAGCTTTTTATTGCTATCGAGCACGGGACTATCACGATACCTATCGGTATCGTTTTATCGCCCAGCCCTAGTATGGGGTTGCATAAGTGCGTGGCATGGGCAGCTTACACATCTGGAAAGGCACCATCAATGCTGAAAGGTATATCTAAGTTCTTGAACAACATATGCTCCCATCCAGACGTTGTCTCTTGCAGGGAAGACCTTGCATTTTCCAACATGACAATGCCAGACCACATACTGCATCAATTACAACATCATGGCTGCGTAGAATAAGGATTCAGGTACTGAAATGGCCAGCCTGCAGTCCAGATCTTTCACCCATAGAAAAATTTGGCGCATCATAAAGAGGAAGATGCAATAAAGTAGACCTAAGAGTTGAGCAACTAAAAACCTGTATTAGACAAGAATGGGACAACATTCCTATTCCTAAACTTGGGACACTTGTCTCCTCAGTCCCCAGACGTTTGCAGACTGTTATAAAAAGAAGAGGGGATGCCACACAGTGGTAAACATGGCCTTGTCCCAACTTTTGTTGAGATGTTGATGCCATAAAATGTAAAATCAATTTATTTTTCCCTTAAAATGATACATTTCTCAGTTTAAACATTTGATATGTCATCTATGCTGTATTCTGAATAAAATATTGAAATTTGAAACTTCCACATCATTGCATTCTGTTTTTATTCACAATTTGTACAGTGTCCCAACTTTTTTGGAATCGGGTTTGTATGTATGTGTGTATGTATGGAGCTGACCGAGGAGGTGTCACTTCTACAATCCTACTGCCTGTTTCTGTAAGTGTGATTTTACTAATGCTTATTATTTCCTATATATATATATATATATATACACACCGGTATATATATATGTGTGTGTGTGTGTGTGTGTATGTGTGTATGTGTGTGTATGTATGTATGTATGTATGTATGTATGTATGTATATATATATATATAAATATATATATATATATATATATATATATATATATATATATATATATATATATATATATATATATATATATATATATACATATATGTGTGTGTATATTTAATTTTAATGGTTCAAATGTCCGGCAAAATGGTCGGCCCTCACGCATGTTCACTTCATCAAATCTGGTCCTCTTTGGAAAAAAGTTTGGACACCACTGTCCTAGATCCTTATGACCTTCCCAGTGAGCACGTGCAGACAGCAGTTCCGCGCTAGGTCGGCCGCGACAAAGCCCCACAGGACAGGGGGCTGGCCTGCGAGTGAAACACCTCGTGAGGACGCACATGACCTTGTCGCGGCCTGAGTCACAGCATATCTCTGGCCTGCAGCACCCTCCGTTCCAAGATGGGGAGATGGTCTGTTCGGAATGGTATCCACTTGGTTCCAAAGGTGTGGTGAGAAGTACCCCCCTCTGGGTGGACGTGGGCCCCTCCCAGGGTTGGTAGGCCCCCCATAGGTCCTTCCTACCCAGATGCACCCCTACCTCACTAGCGGGGTTACAACTTCTCTAGCCCACCCCCTCCCCCCTGCTTTATTTTAGGATAAGGAGAAATGTTACTTTTATACTATTTAATTTTTCTCTATGTGGTGTGGGTGAGCTGTGGCTGGAGGGGGGGAGGGAGTGCGCTGATGGAGGCTTCTCTTGTTGTTTGTGTGTTTTTTTTGCCCTGGAGGGGGGGTCCCTGTATAGGCCCCCCTTCCTGCTGTCAGTGTCTTAAGGGTCCCTGTGTGTGCTGGAATCGTGCGCCTCGCCGCATGGCGCCACCATTTTTCCGGTGGCCACATACAGAGGATCAGGTGGCCATGTTTTCAGAGGCTGCTATACTGCATAATGGTGGCCATTTTTTTGTAGCCTGAACGGAGCGGTGCTTGGCGGGGGGCTTCTAGTGACAGCTTGGCCGTTTCCTTTTCCTTTGGATAGGCGTGTTGCAGGCTGTTGGCACTTCTCTCTCTCCCCTCTGAGTCGTTTGGTGGTGAGTCCTGGGGCAGTACATCTCCCTTTTTTCTGCTATTACAGAGCTGCTGGGACCTGTAGTACCACCAGAGACAGCGATGAGGGTTTTTTCACAGCGTGCTTAATAATTTCCCATTACTTTTGCTGACGGTCCCCGGGTGTCATGGAGCCCCTAGAACACATATCACCACCTGACCCGCTCTCAGAAGCTTCGTGGCCCTCTGGGCCTCAGTCTGCCATGGCGGCCATGACGGCGGTCCTGTAATCATTGGTGTCAAAAGTGGACATGGTTCTCCAAAAGAGACCTAGTAAAAAGTGCCCTCCGCCTTCACCTACCTCCTCTGTTTCCTAAGATTCTGAGCCGGATTTGGCCGCTGCAGACATGAGTCACCCCACGGGGTCGGCGTCCACGCACTTCGGGTGCTCTGACAGCAAGGATGATTCCTCTTCCACTACATCTGCGCAAGAAAAGGCGCTTGTGGAGGCACTGATTGTGTCAGTGTGGGAAACTTTAAAAATGAAGGACACAGCTAATGCTGCGTCGGCCGTGCCGGTGCAATTTGGCACCCACAGGCGATCCAAGGTAACTAAGGTGTTCCTCTTTCCTGCCTATTTTGCGATTATCGCTAGTTAGTGGGGTTCCCTGAAACGCATGGTTTGGATACCAATGCATTTTGCTAGGAGTTATCCTTTTGAGGAGTTTCTAGGTTAAATAAAGTCACGCTGCTTACAGTGGAGGACGATCCATCATTTAACTACCTCAATACTGGGCACTTAAACCCCCTTCCTTCCCAGACCAATTTTCAGCTTTTAGCGCTGTTGCATTTTGAATGACAATTGCGCGGTCATGCAACACTGTACCTAAACCAAATTTATGTAATTTTTTCCCCACAAATAGAGCTTTCTTTTGGTGGTATTTGATCACCGCCAGGTTTTTTCTTTTTTGGTGCACAAATAAAAAAAGACCGAAAAGTTTGAAAAAAAAAAAAAGTTTTTTTGTTTAGGTTATAAAATTTTGTAAATAGATACGTTTTTCCTGCACTGATGAGCACTGATGACGCCGCACTGACAGGCACTGATGAGGAGACACTGATGGGGTGGCACTGATGGGGTGGCACTGATGGGGTGGCACTGATAGGTAGCACTGATATGCAGCACTGATGGGCACTGATATGTGGCACTGATAGATAGCACTGATATGCAGCATTGGTGGGCACTGATAGGCAGCACTGATGGGGACTGATCGGCGGCACTGATGGGCACTGATAGGTGGCACTGGTGGGCAATAATGGGCACTGGTGGGCGGCACTGATAGATGGCAATAACGGGCACTGGTGGGCAGCACTGATAGATGGCATTGGTGGGCAGCACTGATAGGGGAGCACCACTGGCAGGCTCTCTGAGCCCTGTTTGCCATCCCTGGTGGCCATGGTGGGCATCCCTGGTGGTCATGGGTGGGCATCACTGGTGGCTCTAGTGGCACCCCCCCCCCCCCCCCAGGGCTGCACTGGTAATCAATCATCTGATTACCAGCACAGACCCCCCCTGTGATCAGTGAGTAATTAGAAATACTCACTGATCACCCCGGCTGCAGAATCGATCCTCTCCTCTTCTCCTCACTGACAAGATCGAAGCCGTTACAACGGTTGTATTGACATTACATGACGGCTGTGCTTGGACACAGCCGTCATGTGATCAGGAGGGCCAATCACAGGGCCCTCCTGCCGAGTCGCTGACACAGGCACATTGAGATTGCGCCGCTGCCCGCGGCGGCGCGATCTCTCTCCCTCTGAAGGACGTTCCGGAACATCCGATCAGAAGGACGAGACTCCCACCCGGCCGTATATGTACAATGGCCCGGGTGGGAGGTGGTTAAAGACCCTGAAGAAAGGAAGGCTGAATCTCTGGTCCGCTATCTTTTTGCCATGGCAGGTTCAATCTTGAGGCCGGCGTTTGCCATAAAATGGGTCCCACAGACCTGGATGGAATGGGCAAAGCATTTACGTCCAAACCATTTTTTAATTCTCACACACTTTAAAGTATACCTGATATAGTGGAGAGGGATTAGAACACCTGTTAGGTTTTTATCGCTGTCTGTGCCCCCCCCCCCCCTCCTTCCTTGTGGGGAGATTTGGTCTCCTTTTTTATGTTTACCATTACCCCAAAAGTGAAAAAAAAAATCCTGCATTTTAGGTTGTCACCAGCACGGGAATGGAGGGGAAATCTTCCAATGGAGACACTGGTTCTGGTGACATCCATTGATTCCATCACTTTGGGGGATTTATCTCACTTCCTGTTGTGGCAATAGGACAGGAAGTGAAGGGAATCTCCCTAATGGCGGGGGTTATAATCCTTCCTTACTTGATATTTCTATTTTAACTTTTAGCTGGTATGTGGGGGATGATAGGGACTTGCTCTAAAAGAGGGTGAAGCATATGACGCATGGGGCTCAGCAGGGGTGTAGTGTCTGCAGACATAAGCAACTGATACTGTCCGACTGATGGAGGGGGGAGCATTCAGATATTCATCTTAGGGTCATTTTAACCCTTTCACTGCTAGACAAATTATTTTTTCAGTTTTTACACCATGCTAACTGCTCATATTTGTCCTGAAAGCATTACATACTTTCTGAAATTATGAAGGGTCCATTCACACCTGTGACATACACCTGTGTGTCAATTTGCACATTTTTTTAACTTGCACAGAACAGCTTGTTGATTTCAATGGGCTCCCCTATGCATGACAACTGCAGCAAAGTAGCTTATGGCGTGCTCCAGTTCACGTGTTTTATTTACCACGCATTTTGCCACATTTGTTGCATGTTTTTGCGGGTTGCATAACTCGCATTGGCTTCTTGTGTTTGGGGTTCTATTACCAATTAAAGTGGGAGTAAACTCCCATTTCTGACTTTTACTTATAGGTAGGCCTATAGGTATCTGTGCACAGTTTAGGACAGTGGTGTCCAAACTTTCTTCAAAGAGGGCCAGATTTGATGAAGTGAACATGCGTGAGGGCCGACCATTTTGCCTGACATTTGAACCATTAAAATTAAATATACACACACACACACATACACATACACATACACATACACATACACACACACACACACATATATATATATATATATATATATATATATATATATATATATATATATATATATATATATATATATATATATATATATATATATATATATATATATATATATATATATATATATATATATATATATATATATATATATATATATATATGAAATAATAAGCATCAGTACTTTATGAATAAAATCACACTTACAGAAACAGGCAGTAGGATTGTAGAAGTGACACCTCCTCGGTCGGCTCCATACATACACACATACATATACATACACACATACATATACACACACACACACACACATATACATATACACACATACATACACACATACATACTCACATACATAAATGCACACATACATATATATACACACACATATCACACTTACAGAAACAGGCAGTAGGATTGTAGAAGTGACATCTCCTCGGTCAGCTCCACAAGATCCTCGGTCGGCTCCTACAGGTGGCTGTGTTCGGTGAAGGAGAGAAGGCATGCAACTTTCAAATTCATTCTGCATAGTCGTGGGCGGCGCCGGGCATATAGAGCCGAGCGGGGGGGGGGGGGGGGGGCGGAGCGGGACTCGGGAGCAGCCGAGCTGCGGAGCGAGGCCAGAGGCCCCACCCCCCGAGCCATCGCATCGGCATCGGGGCGGGGATGTGAGGAGTCTCAGAGAGAAAGGCATTGACAAAAGTCAGCAGTGTCTCAGGGGGCCATATAAAACTAAAGGACGGGCCGCAACTGGCCCGCGGGCCGGACTTTGGACATGACTGGTTTAGGAGATATTTACTGTACATGCAGCCAGTGACATCACCGGCGCATGCGCTCTGAAGGAACGGCCACCCGGGCCATTCCTTCAGAGTCCTGTCCTGTAGACAGTGGCTTCCACAGGCATGCGTGGGAGTGATGTCTTCGTGGCTCAATCTCCAACATGACCTCCCGGGCAGCATAAGGGCAATCCTACCCGTATTCCATGGCAACCTTTCTTTGCAGCCACTGCTGCGTTCTTGAGAATCTGGGAAGGGTTTTCCGGTTCCCTCTTCCAGCTGGAGAAAATGGGGTCTCTTCACGCCTGATCAGAGAGCTGTAGTCCTAGTTTTTTAGCCGGCATAGTTTTTGGGTGGGGTTAAATCTGGGACCCGACTGACATAGGCCTCACAGAACCCCAGACTCTGGGCAAGCTCTCCCCGCACCACAGAGTCCCTAGTCTCTTCATCTGGCATTTCTAACACATCAGGACAAGGTGGACTGTTCCGTTCCTCAGATCCCCAGTCCCACTCAGTTTCATCTTCTGATTTCCAGACATCAATTCCTTCTTCTAAGGACCCAAACAGATTCTGGAAACTAGGAGACCCCACGTTGATGACCCCAGCCTCTTCCTCACTGCTTGCACTCACTTTTGCAGCCCTGATTGCCGCTGGCCATCTTTTCTTCTCAATTTTCAGGGGAGCAGACTTTATTTCTACTGCTGCAGTTTTCAATGCATCAGGTGGCCACTCTCCGGCCCGCACTACCTGCATGCATCCTTGCTCTGATATTCGGGTCTCTTTTAATGAGCATACAGGACCACTGCCAGGTTACATGGCCTCCAGCTGCATCACTACTCTGAACACTCCTCTCCCGGGACCCTGAAGAGGCCCTGATTCCAAAACTGACAAGGCCCGAGTGACTCCGGTCTCCCACGACACACATAACTTCTTGGGCCGACCTTCACTGCTCTCTGCCCGCAGCAGCAGATGACCGCAATGCCCACACTGGCTCCACACTTGCACCTGCATAGTCACACTCAAACACTGGGGACATACCAGGCCTAAGTGCTTCACGCCTCCTCCGGTGCATAACGCCAGTCTTCCATCGGGCACCATCCACACTCCTGTATCCCACAGGATGGATGTCTTCGGTCTGCCCAGCAGGTTCTCCGCCAACAGGTGGAATGATTGCTGATGCGCTCTGACTCTTTCCGGCACTCTCCATGTTGCTTCTCCGCACACGTCTCCCTCTCAGCCACTCCCGAAGGCAGGAGTAATTTATTGACTTCCCTTCTCATTCCTGATTGGCAGTGTGCGAGCGACGTCTCCACCCACATCTCCTTTCTGGCAGTGGCTCCTCCTGCTAGGCAGAACTCTTCAGCGCGCGCTTTCCCAAGTGGTGCAGTAACCCCTCCAATGCCGCTCTCTCTCAACTCAGCCGACATGGAAGTCACTGCAAAGCGGACCGTGCCCGTCACCAGACACGCATCCACTCTTCTTGCTTGTAGCAGGGCTCCAGCTGCTCCTCCCTCACCTTGAGCCAGCTGACCCTCTTTGCCAGTAAAGAGAATTGTCCCGCTGTCGTATGCACGGTCAACAGTCCTCTTCCCAGCACATGTACAAGCAAGGCCCATCACCATACTGTCTCCGAAAAATGTCCCACTGTCATTAACTGCATGGCAGACAAATCTCTTCACAGTATCCACACTGCCCCTGTACAGAAAGAATGTCCTGCTGTCGTATGCACGGTCAACACTTTTCCATATAGTCTTGGCACACACGCGGCCCCCGGCACACCGATCCACGTGCCCCTGGCCGCCATTTTCTCTGTCCACACTTGCACCTTTCACTGTTGAGCAGACACAGTCCATATTAACAAAAAGGTGCCTTTCTTCTGCCTCCCAGCACTTCATGGGAGTATACAATTTGTAGCTCAGACGGAAGCTTTCCGGCATATTGAGGTTCTGACTAGAATCTTTCCGTTGCCACGGGCAACTATCATTGTGCAATTTTTTTCTTCATCCCACTCTTCCTATCTCCTGTAGAGCAGGCCTCACACTTACAGTAGATTGAGCATTAAAACACAGTCCCAGAAGCAAAAATTGCGTTTTTGAAAATTTTCTTTGGCTGTTGCCATTAGCAACCGGGCCAGTAACCCAGGGCGACATCCCGGATGAGCCTCCAAATGTAGCACTACTCCCTTTGGAGGTGCTGGTTACAGGTTCCCCTGGGTTACCCATAGCAACAACATGACAGTTTAGCTTCCTTAAAGTGCTTGGCTCAGTCAAGAAACAGTCTAGAGGTTTTGGTTTTTTGTAGTTTTATTTGAGAACTTGGATAGGAGAAGGGATGAGTGGGATACTCCAACTTGAATGAACTATGCACAATTGGCTGGAAAGTCTAGATATAGCTGAGTGCGGCAAGGCCGCTGCTTCACCTTGTCACTAGCAGTGAAGAAGAATTTAATGAACTTGTATTGCTCTGTGAATTGCTCTTCAGGGCCCAACTAGCCACCTAACTCTCTCTCTCTCTGTGAGCTAGCTCCTTGATCCCCTGACTTCATTGGACTGGTCCCCCTTCCTAGGCTGACCCTTTGGCAAGTCCCTTAGTACCAGTGTTGGTCATGTAACCTAAAAAAGTAATTAGTTATCGTTACAAGTTACTTCTCCCAAAAAGTAACTGAGTTAGTCACTGAGTTACATCAGTAAAAAAGTAACTAATTACCAGGGAAAGTAACTATTGCGTTACTTTAAAAAAAAAAGAATCAAATATGTAAAATAACTTATATGCCCCTTGTATGCGTGGTATTTGCTTAGTGGTACCTACGTGGTATTTGCTGAGTGGTACCTGAGTGGTATTTGCTCAGAGTGGCACTGTGGTACCTGTGTGGTACACTTCCGGTGTATAGGGTGGGTGTGGAGGTGTATATAGGTGTCAGTGGGTGTATAGGGTGGGTAGGTGTATATAGGGGTCAGTGGGTGTATAGGGTGGGTAGGTGCGGGTGGTGGTGGCTGGTGGTGGTGTGACGCACTGTGGGGGTCTGAGCCCTAAGTCCTCCTGACTGTGTGAGTAACCATATTTTGTTTTTTGGTACCTGCTGCTGTCTGGAGTGGCTGGCTGCTGGTGGTGGTGTGGCACACTGGTAGTGGTGGTCTGAGTCCTGTGGTGTGGCACACTGGTGGTGGGGGTCTGAGTCCTCCTGTCTTGACTGTCTGTGACTGAGTTTTTTTTTGTTTTGTTTTTTGGTACCTGTTGTGCTGCTGCTGCAGTGCTGCCTGGTGGTGGTGGTGGCTGGCTGCTGGTGGTGGTGATAACTGGCTGGTGGTGGTGGTGGTGGTGGCTGGCTGCTGGTGGTGTGGTGGTGGTGGTGATAACTGGCTGCTGGTGGTGGTGGTGGTGGCTGGCTGCTGGTGGTGGTGTGTGGCCTGCCCAGGCACACTGGGGCCCGTCTGGCTCCGTCCTCCTCCTCCAGGCCTGTGCTGCTAGCAGCCTCTCTCTCTCATCGACTGAGGCCAGTACTGCAGACAGCCCAGGCCTCAGTCATAGAGGAGAGGAGGAGTTATTCTACTGCCATCTAGTGGCGGTAGATGTAATTGCGGTAACGTGGCTGAAGTAATTTCAATGGCGTTACCATGAGGGGATGAGTAATCAGTTAGATTACTCGTTACCCTCTAAAGTAACTGCGTTAAGTAGCGCCGTTTACTTAAAGGCAGAGATGTATAGTAACTAAGTAGAACTACTTCACTACTGTACATAAGTACCGAAAGGCGGTATCTGTGCTTTCCTGGAGTAGAATTTTCTTCTCCTACTTTCACTTTTACTTCACTACATGTTTTCAATGATTTCAATACTTCTACTCCGATATTTTTTTTTTGTGCTGCATAGTTACTCGTTACAATTATAAAAATTACCACTGCCAGAACAATAGATGGCAGGTTTCATGAAGCTCAAAACATGTGTATTATCAGCGCATACGAAAATAAAAGCTACTGTATGTATAAATAAAAGCTGCATTTGAAATAATAAAAAACAATACGATGTTCAAACTTTTGACTTCTTTGTTTAATAACTACATAACACAGTACTTGTACTTTTACTTTCAGTACTTGAGTAGCAATTTTTTTTCAAAACTACTGGTACTTTTACTTTCAGTACTTGAGTAGCAACATTTTTTAAAAAAACTACTTGCAATACTTAAGTACAAAAAATTTTGAATACTTTAGTACTTCTACTCAAGTCACTTTTTGATCGAGCACTTCCACTTCTACTCAAGTATGGGTTTCGAGTACTTTATACAACTCTGCTTAAAGGCAATTACTTCCATCACTGCTTAGTACTCACGGACACTGTTTTTCCCGAGAGACTCTACCAACAGCTCCACTGTCAGCTACACTGGATCCTTTGCAGCTCAGCTCCATACCTGGTTCACTAGGCCGACCACCTTCTTCTCACACTGCTGGAGGAGAGACAGCCGTCTGCCTCCTCCTGGGACTCTGCTTCCTGCCAAAGACCCCCTGTCACATGTCCCCTCAGCTTTTATGGGCAATCCCAGGATGCATTGCAAGAATGCCCTCCCACTGGGACTCCCATAAAAGCCAATGTGTCACTGGCTGGGTTTCCTTCACTGTCCAACAAGCTTCCTCATTGGATGCAGTGGGGACACTCCCTCAGACCCGGTGAATCACACCCGGAAACATGTGACAGGCAACCTAATAGATCAGGCTCCCCTGATAAGCAGAAGGAGCAATCAATGCATTTACCTAGCACCTACCTACCTAGGAGGGTGCTACAGTTTTTTAACCCCATTATGGCAGGTGATACAAAAAAATGTCTTAGGCCTGGTTCATACCTATGCGTTTTGTTGATGCTTTTTGCAGAAACGCACTAAAGTTTATATAACAAGGTTTCCTATGAGACATGTTCACATCTATGCTTTTTTCAGACGCTGCTTTTTTGGAAAGGGTCAAGGACTTTTTTGCTTTTTTGGTTCAATAGACTTTAACCACTTGATGACCAGCCGCCGCAGTTATACAGCAGCAGGTTCCCACGAATCAGTGTACCTTTACAGCGGTTTGCGGGAGCTTCCTGGGGCGCGTGTGCGCACCCACTCGCCAGCGGGAAAGCCGATCCACAGCAGCTGGTGGCCCCAATTGCCACCGGGCACCTGCGATCGCTCACCGTGAAGAGAGAACAGCTGGCCGCTGTTGTAAACACAGCAGACCGTTGTTCTCTCTGGAATCAATACAGAGCTCCTGTGTTCCCTGCTATTTAGGAACACAGGTCTCTGTGTTGATTTCACAAGCCCACCCCCCTCACATTTAGAAAACACCCCCTAGGCTTACATGTAACCCTTTGCTCACCCCTGGGTTAACACCTTCCCTACCAGTGTCATTATTACAAATCAAAATATCACCAAAAGAAAGCTCTATTTATGGGAAGAAAAGGACATCAATTTTATTTGGGTACAGCGTCGCACGACCGTGCAATTGTCAGTTAAAATAACGCAGTGCCGAATCGCAAAAAATGGCCTGGTCATTAAGGGGGAAAATCTTCCGGTCCAGAAGTGGTTAATAGAGAAGCCGCGGAAAAGCATTTTTGCTGCGATTTTGCGTTTTTTAATCTGCCCAACAACAAATTGGCCAAAAAAAGCATAAAAAACGCAAACTTCAGTATAATTGCATGTGCAAAAACAAACAGCAAAAAGCACGGCAGAAACGGATCAAAAGCAAACTGCATAGGTGAGAACTGAGCCTTCTGCTGGCCATACACGTATCAATTTTCGGATGAGAATATTCATACGAAAAATATTTGTACATTCACTGAATAAAAGAATGTCGTTTGAAAATTTCACTTGCTTTTAACATTTAATTTAAAAACAAATATAATTTCTGAATAAAAACCACATACACTGTCTGAAAAAAGTTTTTTTCTTCTGCTCCTTCGAATTTTCCCGTCACTGTGGTCGAAAACGAATGTCGATTTGGCCCCACTAAGGATTAGAAAATCAAACGAACGTTCTTAAAATTACAATTTTTTTGAAAGAAGACATTGTTTGTGTATGGCGGGCATAAGTGAAAGCGGGCGCAGAGAGCTTTTATCAATCAACCTGCCTAGGACAACGGAGTCCATCATACAAAATATATTACAGTTCTGTCTAAAAATCGGCAAAACAGTCTTTCGATTTTTTTTTTTTTCTTTAACTAAAAATTTGATCTCTGAGTCTGATAATATTTAGCAGATTCAACCTCTAATAGTACATACAGTACATCTCTTCTGTCTGTTATTCTCAGTGTAGATTAGAGATTTTGCTCCCTAACCATATAGTTGGTTATTTATATTTAACCCTGCATATAGATATTTAAGAATAAATTTCCTTTTTTTAAAAAACTTTACATATTAACTAAATTTTTCACTACATTTTGTTAAGATTATTATCTGATTAATCGAAACAATAATCATTTAACTAATCGATTGTGAAAATAATTAGTTGCAGCCCCAATAAAGATACATATTCTTATTGATATGACTGTGAATTGACTTATCAGCCAATGAGGAGGGAGAGTCCAAGGAGAGCTGAGGCTCTCATGCACATCGCTGAATCTAAATGGGTCCTTAGGTAGGTTTTAGGGGGGAGGTTTTGGGGGGCTGATGGACAGAGATGTTTTTTTACCCTACTTTTGGAGCAAATTGCACATGTGCTGCCATGCCATTTGTGTCTCTCCAGAAGCCACCCGTTAAAATCAGTCTATTGACAGCAGAGAATACATGTGAATGACCCTTGGTGTCGGTAGATTGAAAATCAATTTTCGTCAAACAAGTAGGAGCTGAGCGCTTTTCATGTCCTCCTGGAGACCCGTCACAGTTCCCACCACCAGGGAATAGAAAATTACCAAAGAACAACATGAAGTCAGAAAGACAAATGACTGGGCGCCTCTGCATGTATTTTCATAGGATACTGTTATTAATGACTTCTTCAGACGCCTGCTCTAGTTACCCGTAAGGTTATGTATCAATTAACCTAGCCGATCATGTATATTTTTCAATCAGTATATGGCCATACACATGCTATATTATTTAGCCTATAAAAAATTGTACACAATAATTAGTAAATGTCTTTCATTAACAATTATAAGAGTAAAAGTAATGTATGGGATAATGTACCCCCTGCCTGCACATTCTGAAAATATTTGAAGTGGTGTTTATTAAAACATATTTTATATAATATATATATATATATATATATATATATATATATATATATATATATATATATATATATATCTATATCTATATATATAAAATAAGTCTTACCTACCTTTATGACGATCCATCTAACATTGAGTAGGTTGAGTAGGTCCCCTTTTGCAGCCTAAACGGTCCTGACCCATCCAGGCATGGACTCCACTAGACCTCTGAAGGTATGCTGTGGTATCTGGCACCAAGCCATCAGTAGTAGATCCTTTAAGTCCTGTAAGTTGTCAGGTGGGGCCTCCGTGGCTCAGACTTGTTTTTTTTTTGCACATCCCACATATGCTCGACTTTATTGACATCTGGAGAATTTGGAGGCCAAGTCAATACCTCAAACTCCTTGTTGTATTCCTCAAACCATTCTTGAACCATTTTTGCAGTGTGGCAGGGCGCATTAGCCTGCTAAAAGAAGCCACTGTCATCAGGGAATGCCGTTTTCATGAAGGGGTGTACTTGGTCATCAACAATGTTTAGGTAGGTGGTACGTGTCAAAGTAACATCCACATGAATGGCAGGAGCCAAGGTTTCCCAGCAGAACATTGCCCAAAGCATCACACTGCCACTGCTGGCTTTTCTTCTTCCCATACTGCATCCTGGTACCATCTCTTCCCCAGGTAAGTGATGCACAGGCACCCTGCCATCTACAAGATGTAAAAGAAACCGTGATTCATCAGACTGGGCCACCTTCTTCAGTGATCCAGGTATGATGCTCATATACCCATTGTAGGCACTTTTGGCTTGGGTCAGCATGGCCACTCTGACCGGTCTGTGTCTACACTGCCCCATACGTGACAAACTACAATGCCCATTTATTCTGCTTTGTACTGAAAACTTCAGGGACAACATGTTTACTTGCTTCCTAATATTTCCCACCAACTTACAGATGCCATTATAAGGAGAAAATCAATGTTATTCACCTAAAGTGATTGTAAAATCTCCTTTTTTTTTAGTTAAAAATAACAAACATGTTATACTTCCCCACCCTGTGTAGTGGTTTTGCACAGAGAAGCTCAGATCCTCCGCTTCTCGGGTCCCTCTTCGGTGCTCTTGGCCCCTCCTTCCTGTTGAGTGCCCCCACAGCAAGCAGCTTGCTATGGGGGCACCCGAGCCAAGTCACAGCTCCCTGTGTCCATTAAGACACGGAATAATGGCATGACCACGCCCCCTTTATCTCCTCATTGGCTGACTGACTTTGATTGACAGCAGCAGGAGCCAATGACGTGGCACTGCTGTCTCAGCCAATAAGGAGGGGAGTCCCAGGAAGCCGAGACACTACTGCAACATCGCTGGATCTAGAGGGACCTCAGGTAAGTATTAAAGTGGAGTTCCACCCATTTTAATAAGTTTAGATGTATGTAATACTTTTACCAATGTAAACTATTTTTTTATTTATTTTTTGCAAGGAAATACCTTTTTTCTTCTTTATTCATCCGCACTTCCGGGTCCAGTCGCCTTTAGGCGATTATGTCACTCGGCGAATCGCAAGGGCATTATTACTCCGGCACCAGCTGTACTCGGATGTATTGCATTGAGTCCGTGCTCCGCCTCCGCCCCGCCTCCTCTCAGTGAGCTCTATGAGATGTAATGCTTTCAGTCCGTGCTCACTGAGAGGAGGCGGGGCGGAGGCGGAGCGTAGCTCGGACTCAAAGCAATACATCCCGTAGAGCTCACTGAGTGGAGGCGGGGCGGAGGCGGGGCAGAGGCGGGGCGGAGCACGAACTCAATGCAATACATCCGAGTACAGCTGGTGCCGGTGTAATAATGAGAGATTTTGTCACTAGGCGATTCGAAAGGGCTGATGTAATCGCCTATAGGCGGCCAGACCCGGAAGTGCGGATGAATAAAGAAGAAAAAAAGGCACTTCCTTACAAAAAAAAAAATAGTTTCCTTTGGTAAAAGTATTTTTAAAGGGGATTACATACATCTAAACTTATTAAAATTGGTGGAACTCCGCTTTAAGAAGGGTGCTGCACACAGAAGGCTTTTTATCTTAATGCATAGAATTAACCACTTTACCACCGGAGGATTTTGCTGTCTTCCGTCCAGGCCACTTTTTGCCATTCGGCGCTGTGCGACTTCAACTGACAATTGCGCGGTCGTGCGACGCTGTACCCAAACGAAATTTACGTCCTTTTTTCCCCACAAACAGAGCTTTCTTTTGGTGGTATTTGATCACCTGTGCGATTTTTACTTTTTGCGCTATAAACAAAAAAAGAGCGTTTATTTTGAAAAAATAACAATATTTTTAACATTTTTTTATATGAAATTCCCCCCAAAAAAGATGTAAAAACCAATTTTTTAAAAATTTTTTGGCCAATTTGTTTTCTGCTACCTATGTTTGGTAAAAAAAAATCGCAATAAGCGTATTTTGATTGGTTTGCGCAAAAGTTATTGCGTTTACTAACAAAGGGAAAGATTTCTGTCATTTTTGGTGTTTTTTTTTTTAACGCGTAATGGCGGCGATCTGCGATTTTTTTTTGTGGGACTGCGACATTGCGGCGGACAGATCGGACCCTTGACTGACATTTTTGACACTTTTGGGGGTACCAGTGACATTACTGCAGTAATCAGTGCTATATATATGCACTGTTACTGTAAAAATGACACTGGCAGGGAAGGGGTTAATTTTATTGGAGAGGGAGGGGTTAATGTATGCCTGGTGCTTACTGACGTGTGGGGGGGGGAGGTGACTGAGTGAGTCATGGACAGATCGGATGTCCAGCTATGCTGAACAGTCCGATCTGTCACTCCCTGTCACTATGGAGATCCGCCCGCTTGTGTTTACACAGGCGGGCGGATCTCCACACTAGATCCCCGGCGATCGGGGCAGAGCAGCGGCGATCGCCGCTGCTCCTCCCCTGGCCCGACTCCCGCTGTGAATGAAAACAGCGGGAGCGAGCCTCCGGCGGCGCGCAAGCGCCGCCCAGAAGGGAGAGTGTCTGACGACGTTAATACTACGTCGTCAGACGATAACGAACCACTTTGCCGCAGTAGTACTACCATACTCAGACGGCAAGTGGTTAAGCTAAAAAACCTTTTGCCTTCACAATCAATTTCACCTATCAGTGGTCATAAGGTTATGGCTGATCTGTGTGTGTATATATACAGTATCTCACAAAAGTTATTACACCCCTCACATTTTTGTAAATATTTTATTATATCTTTTCATGTGACAACACTGGAGAAATGACACTTTGCTACAATGTAAAGTAGTACAGCTTGTATAACAGTGTAAACTGCCTTGCCACTGGTGATCCTGGTCTGCTTGATCATAGTGAATCGGTCAATGCAGCTGACATGGATCCAGAGCGAGAGAAGATAAGTTAACACCCCAGGAGCCATTGAGAGGCCACTGGCTATACCCTATCACACCCCACTGAAAGGAACAGTTTTGCTAATTGGGGACACACCGTTCAGACACCTTCACCCCAGTTCAGATGGACCTAATTTTGAGCTCTCCAACACCGGATTTGGGCCCCAATGTACTGGCCAGTAAGAAAGGGTTTGACAAAAACTGTTGGACCATTGTTGTAGCATCATCCCCAGACAGGACCTTCCCCAGTATAGAAATTAGGGGTCATTTATTGGTCTGCTTGTCTTTTTCCAACTGAATCTGGTCATTTACAACTGTTTCACATACTTGATGGGAAAAAAACAAAAAGTGTTCAAGGACAGCAATGGAGAGGATAAGTAGCACTTTCAATTTTGATTGAAGGTCCACTTTAAGAGGATTTTTGATCGGGAATTCAAGTGTAGTGCTTACCCCTAAAAGGGTCCACTGATTTGCCAAATGTTCCTTTGTCCACTAGTGCACCAGGCACACAGCAACATGCACTCTTCTGGCTAAATAAACATTTAGGGGTTGCCTTTTATTTTTATTACTTGCCAAACTTGGATAGGGCACTCCAAGCTGTGGGACACTCTAAAAACGCTGAGCAGTAAATAGAGGGCACTCTTCATTCTGCAGCTACTTCTTAAAAAAGTCCCTTTAATAATAGCCCAGGAAATGGACAGCACTGGGACACCATGAGCAATGTTCCAGGGCAGGCAAGCCTAAGTTCTGGTGTACATGTTAATTTTTTTTTTCCATTCAACTGAGGAGCTTGCTGTACTAACTATGCAATATTAGTACAGCAGTCTCCCCGCTGTGCTATTGTGTTCTGACTGGGGGACTTGGATGCCTCCTTCCAGTATCAGACAGACACTACCTTATTAGCCACTTAATCCCCGGAAGATTTTACCCCCTTCCTGACCAGGGTTTTTTTTTTTTGCGATTTTTTACTGCGTGAATTTAACGGACAATTGCGCGGTCGTGCGACGCTGTACCTAAACAAATTTGATGTCCTTTTTTTTCCCACAAACAGAGCTTTCTTTTGGTGGTATTTGATCACCTGTGCAATTTTTTGATCATGCGCTATAAACAAAAAAAGAGCGTAAATTTTGCAAAAATAACAATATTTTTCACATTTTTTTAAATGAAATTCCCCCAAAAAAATGTAAAAATCAAAATTGTTTAACATTTTCGGCCAATTTGTTTTATGCTACATATGTTTGGTAAAGAAAAATCACAAAAAGCGTATTTTGATTGGTTTGCGCAAAAGTTATCGCGTTTACTAACAAAGGGAAAGATTTTTGTCATTTTTGGTGTTTTTTTTTTTTTAACGAGTAATGGCGGCGACCTGCGATTTTTTTTTTGCGGTACTGCGACATTGCGGCGGACAGATCGGACCCTTGACTGACATTTTTTACACTTTTGGGGTTACCACTGACATTACTACAGTAATCAGTGCTATACATATGCACTGTTACTGTAAAAATGACACTGGCAGGGAAGGGGTTAACTGTATTGGAGAGGGAGGGGTTAAGTGTGTTCTAGGGGCGTGTTTCTAACTGTGATTGGACATGGCTACTAGTGTAAAAACAGAGATCAACGGTCCTACATAGTAGAACCGTCTGATCTCCATTTTTACACAGGGAAGAATGACAGGCGGCTTGTTTACATTAGCCACCTGCCTTTCTCCCTTCTCGGCGAACGATCGCGAGTGACTGGCGGACATCGGGTCCGTCGGTCACACGCACTGACTTGTTAGGGAACGAGCCGGGATGGGCGCGCGCCTCAGCGGGCACGCACTCGCCCGCTATTGGCTCACAAAATACGTACCGGTACGTCACTTTGCCTGGCCGGGGCTGACCGCCGCAGAATATGTACTTGCGGCGGTCGGCAAGTGGTTAAACTCTCCAGACCAGATCCTAGGTGAAGATCCCCTTGTTTGGCTTCATCGACTCTTAGCAAGCAGGCCCCCCAGACTTAAGCATAGCTGGGACCTTAGGGAAGAGCTCAGGTAAGTTTCAGCTGAGCCTCCTGGGAGGGCAGCAGCCCTCCAGGCTGGGAACTTCTCCTCCTGGACAAGAACCAGACTGATCTATATCCCAGATTACATATGTGCTCTGTAACCACCTACTGGACACACCTTCCCAGGGATTGGCTGAGACCCCATAAATATTCAGGTTGCTCATTTGACCTTCTCCACTGGAGAAGGCAGAAAGAAGAGCAATCAAGCCTGCAGCCTGTGAGACCCTGATCAGTCCAAACTAATCAATAACTGCTCCACTGATTACAGAAGAGCCAAAAATAACTAAATTTACCTAGCAGCCTAGCTTCTAACTAGGAAGGTGTTACACAAGCAATCATGGTGTATGAATTGAATGATTGCCCCCATATAGGACAAATCTGCATGCCTAGATTGTGAAAAATGTAAAAAATGTGCAAGTTGAGGATCTGATTGAAGAATCAATTTTTCTCATCACTGTGACTGCTGTGACCTCTCGATCTTCCATCACAGCCACAGGCTACCCGTTGTGTGATCCAGAACACGTTTTGTCACACCTGCTAATAATCTGCTCTCGCTGCGCTCCGTCCAAAACATGTTCGAGTTGACATCATTCAATTTAAGGAACAGGAGAATCTCATCAAGTCTAATTCCAGGAGAAGGCCGAAGTTCAGTGGCTCCGCGCCAAGAAAACCAGGATGGAGAATTGAAATCTCACTTTCATTCCAGGCTGATACTTTTTCTTTTTTCTTTTTTTGGAAGTCATAAAGTTCACGTTTTGTGTGATTTTTTTTTTTTTTGATTTTTTTTCCTCCACTTTTCACAGGTGGAGACATACTGCTCGCCCTTGTTTTACGACCGTCCGTTGTGAGAATTACATGTGAAAGTAGCAGTCTGTCTCCCTTTTGTGAGCGCACAGCCGAGAGGAAGTCACAGATTCTGTTTTATATAAGGTAATGGCATCGGATTATTCACACTAATACACCTAAATCTTCAAAGGACGTAAATCTTGGGCAGAGTGGGTAAAGATTAGAAGAAAATCTCATTGAAGGAAATTAAAGAAACACAAATACGGCCGCGGTTATTACAGACGATGGCGTTGGGGGCCCAGACTCTTGCCAGATGGTACCGCAGGTTCAGGACGGGCAAAGCGAAGGTTACGATCATCTCAAAAGAAAATGAGACACACGATACTTTAACAGGATAAGATTGGCAGGTCGTTCACTCAGCTAGTGAATATTTCAGCACATGCAATAAATCCTGCAGGACACCATTTTTTTTTTAAAGGGCAAAGGGGGAGGGGGCGGATGTAGGACAAAAGATTGCTTGAATGGATAATCTCAGGGCAAATGTGATTTCCCTTTGTGTCGTTCTATCTTTGCTCTATGCAAAACACTGTATCATGTTTTTATGGTGTAGCGTAAATTATTCTTGCCCTTGCATGTCCTCCGGTTTAAACTGGCAATGACAGATTGTCAGCCATCTTGTACTCCTTTGTAACCCCGTGTCTAAGTCGTTTATTATTCTTTTATGATCTCTCTTTAGTCATCATTTTTTGTATTTGTCGATTGGACCATAAAATGAGGCTCCCACATTGATATATATTATGACTGTGCTGTCCAGACAGAAACTCTCTGCTTTGTTTCTTGAGGGCTCATTCACATGGGTGGCAGTAAAAGCAGAAGGTTGAGCTGTGATTTTATTGCCCTCCCCCTATTACCCACCTAAACACAGAAATGCAGCTGCTAAGCTGGATACACACTATACAATCTTCATTAGATTTTTTCCTTTAGATTTACCAAAACCATATACAGTAAAACCTTGGTTTGAGAGTAACTTGGTTTCAGAGCGCTTTGCAAGACCAGCAAATTTTTAAAATAAATTTTGACTTGATATACAAGCGATGTCTTGATATACAAGTAGCGTCATGTATAAAAAAGAAGAGAGG
Organism: Pelophylax lessonae; assembly: GCF_965119305.1. Classification (NCBI taxonomy): domain Eukaryota; kingdom Metazoa; phylum Chordata; class Amphibia; order Anura; family Ranidae; genus Pelophylax; species Pelophylax lessonae. The sequence goes on along the minus strand of NC_138769.1, from coordinate 50,972,141 downwards.
AGCCTCTTAAGTGTAGCAATATGGTTACATTTAATGAAGGTTCAATATTTAGCAACTCACATGGTTGATGATTAAAATAGGCACATCTAAGTATGCAGGCATCCAGGGTAAGCTGTCCACATAGACCGTCCTCCGCACTGCCATCTTCATCATCCCTTCCCCGCTGCACAAAGCCTCACTTTCAGATCACTCTACTGCAGGCTATTCTTCCCGGTCACAATTGCAGACTGACAGTGGTGAGAGCCGGTGGTTCAGAAGATGGTCTATGTGGACAGCTTTACCCCGGATACCTGCATACTTAGGTGTGCCTATTTTAATCATCAACCATGTGAGTTGCTAAATTTTGAACCTTCATTAAATGTAATCATATTGCTACATTTAGAGGCGCCTCTCATCTCTCTTATATTCTGTAGCTCTGCTAGATTTTGCTTCTAATCCACTTGGGAAGGCTACATAGAGTGGATGGACATTTTATGGTTACACAACCTATCACATTGCTATAATCTTTGTATATAGACTATAAACTGAAGGACTTGTGGAACGAATCATCTGAGTTTCCATTATTTCTTATGGGGAAATTCGCTTTGATATAAGAGTGCTTTGGATTACAAGCATGTTTCCAGAACGAATTATGCTCACAATCCAAGGTTTTACTGTAATATGAAGTCAAACCTAAACACTTTCAATTTGTATGCAATCAGGCAGGCCCTTGCACTACATCGTTGCAGGAAAATATAAAGGAAATCCAACAACAAAAGTTGCATAGTGTGTATCCCCCGACCGTTGACCGCCGACTATCGAAACAGTGATGAGGTTCTACAGATTTCAAATGAACGACCTCAACACCAACGTATAGAATATCGTTCATTCGGAAAAGAGACGACAGAATTTTTTGGTTTTTTCAAACTGTATTTTTCGTTCACAATATCGATATCGGTCATTGATGGCTGGACATTAACGAGTAGAATATCGGCCGATCGCTCGATGAACGGAAATTTTCGGCCGATTTTCTTATCGTGTATTCCAGCCATTAGGGCTGTACACATGCAGATGAAAAAATTGAACAGCATGCCACATTTTGCGGGCGGTACCAGTGGTGTATTTTGGTTTTGACTAAAATTGGGCGCCCCCCCTCCCCCACCTATATAACTTTGCCCCACTCCTTTATTAATGGACATGGCTCCCTCCAAAATTGAAGGACTACAAGTCCCAGCATGAACCTCTGAGATCTCACGAGAGAGGGGGTGGGTGAGGGAGAGAGGGGGATGGGTGAGGGGGGGTTGAGAGAGGGGGGGGTGAGAGAGCAAGAAAGGGGGATGAGAGAGAGAGAGACAGAGAGAGGGGGATGAGAAAGAGAGAGAGCGAGAGGGGGGATGAGAGAGAGAGAGAGAAGAAGGGTGAGAGAGAGGGAGGGTGAGAGAGAGAGAGAGAGAGAGAGAGAGAGAGAGAGAAGAAGGGTGAGAGAGGAGGGGTGAGAGAGAGAGAGCAGGGGGTGAGAGAGAGGGGGGATGAGAGTGAGAGAGAGGGGGGAATGAGAGAGGTGGCTCTAGCAACCAGTGGCCAATAGAGACTCAGGTGGAGGGGGGGACAGTTTCTTTGCTGCCCCCCTGCAAAGTGCCGCCCTAGACCTGGGCCTTGTTGGCCTAGGCCAAAATACAGCGGTACCACCACCGAATGCAACCCGTTCAAGTGAATGGCATCGAGTTGCAACCACATGCAGTGCTTGTGGTACAGTGGGTCGCCATTTTGGGGGTTAAAACAGACAGCAAGGAGCCAATATGTTGCCAACATGGATCACTTTTTGGAGGGGCGGCAATAATAGTTGCAAGTGTGAATGAACTTTATACACTAGGCACAATTTGGCTGGAACGACTCAAAAAAGCTGAATAACGCTGAGTAATGCTAGTCACGGCTAGGCCGCTTTTTCACTTTGCCCTTGGCTGTGAAGTAGAATAATTGAGCTTCCTGTATCCTGAGGTAAGCTGTACTGTACTGCTGAATAACTTCAGGGCCCTTCCTGGCACCCCCTTTGTTCCTAATCTTCAGGGTCAACTACACGGCACCCCCTTTACCAATACACTCCTTGTGTGAGCTGGCTCCTTGATCCCCTGACTTCTCTGGAGTGGTCCCCTCTCCTAGGCAGACCCTTAGGCAGATCTCCTGGTACTCATAATACTGTTTTTCCCAAGATGATTCTGCCAGCAGCTCCACTTGTCAGCACACTGGATCCTCTGCAGCTCAGCTCCACTCCTGGTTCAATAGGCCGACTGCCTTAACTACCTTCCTCACACCTGCAGAAGGGGAGGCAACCGTCCACCTCCTCCTGGGACTTTTCTCCTGCCAAAAGACGCCCTGTCACATGCTCCGTCAGGATTTATTGCCAATCTCAGGATGCATTGCAGCAATGCCCACCCACTGAGACAGCCATAAACCCTAATGTGCTACTGGTTAGGTTTCCTCCACTGTCCAACACGCTCCCTTATTGGATACACTGGGTCTGGGGGACACTCCCCCAGACCCAGTAAATCACACCTGGAAACGTGACAGGCAGAAGTAACAGATCTTGCTCCCCTGGTAGGCAGAAGGAGCCACCCGATGCTTTTACCTAGCACCTACCTAGGAGGGATGCTACATCTGCATGTCCTGGGAACGTGCACAGTAACACGCCCTTCTGTGCATGTTCACACAATGTGCAGATGTGAATGCAACTTTAACTACTTGTCGCCCGCCCAGCATCAAATGATGGCAGAGCGGTGTGGCTCTTGTTCTGGAAGGATGTCATATGACGGCGCCCAAGAACGGCCGCTCTCGTTCCCAGGACACGAAGCAACCCCGATCTTGGTAAAGAGCCAATGACGTGGCTCTTTACCCATGTGATTGGCTGTGTCCAATCACAGCCGGTCACATGTAAATGTGGAAGTGCCGTTTGTCGGCACTCCTCACCTCACACTGCCTCCTCAAAGGGGAGTCCAGGACAAGTATTTAGGGCACTGATCATCAGTGCCCTGATTAGAGTAAAGCAAAGGAAGTGCACATCAGTGACACCAATCAATGGCCATCATTAGTGGTGCCAGTCAGTGCCTGCTCATCTGTGTTGCCCATCAGTGCCCACCTGTGCTGCCGACCAGTGCCGCCAGTCAGTGCCCATCAGTGCCACCCACCAGTGCTGCCTATCAGTGCCTATCAGTGCGGCATATTAGTGCCTCCTCATGAGTGCCACCTAATCAGTGCCAATCAGTGCCACCTCATCAGTGCCCATCAGTGCAGCCTATCATTGCTGCCTCATCAGCGCAAATCAGTGAAGGATAAAAATTACTTATTTACAAAATTTACTAACAGAAACCAAGAAACACTTTTTTTTTTTCAAAATCTTCTGTTTTTTTTTTTTTTAAAGTAAAAAATAAAAAACCCTGCTGTGATTAAATGCCACCAAAAGAAAGCTCTATTTGTGTGAAAAAAAATTATAACGTTTTCATTTGGGCTCAGCGTTGCATGACCGCGCAATTGTCATTCAAAATGTGGAATCGCTGAAAGCTGAAAATTGGCCTGGGCAGGAAGGGGGTGAAAGTGCCCAGTATTGAAGTGGTTAAAGTGGTTCTAAAGCCTTAAGATTTTTCACCTAAATGCGTCCTATGCATTTAGGACGCATGTCTATGTCAATGGATGCAGAAGCCTCGGGAGCAAGCATGCACGGGTGCCCCCAGAGAAATCAGCTTTCCCTTGGGGCACCCAAAAAAGAGGAGCGGTCGGGAGTTGCGGCGGGGGACCCTAGAAGAAGGGGATCAGGCTGCTCTGTGCAAAACCATTGCACAGAGCTGGTAAGTATAGGCATGTTTTTTAGGGTTTAGTAGCATTTTAAGCATATCTAAATCCAAAAATGTATAATATTGCAGCTTACCAGTGCTTAGATGTAATGGCGGCATTATTTTTCTTTTTTTACACTTTTCCTTTTTTTAGCCTGGTAATCCTTTCATTAACATACTTCCTGTGCTAAGATAACAACCATCCTGAGCAGTGTTGTCACCCTAGGACAGGGAGTGTGTTAGGGCTACATAATACTGACTACATCACAACCCCCCTCTATTCTCCATACCAAGGGGAGGTGTTTTGTAGTCCAGAGAGACAGCAGGGAACAATGCTAACTGAAATCATTCTAGAGGCAGAGCACACTGGAAGTTATCCGCTTACAAGGTTTCTGGTTGGATGATCAGATGATCAGCTATTTTTGTTCTTGTCAAACAGTTACAATAAAATGCTTTCAATACTTAACCACTTAAGCCCCGGAAGATTTTACCCCCTTCCTGACCAGGGGGTTTTTTGCGATTTTTTACTGCGTGACTTTAACGGACAATTGCGCGGTCGTGCAACGCTGTACCTAAACGAATTTCACGTCCTTTTTTTCCCACAAACAGAGCTTTCTTTTGGTGGTACTTGATCACCTGTGCGATTTTTTGAACATGCGCTATAAACAAAAAAATAGCGTAAATTTTGCAAAAATAACAATATTTTTCACTTTTTTTTATATGAAATACCCCCCAAAAAAAATGTAAAAATCAAAATTTTTTAACATTTTCGGCCAATTTGTTTTATGCTACATATGTTTGGTAAAAAAAATCGCAAAAAGCGTATTTTGATTGGTTTGCGCAAAAGTTATCGCGTTTACTAACAAAAGGAAAGATTTTTGTCATTTTTGGTGTTTTTTTTTAACGAGTAATGGCGGCGATCTGCGATTTTTTTTGCGGTACTGCGACATTGCGGCGGACAGATCGGACCCTTGACTGACATTTTTGACACTTTTGGGGGTAGCAGTGACATTACTGCAGTAATCAGTGCTATACATATGCACTGTTACTGCAAAAATGACACTGGTAGGGAAGGGGTTAACTGTATTGGAGAGGGAGGGGTTAAGTGTGTCCTAGGGGCGTGATTCTAACTGTGATGGGACAGGTCTCCTATTGTAAAAACAGAGATCAACGGTTCTACATAATAGAACCGTCTGATCTCCATTTTTACACAGGGGAGAATGACAGGCGGCTTGTTTACATAAGCCGCCCTCCTTTCTCCCGCTCTACCGACGATCGTAGTGTGACCGGCGGACATCGGGTCCGCCGGTCACACGCCCGCACTCCTCTGTGAACGAGCCGAGGGGGGCGCGCGCCTCAGCGGGCGCGCGCTCGCCCGCTGTTGGCTCAAAACCCGGTGACAGGCCAGCGACGTAGATCTACGTCACTCTGCCTGGCCGGGGCTGACTGCCGCAGTAAATATACTGTGCGCAGTCGGCAAGTGGTTAACAGAGCAAAAGGCAAATAAAAGAAATGTATTGTTAGAGTTTATTAAATTGTGTATTTATAATAGAACTTTATCTGTGCCTTCAGTAGTGACCATACACACAACACTATATCAAATACCAACAATATTTTATTATTTTATTACAATTAATTAAAAACAATAGTTTTAGCCCCCGTTCACACTAAGGCGACCTGTGAGGCGACCTGGTCGCCTCACAGGTCGCCGTAGGTCGCCTTCCATAGGGAAGCTGCGGACCCGTTCTAATAGGAGCGACACAAGTCGCTCCGACTTAGAAAAGACGTCCGGAGCTTCTTTGGGGCGACCCGGAGGCGACCGCCATAGACTTCAATGTTATGAAGTCCGTGGCGGCCGCTCCGAGGTCGCGGCGCACTGCTCGCACCGCGACCTCCGAGGTCGCCACCCGAAGTCGGATCGCCCCTATGTGAACGGGGCCTTAAACCACAATTACATATCAAAAAGTGTCATTAAAAAGCAACAGATATTCAGTTGCCACTATGTTGAGGTCTGGGCTTTGGTCTACGTGTTTCGCGGATACCCACTTCATCAGGACCTTTAAGACCTCATAAACATTGCCAATGATAAAAACTTGAGCTCTAAATACAGATACAAGAAATCATACTGTAAATATAAAATTTCAAAATCTCAATCCTATTAGCCAAAATTTAAAGCAAAACAACAAATACATATAATAAATTATGAGAACCTGTCTACAACAGGAATAACCACCAAAAAATATATATATATATATATATTTTTAAGATTTAACCACTTCCATACCGCAGTAAGTCATATGATGTCCTGGGCTTTAAGTGGGGTTATTTGAATGATGCCTGTAGCTGCAGGCATCATTCAGATATAATTTTTTTTCACCGGCAATTCCCTGCACTGTTAAAACAATTCAGCCGCTTGATTGTTCTTACAGGAGGCGGGATGGGACGTCCCCCCCCCCTTCCGCCACCCTCCGATGCTTCTACAGGCTCACCCGTGAGATCGGCGAGCTGGAGAAGGAATTCGCCGGCGGCAGAAGTTCACCATAGAGAATACCAAGGATCAGATGGTCCCCGACAGTTTCCATTACTCTCAGAGGCCCCGTTTTTTTTTTTTTTTTATCTCATGCTTTCTAGCCTGGAGGAGAGATCTGAGGTCTTTTTGACCCCAGATCTCTCCATAAAGAGGTCCTGTCATGCACTATCCCTATTACAAGGGATCTTTACATTCCTTGTAATAGTAATAAAAGTGATAAAAATTCAAAGGGAAAGTGTAAAAAAAATAAAAATAAAATAAAATAAAAAATTGAAAGTGCCCCCGTCCTTGCATGCTCGCACGCAGAAGCGAGTGCATATGTACATCGTGCACACATATGTAAATGCCATTCAATCCGCAAATGTTAAAGTGAGAGCAACAATTCTAGCCCAAGACCTCCTCTGTAAATCTAAACAGGTAACCTGTAAAGTGTTGCCTATGGAGATTTTTAAGTACCATAGTTTGGCGACATTTCACGAGTGTGCGCAATTTTAAAGTGTGACATGTTAGGTATCTATTCACTCGGCGTAACATCATCTATCACAAAAAATTGTTCTAACTTTAGTGTTTTTTTTTTGTATTCATGAAAATGTTCCCCCCCCCCCCCCCCAAAAAAAAGCGTTTGAAAAATTGGTGCACAAATACAGTGTGACATAAAAAGTTGCAACAATGTCCATTTTATTCCCTAGGGTCTCTGCTAAAAAAAAACATATATAGAGTTTGGGGGTTCTGAGTAATTTTCTAGAAAAAAAATGAGATTTTTACATGTAGGAGCAGAGTGCCAGAATTGGCCCAGTATGGAAGTGTTTGAAAAAAAAAAAAAAATATATATATATATATATATTATGTATATATATATATATATATATATATATATATATATATATATATATATATATATATATATAAATTGAAACCACTCACATAAGTTTCCACCAAGTCACCACTTCTGTATCCTGCCCAAGAAGCCCCCCGCTAGCCCATGGGGAAACATAAACTCCACAAGGGATAACATCAAAAAAGTTTGACAAAAGAGAGTGGAAAAAAAAAAAAAAAACATCATAATTGTGTATAACTATTTGGAATCCACCCCCCATTAACCATCCAAATGAATATCTGCCTAAAAAATTTAGTGGGTTGTTTGAGTTTACATACACTTTAAAGGCATGGTAAACCTTCCTACCTGCACCTTGTGTTTTTTATGTGCATAAGATGTGTATTGATTATGTAGTTTCATGGTGTAATTTTTTGTCTTGTACACACAGCCTATAGTGGAGTAAATCTTCACATTCATGTGTCAGCAATTTCTTGTTAATATAGATACATGAGGCATGCGGCATGGTACTGCACAGAATTATACATGACCTCTGTAGTGTAAGAACTGACACTTTCGGTGAAGAAAGAAGAAACTACATGTAATGCCCCCCCCCCCCCCTCGAATTAGGTTGTTAGGCTAAATTCAGGTTTTGGCTTCCCTGCAGTCCATGGAGAATTGATATACTGTATATTATGTTTGTCTGGTCAGGGTTTCCTAGCTGGGGTATTTGATTTCTCTCACCTGTTTCTCACCTGCATATACAGTTCCTGCTGTTACAAAGGTCAGGTTTCTAAAGCTGGAGCCTAGCTGAGACCCCCCCCCCCTCTTGTTCTTAGGCACCAGCAGCCAGTGGACATATTTTCCCATCTTGCAGTGGAGAAGAGGAGCAGTACTTGCAGGGCACTAGAGGTGAACACTGGAGGTAAACAAGAGGTACGCCAGTAAAAAAAGCACAGGCCCATCAAAGTGCGCAGGTCATACAATTGATTGAATAACAAAATGAAAATGCTTTGTTATCCAATAAATATGTTTTCATTTAAGTGCAACTGTGCTTTGTTTGCTGTTCATAGATTTGAGTATTCCTGAATAATTCACCGGTTGCCAAATCTGCCTTTAGGATCTGCTACGTCTACTTTGGCAGTGACTAGTGGAGGATTAGTGGTGAGTGCATCCTGCTGGTTGAGGTACACCAGAACCTGGATGTTTAATGTTTATGGACTAGAGAAGCAGTACTTGGTGGATGCCGGAGGTAGAAAAAAGGAGCTGGGCATTGAGTCTGCTAAAGGCAGATAAAAGCAGTATGGGGTTTCCTGGAGGTGGACTACAGGAGCAGTTTATTTTGGGTGCTGCAGGCAGACAAGAGGAGCCATATGGGGGTTTTGCACTCTTGCACACTGACAAGAAGGGCAGTCTATAGGCTGTGCTAACAAAAAAAATCTGTAGGGGTAAAGTCCTGGAAGCAGACAAGAGGAGCAGTTCATGGGGGATGCTGGAGGTAGACAAGAGTACTGGGGGAGGGGGGGGGGGCTGCAGGAAACTGTAAAGAGGGGCAGTACATGGGGAGCTGAAAGTGGGCAAGAGGATATTCATTAAATATGTCTCTAGACCTAAACCCTACTGAGCATCTGTGGGGCATCCTCAAATGGAAGGTGGAGGAGCGCAAGGTCTCCAACATCCACCAGCTCTGTGAGGTCATAATGGAGGAGTGGAAGAGGACTCCAGTGGCAACCTGTGAAGCTCTGGTGAACTCCATGCCCAAGAGGGTTAAGCTGATGCTGGAAAATAATAGTGGCCACACAAAATATTGACACTTTGGGCCCACTTAGGGGTGTACTCACTTTTGTTGCCAGCGGTTTAGACATTAATGGCTGTGTGTTGAGTTATTTTGAGGGGACAGCAAATTTACACTGTTATACAAGCTGTACACTCACTACTTTACATTGTGGCAAAGTGTCCTTTCTTCAGTGTTGTCACATGAATAGATATAATAAAATATTTACAAAAATTTGAGGGGTGTACTCACTTTTGTGAGATACTGTATAAGAATAATATGCAAAGTGGTTGGAGGGAAGCGTCAGACTGGCAAAGATGTTTTTATTACAAATTATGTGAGCAGATTACAGTTCCTCTTTAACCACTTCAGCCCCAAAATCATTTGCCCCCTTAATGACCAGGCCATTTTTGCCCAAATAAAATTGATGTCCTTTTTTTCCCCACAAATAGAGCTTTCTTTTGGTGGTATTTGATCACCTCTTCGGTTTTTAGATTTTGTGCGATAAACAAAAAGGTGCAACAATTTTGAAAAAAAACGCCATATTTTTTACTTTCTGCTATAAAACATTCCCAATAAAAAATTTTTAAAAAATTTAATTTTGTTATTAGTTAAGGCCAATTTGTATTCTGCTACATATTTTTGGTAAAAAAAAATCCCAAAAAGCGTGTTTTAATTGGTTTGCGCAAAAGTTATAGCGAAACGAAAAAGAAATTAAAGCTGCGCTATGGTGATGTATAAAGTGTCTCCAAAAATGCTGCTGTGCGTGAAATCAAAAGGATTTGAATACTGTTAGTGCAAAAAACAAACAGCGCAGATCTGGGATACTGAAAGTGCTCAACGTGACTGAATATAAATATAAATAATGACAAAATATTCAAATCTAAGATACAATAAAAACACCCAGTGACGTGAAAAAATACATAGAGTTCATGAATAGTAAAGAATATATATAAGAATATATAAATAATCCAAAAACAATGTGACAGTCCAAATAAATGAATGCTTCAGCAGGTAGCCAGTGAAGGTAGCTGAAGATAGAATAAAGTGCTTAAGTGCTGGAATTGAAGTGCTCTAGCATGCTGCAATGGTGAGGTGACAGGGTGACTCAATCCTCTCCCCAAGGTTCTTCCACTTACTGGACTAAGTGGACCCCCAAACCTTATAGTGTAAGGGTCATGCGGGCAGAGTCCGGCATGTGATCCGGGAAAGAGATCTTAAATCCTGGCTGCGACCAATCAATATCTCCTATTGACTCCCGGCAAGTTTGACCATAAGGAAAGGAGAAACCCAGATAGTGTAAAGTTATAGCGTTTACAAACTACGGGATAGATTTTTGGACTTTTTATTTATTTTATTTTTTTTATTAGTAATGGCAATCTGTGATTTGTAGCAGGACTGCGACATTGCGGCGGACAGATCGGAGCCCTAACTGACATTTTTGACATTTTTTGGGAACCAGTGACACTAATACAGTAATCAGTGCTAAATAATATGCACTGTTACTGTATAAATGACACCTGCAGGGAAGGGGTTAATAATGGGGGTGATCAAAGGGGTTAAATGTATGCCTATGTGCTTACTCACTGTGTGTGTGTGTGTGGGGGGGGGGGGGGGGGGGTTCTGTGACAGACACAGACAGATCGCAGTTTCGGCTTGGCTGAAACTGCTGCTCTATCCCTGCCTGTCTAAAAGAAGACCCGCCTGCTTTGTTTACATAAGCAGGCGGGTCTTCTCTCAGTTTCCCAGACGATCGTGGGAGAAAGGCGGCAAACGCCGCCTCTCCTCCCACAGCCCGACTTCCGCTGTGTCTAAACACGCCGCCAAAACCACATGCACTCCAGTCAGGTAGTACTACGTGACTGGACGCAGCCGAGCCGCCCAGCCGCAGTAAAAAGGCGGCGGGCGGGCGGCAAGTGGTTAAGGACCAGGCCTTTTTCTGACACTTGTTGTTTACAGTTTAAAATAATATTTTTTACTAGAAAATTACTTAGAACCCCCAAACATTATAGATATATTTTTAGCAGAGACTCTATAGAATAAAATGTCGGTTGTTGCAATATTTTGCCACACTGTATTTGTGCAGTTGTGTTTCAAATGCAATTTTTTTGAAAGGAATACACTTTCATGAATTAAAAAAAAAAATAGTAAAGTGAGCCCAATTTTGTTGTATAATGTGAAAGATGATGTTACGCCGAGTAAATAGATACCTAACATGCCATTATTCAAAATTGCGCATGCTCGTGCAATGGCAACAAACTATGGTACTTAAAAATCTCCATAGGCGATGCTTTAAAAATGTTTCCAGGTTACCTGTTTAGAGTTAAAGAGGAGGCCTAGTGCTAAAATTATTGCTCTCGCTCTAATGATCGCAGTGATACCTTACATGTGTGGTTTGAACACCGTTTACATATGTGGGTGCGACTTACATATGCTTTCGCCTTTGTGCGTGAGCTCAGAAGCACGGGGCGCTTTACATTTTTTTTTTATTTTGTCTTATTTATTTTATTTTATTTTTTTTATTTTTACATTGACCCTTTAACAAAAATGTTTTATCACTTTTTTTCCTATTAAAAGGAATGTAAACATCCCTTGTAAAAGAAAAAAGCATGCAAAAAAGGTCAAAAAGACCTTAGATCTCACATTTAGACTTAGAAGCAAAAGAAAAAAAAATGAAATTTTACATTTACTACCAGAAAAAAAAAGGCCCTTGAAGGCCTAGAGGCGGAAGTGACGTCAGATGTCGCTCTGGTCCCCCAAGGGCATAGAGTTGAGTTGGGGCCATCTTGCCCTCCCTCGATTTCCTGCCCATCCCTCCAGCACATTGGATCGGAAAACAACTGGGGAGCGGCAGGAGGGGGGCACCTCTCCCGCTGCCCATAAAAGTGATTCCATGGCGAATTTGCCACCAGGCTCACTTTTATCTGAAGGCGGATCGTCTGCTGTAAAAAAAATATACCGGGTTTAAAATCTCGGTATATAACATCAAAGTAATGACGTATATTGGGGGCGGTCCGGAAGTGGTTTTAACTGCGAGAATTGAGATTATCTTGAATTATTATACTGTATATTATTATATATTTTTATTTTATATTGATGATTCATTTATTTATGATATATTATGCTATTTGTTGAGAACTTGCTACATGAATCGTGCTTCTTCACATTCGCCTACCAAAGTTGATATATGCAAATTCAATTTATTGTAGTTATCCAGTGACGGAACTACCAGGGTCACAGCAGTCTCACTTGTGACTGGGCCCTGAAGTTCCGTCACTATGGGGGGGGGCCCTTCCTGCCCGTTCTGTCACTGTAGGGGGGCCACGTTTCACCTTGGGGGGGGGGAGATAGGGTGTCGGGGTGCTCGCCTGCTGCCGCTTATGGCTGCAGAATCCAGCGATGTTGGGAGGCGGAGCAGAAAGTCAGATGACCAGCTAACAGCCAGCAGAGTGGAGGGGGAGGAGTTCTCTGTTCTGCGAGGAGACCTCATGCGAGGAGAGGCATCACTGGAGGCACGTGAAGGAAGAAGAAGAGGGGGAATCGACTGACACTGAGAGCAGGTGAGTGCCAGTGTCACTAATCCAATCCCTCCACCACCATCCCTCTGCCTAATGCCATCCCTCCCACCACCATCCCTCTGCCTGCTCCCATCCCTCCCATGAGGCAGTTGTGATGGGGGGATAGGGATGACACCGGTGAAGGGGATAGGGATGACATCAGTGGCAGTGGTGGTGGGGTAATGACAGTGGCAGTGGTGGTGGGGAAGGGGATTAAATTAGTGGCAGTGGACATTGTCATCCCTATCCCCACCACTGCCACTGATATCATCCCCATCCCCACCACTGTCACTGATATCATCCCTATCTACACAACTGCCACTGATATCCTCCCTATCCCTGCCACCACCACTGATGTCATCCATTTCCCCACCTTCACCACTGATGTCATCAATTTCCCCCGCCTTCACCACTGATGTCATCCCTATCCCCGCCACCACCACTGATGTCATCCCTATCCCGGCCACCACCACTGATGTCATCCCTATCCCACCACCATTACAGATGTCATCCCTATCACCACTACCACCACTGCGACTGATGTCAACCCTATCCCCAATCCCACCACTGATTCTATCCCCCCCACCACCACTACTGCTGCCACTAATCCCATTGCCCTCCACCAGCCCAAGTGAACTGATCCCCCCACCCCCTCTCACCACCACCACCACTGCTGCCGCAGATCCCATCCACCTTCCACCCTCATTGGACTTATTCCATCTCCCTCCACCACCATCATTGGACTGATCCCATCCTCCCCTACCACCACCGCTGCTTGGTCCAATCTCCCCCACCACTAGCAGTGGTCTGATCCCACCCCCCCACCACCACCACCGCTGCCACTGCTCTATGGGGGGGGGGCCCTTCATGGTTTCTTGCACCAGGGCCCTGAAGGTTCTAGTTACACCTCTGTAGTTCTCGTATTTGTAGCCCTGATGAAGGGGGTCTTTTGAACCTCTGAAACCTGTTGGCATGTCTTCAGAATTCTGTGACTAATAAACCTAATCTGGACCATTAAAAAACTTGTGCAACTCTCTTTAATTTTGATGCGAAGATTCTATCCCAAGCTCCCAGTCTGTGGCCATGGCACACTTAAGAGTGTCTGGTATCCAGTAAAGACCCCTAAAGCTAGTTAAAGAGGTTCTCCACAAAAACCCACAACAGTAAAATCAGTCTGTATATGCAGTAAAGCATGCTTGTTATACTCACTGTGGAACCTAATGGGTTAATCCTCTGCATTGTGTATAAAGGCTGTGTGATCCTGTATTTTCTGACCCTTCTCTTCTTTAACTGACTTTAACCCATCTTGTGATAGAACGGAGCATTAGGAGTCAGGCTGCACATGCTCAATTTGTTGTGTATTGCTAGATAGTTTTTCTTTTTACTTGGGAGAGTGCATGTGATCAGCACAGGGCCAATCAGCACTGTCCAGACAGAGGATCGGGGGAGAATGAAAACCCTTCCTACAAGCTTTACTAGGAACTGATACAAGTAACAAGACTGCTATATACTGCTGATGAGAAAAGGTATTTAGCAGTTTATATTTACTAAAATAATTGCATGTTCATGTTCTGCAGGCTTAGTAACACTTTAAAGCTGTGTTCTAGCTGGGGAAAAAGTGTTCACAAATTATTAAAATACTGTAGCTGCTGACTTTTAATATATAGACATTTACCTGTCCAGGTAGTCTGCGATGTCAACAGCCCAGCCGATTTTCGAAACGGCTGCGGGGTGCTGCCGCCGCCATTCATTTTAAGGTAAACGGGCAGTGAAGCCTTTCAGCTTCACATGCAGTTCCCTACTGCGCATGCGCGAAGCTCGCTGCGCATTCTAATTGGCTCTGCAGTGGGAGAAGGAGGAGGTGGCTGAACTTCTAAAGGAACAGCGCTGTCTCCCGGAAGTGGGGAAGGATACCTGTCTAAAACAGTTACCGCTTCCCCCCTCCTCCCTGAAAGGTGCCAAATGTGGCACCGGAGGGAGGGAGGAAGCAGATGAGTGGAAGTTCCACTTTTGGGTGGACCTCCACTTTAAGTCAGCAGTTACAAATCCTGTAGCTGCCGACTTTTAGTTACAGGACACTTACCTGTCCAGGGATCCAGGGGCATCCTTATTTTGGGCTAGTTGATCACTAACCTTCGGGTTCCCAGCTACGGCATCTTAACTGTGGGCAGCCGACTCTGCTGCTTGCGGCTTCACAGGCTGCTGCCCACTGCACATGAATGAGCTGCACTGCACTTAATGAATGGTCCCACAGTTTTCTGGGACCTGTGATGTGTCACAGAAGACTGCGGGGAAGGAGGGGTTGCGGAGTGGGAGCGGTGCCTGTCAAAACTAGGGTTGTGGGGGGGGGGGGAGAGGACGTAAAGCAAAACTTCCCCTTTTGAGTGAAGCTCCGCTTTAAGGTGCCTGGCTATGCATCCAGCCCCCCACCACTTCATTTCTTTACCATTTTTATGTTTAGGAGTTGCAGAAAATCGTATGGCTTTGGAAAGTCCAAAATGAAACGCGAGCCGCACATTTGATGGAACAGCTGTCACCCAACGCTAACTGATAGACAGAATATGGTTCAGTGAGGACAAGAGGAGCTTTGAATGATTGTGTAAATATTTGACTTTTAAAGGCCATATTTAAAGTGGTTATGTTTGGATGTACTGTAAATAATGAATGAGCAGCATAATGTATACATTTATGTTATAGTTGTCCTAAGACAGGCAAAATGTGAAGTTGTATAAAAGATTAAACTTGGATTATCTCACTTTAGCACATTGCCAACAGATGCATTAGTTGGCTGTACGAGTCGTATGCAGAGGGAAAGAATGTGCTCATCTAAGTGAGTTTTTTGCTCATACTGTAACATTTGTCTGATTATACTTTTTTGACATTTATTTTGATATCTGTAAGACTTTGTGTAATTTTTATGATACTTTGATCAGCATATCAGATGCACATACCATGCATATGGTGTGAGAAAATCAGTAACAGGATAAGCCTACTTCATCTCCCCCAAGCTGCCAAGGATTGGCTCAGCCACGCTCCTGCAGCTTTCAATGAAACCCTCTTATCAGCAATGGAATTTACAATTTTAAGGAAATGCATTGGGGCCCATTGGACTTCAAACTGAACTCTGCAATAAGCAAATATTGTCTAAATCAGGGATCCTCAAACTACGGCCCTCCAGCTGTTGAGGAACTACATATCCCATGAGGCATTGTAAAACTCTGACATTTACAGACAAGACTAGGCATGATGGGAATTGCAGTTCCTGAACAACTGGAGGGCCATAGTTTGAAGACCCCTGGTCTAAATCCTTTCATCATGTGTATTCTTCCTTGGATCGTGGTGTGCTTTTTGTATTTCTTACAGATCTGTGCAGTAATACAGTATGGGACTTTCCCTCTGTGCAGGAGCTTCCTGTAATAAAGACCGCTCACTGCTGCTCTCTCTTCTTGTGCAGGGGGACAGGTCTTGTCTCCGCCCCCTCCTGTAGTTTTCTGCACACAGCCTGTAGTGGGTGGGGCCCGCTGGTCCCCTCCCACAGCTCTGATATCTGCACAGAGCAATGTGCAGCACAGTGATGCTGTCACTGCTATTATTACAAGGTTAAAAACTAGGTTTGCAAAGTTATTTTCTGCATATAAAGTAGACTTAAATCTTTTGTAATATATTCAAATTATAGTTTTCTTTTGCCCAGAGTTTAGCTTTAGGTAATACCTCTGTGCTAAATGGTTCCCATATGACAGCTAATAAAGGCACGGTGGGATGTATTAGAGGTTCAAAGCACCTTTACATGTACTTATGAGCATGACTTCCTCCCCCTTGTACTCTAACTATACATATACAGTATACTATGAAAAATGGATGAATGGCTGCACACTCCGGAAGGATCCCTAAATCTTTATTGTAGTAATCAACAAAATTAAAGCATATACAGCACAGCAACACTGTTATGATTAAGCAATGTTATCTGCGTGAAACGCGTTAACATTTTTATCTTCTGGTGCTCGCTGTGCTGTATTTGCTTTTATTTTGCTGAATACTACAAAAAAGATTTTGGCATCTTTTCGGAGTGTGCAGCCATTCATCCATTCTTCCATGTTGATCTCGGAGGCGAACTGGGTGGGCACCTCTGCTTTGGAAGCAACAGTAGACTTGCAGCACTCACACCTTGAGCTGTGTTTCCTCATCATTGGACTATTACATATATACTGTAAATCAGTGGTCTTCAAACTTTGGCCTGGCTGGCCTGATGAGGGCCTTTGCTTGCCTTTATGCGGCCCTTGGGGCACTGTTCTTTTCACTGGTGGCAGACACTATTCCTCCCACTGACACCAATGATGAGGCAATATTTTTCCTACTGACGCCAAAAACGGGGCATTATTCCTCCCACTGACACCAGCCATGGGGTACTCTTCCTCCCACTGACACCAACGTTGGGGCACTATTCCTCCCACTCATACCAACTTCCAGCTCCCTGAATTCTGAAGGACAGTAAACTCTTTGTTTAGAAGGTTTGGAGACCCCTGCTTTAGATATACAGTCCCTTGCCTGCCCAGAGTTGGCAGAGGGATTGACCAAGGAATATGTAGTTGACATTTGCATAACAAGGAGCCAAGGTGTCGGGAATACCCAAGACCTCCAAAAGGCACTTGCATTGCAATGTGAGATATTAGAGTCCTGGGTATGACTCTACAGTTAAAACCCAATCAGCAACATGCAGAAAACTGGCTTTAGCACCTGAAAAAACAAACAGATTTGTGAAAGGGGTCAGTGGACCCTTTACATTCACACCCAGGCACTGTAATTCCAATAGTTCAACTACAAATAGAAATACCCATACCTGGGAAATCTCAGGCTTTGGCCTTGAGACTTTGGTTAATGAAATAATTACTTGGTCCAAGCCATGGTGGGAGTTTCCACCAATTCTTCCACTGGTTCATCTCCCGTCAGGCAACAGCTGGGTGGTGAGGCAGATATTAAGAAAAGGAAAGAGACTTGGGAATAATTGCAAACCATGCCCTCTCCCCATCCGACCATTCAGGAGATGTGAGATCAGAGGAAGAAGGTAATCTATTAATGCTGATTGCCTATTTACTACAATTTCTTACGTTATAGTACTTTGTACTTGCATTACATTGTGGGATATTAGGAGCCTGTTTCATTTAGGTATAATACAACTGGATCCTAAGGGATTCCCAAGCCAATATGGAGCCTAATTTTGCAAAACTCAGTGTAAAGATGCCTTATGGTGCCTCTCACCTTATGCTATGGTGCTTGCCTATTTAAAGTGTACCTTGTTCTAAGTGCATCTATGCAACACCCCAAACTGCCTCTATGCAACACCACAATGCATGCCCACATGCCCCCTGAGTCAAAACGTTATTCTGGGTCAGAACCCAGGACCCATGGTACTGAGATTAGAGAGCTGTTGTCATAACTAGTCAACTAGTACTTTCAGAGTAAGGTCAATGATGGGGTTGACCCATGGTTCCATTAGAAAAATTTTACTTTGATGGGGACCGATTCAATAATATATTGTCATAATTCCCAAATGCCCCTTAATTGCAATGGCCATTCCTTTTTTGAAACTGGATACCCCTAACTTTCTTTCAGTTGTCTCTCTTTTTGGTCTAAAGTGTAGATCTCTATTATCTCTATATCCAATGTGTTAAATAACACCATGGGTTCCCAGACTTTCTAAACAAATGGCTGATTTACTGTCCCTCAGACTTTAGGGAGGCCGGAATGTGGCTAGTGAGAGTAGAAAATTCCCCAGTGTCAGTGGAAGTAGACAATGTCTCTGGTTTGGTGGTAAGTGGGAATAAAAAAATTTCATAGTGCATGTAGTCAGTAGGAGGACCAATGCCCCATCAATAATGTCAGTGGGGGGAGTGTGCAGCTTAATTGGTGTCAGTGGGAGAATACTGGCTTATCATTGGTGTCAGTGAAAGGAATTGCGCCCTATCATTTATGTCAGTGGGAGGAATAGTGTCCCATTATTGGTATCAGTAGAAAGAAAAATGCCCCATTATTGGTGATATTGGGGGGGAATAGTTACCCAGTTAACCACTGTTGGTGTCTGTTTTAGGAATGGTAATTCATTATTAGCCAGTCAGTTAGTAAGTGGGTGGAATATTGCCTCATATCAGTGGGAAGAATGCTCCAAGGGCCACTTACAGGCCAGCAGAGGTCCGCATTCAGGCCACGGGTCACAGTTTGGAGACAACTGCATTATACTAATAGGGAAAAAGCACTTAGTGAGTTTTAAGGGCCTTTAACACCTCCTGCACACAATATCATTATGTTTTAGAATGCAAGCAGGTCTCCACTTTGTGCCGATAATGAGTGGCAGTGCCTTCGGTTCTTACAACACAATGGCTAAGAGCGCTGACCAGAGCGTTCTGACGGGGTGGGGGGCACCCCCTGTCAGTACACAGGATGCCCCCCCATTCGTCAGAACACAATAACACAGCAGGGGAGATCACTGTACTAACACCGGATTGTTAGTACGGTGGCTCTGACCTGAGCTGTCAGTTTTTTATCGTTCAGAGGCTTTAGTCTGCAATTAGCTGTGGAGATGCTTGTGACATCATTGACCTATTATGGCCACATACCCATATTTTGTCAATGCCATAATGCAAATATGCTCAACTAGTGTTCCGTGGAACTCTAGGGTTCCTTCAGAGGTTGCTAGGAGTTCCTTGAGCTTTGTCTGAATCCCTATCTGATGGTGTCTGCATAGCTCCAGGGCATGTGCTAAATTATTCTTTGCTGAAGGAACCCTTAGCAATCTCCAGAGGAACCTCAGAGTTCCACAGAACCCTGGTTGACTAAGGTTTGGTTAGATGTTTTAGATTTGCTATTCCCAACCAGGGTTCCTGCAGAGGATGCTGGGGGTTCCTTGAGCTTTGTCTGATTGACTTCCCATCGGATGGTGCCTGCATAGTTCCAGGGCTTGCACCGAATTGTTCTTTGCTCAAGAAACTCCTAGCAGCCTCCAGAGCAACCCAGAGCTCCACAGAACCCTGGTTGAAAAAGGCTGGGATTGATGTTTTAGACCAGCTTTTCCCATCTAGGGTTTCTCCAGAGGTTGCTAATGGTTCCTTGAGCTGTGGCTGCGTGATCTGATGGGCCCTGCATTGTTTCAGGGCCATAACCATGTGGCAGAGCCAGCAGCATGACATCAATCATCTTTTTAGCTATTTGTAGTAGTAGCAGTCTGACCACCACTGTAAGAGTTTTATTCTTTCTACTGATTACGAACTAAGAAGGCATTTTTCCCATTGCCCCCAGATGAATTGATTTCAGTAATTGATTTCAGTAAGGGTTCCCCAAGACCTAAAAATTATTTTAGAAGTTCCTCTTGGGTACAAAGGCTGCCATAATGTGTCTCTCTTTCCCGTCTCAGATGATTGGACATAGTGGTCCTTTAATGCACTTTGGATGCCTCTCTGTTGGATGCACTTCCCAATATCCTACCCATTGACAAGCAAAGTCTCTCTTCCATGGCTGCTGAAACCTTGGGCCGTAATGGGATATGCAGGCTTGTTGTCAAGTATGCTAATGCGATGCAGGGTCTGAAGAATGTTCGATTATCAGCAGAAAGTGCATTGGTAGTATTCCCCCGAAATGCCAAAACATTCTCGTCCTCTTGACTTTCCAGAAATCTTGATTTCCCTGAAGCAATGCATGAGGATAACAGAAAAGTGGATGGACTGTTTAACAGATGTCAATTCCACCGCGTCCCACAAGGATATAAACAACAGTGAAACAAAATATACAACCTTGCTTCATCTGGGCTCTCTGTGCAAATAGAAAAAGCTGAATATTTACTGTCAGCTAGAGGAGGGGTATCGATGTCATAGCCGCTGTTACGTAGCACGCGGCCCGGCCACAATCTTACATCTTTATGTGAGAGAGACACACACAAACTTCTGTTTTTGGCATTCCATGTCAGAGACTGTAATAAGCTCGGAGGGGAAAAAAATAGCAACGTCGAGTCTAGACAGGGAAGATTGGGCTGAAATCTGGAAGTTATTCAGCGGGGCCCGCAGCACATGGCTGAAGTGCGGGATCACGTTACATCGCCTAATTACACATGAAAAATGTACACATCACGCTGCCTAAATGCTTGGAAAATAGATGATTACATGGCACTCGTGAGCTCAAGTCACTTGGACACGACTGGAACATTGTGGGAGATGATGGATAGGGTTGCTTAAAGAGAACCAGTCGTGCCCGGTCTTAAGTTTAAAATGCACGTACAGGAAAAAAATGAAAAACTAAGTCAATTAGAAAGTACATAACCTTTAAAGCAGTGTTAAACCCAAACCAAAAAATGTATTATAATGGTGGCTGCATTTGTTTTCTTCTTTTTAGCTTCTTTTCCCTCTGTTTTCACCTGGTGATCTGGCCCATAACACACCTCCTGCATTAGTGAGAAACAACTCCGGAGGAATGGGCACAGAAGGCACAGCAGACAGCAGCATTTTCAGTCTGGGGGAAGGGGAGTGTTAAATGCATTAGCAGATTTTTAACCACTAACCAATTGAAGCCAAACTCCAGCTCAAACGTTATAAGCACTTACAGCAAACTGTTTTTTTCCATTTGTAGTAAAGGTTTTACATAATAAATAATAACTGATACATTTTAATCTCCCCTGCCAGTGGTAAATGGTTTGTCTCATCCATGTAAACTGATACATTCTGCTGGAGAGATTGTGCTGTAAAAAAACAGTAGACAATGCAGCCATCACATCTAACAATTGGTGAGCCGCAATATAATAAATGTTTGCTTTTGGGTTTAATACTGCTTTAAAGCGGAGTTCCACCCTGGGAATACTTTTTTTTAATAAAAATACCCCTGGGACAGTCAGGGCTAGTACATTCCACAATGGCTAGCCTCTGATCTGTCCAGGGTTGCACTTACCTTTTAGGAGAAATACTTACCTTGAAAATGTATTGTCCAGCGCTGCCATCTCAGGTGTGGGCAGCTTGAAGCCAGCGCATCCTCTTCTGCGTCCTCTTCCGTCTTCTTCGGTCCCACGATGCACTGCACCGGCCCCGGCGTCACTTCCGGTGCGCGCGCGTCATCCCTCCACAGCTTCTGGGCATGCCCAGAAGCTGTTTAGAAGGGAATGACGCGCGCGCACTGGAACTGACGTCGGGGCCGGTGCAGGCGCATTGATTCCTGGGAGCGATGACGTTCAGCTCCCAGGAATCATTGCAAAGCCAGGAAGTGATGAATCGCCGTGGCCGCCGAGGAGAGGAAGAGGAAGTAAGGTGAGTATATTTTCTTCTATGCGAGGTAAGTAAAAAAAAAAAAATTGCGATTATCCATTTGTTTTTCAGGTGACCCGGAGCGAGAAGATGGAGGTAAGTATAAATTTAGGGTGGAACTCCACTTTAAGATGTGTAGTGTTTTCTAATTTCTCCTTGCATTTATTGTAAACTATACCCAGTGATCCTGACATTTTTTTAGTTCAGATCTAGCTGCCTGTTTCCGGGTGAAAATGCTGTATGCTGCCTTACAATTTTCTTTTTTTGTTTACAAACTGTTTATTTAGAAATATTGTAAAACAGTAAACATTACAATATATAAACACTTTGACCCCGTTCACACTGGGGCGACCTGTCAGGCGACCTGGTCGCCTGCCATAGAGAAGCTGTGGACCCGTTCTAATAGGAGCGACACAAGTCGCTCCGACTTAGAAAAAGGGTCCGGAGCTTTTTTGGGGCGACCCGGAGCGACCTGCATTGACTTCAATGATATGAAGTCCGTGCCGGCCGCTCCGAGGTCGCGGTGCGAGCTGCGCCCCGTGACCTGTGAGGTCGCCCCGGCAAGTAGCGGCGCCCCAGTGTGAACGGGGTCTTTAGTATTTAGCAAAATAATATGACATTGCTATCCGCTCGGGTGCTTTTTTTTTTTACGGAGCGGATGACACTTGTGTAATCCGCTCCGTATGTCCGCATATCATCCCATCCATTTGCGGATGATATACGGACATGATGTATGTCTATGGGCATTGCGGATGGCAGCGGATGACACCGCTGACATCCGATTTTGCTTCCTTTCCGTTTTTTCAACGGAACAAAAATAGGGTTCTGTTCCGTTCCAAAAAACGGAACAGAACTGAAAGGAAGAAAATCGGATGTCAGCGGATGGTATTCCGCTGACATCCGCAATGCCATTGACATACATTATGTCCGTAAATCATCCGCAAAAAAATAGGATGATTTGCGGACATACGGAGCGCCCGTGTGAAAGGGCCCTTTCTCTTGCATACCAAAAAATCAGTATACAGTAGTATTTGTATATAATATAGTGAAAAAAAAAAATAAACAGCAAAAGCAAACTGTAACAAAACCGCTGACCCACACTGCACTTGTGGACTTCTGTCAGTATACGGCTTCCTTGCAGTCATGAACATATATCCCAGATTTCCCAGCTGCCCCATACAAAGCTAGCCAACAACTTAGCCCGTACAAGTTTTGAAACCTTCTCCTTTATTGAACAGTTTCACACTCAATTTATACACACATGAGCACATCCCCCTCCTGATCAAATTACTACACACAGGTCAGGGGGTTGCCTGATCACATTATCCTATGCATAAGATAGTGTATACAGAAACAGAATTAACCTGAACTAATTATCTGGCCATCTGGACAGAACAATGTGAGGTCATTAACATTTAACAATGGGACAGGCAGACTTAACACAATCCACATTCCAGCTCAATATATAGACAATAGGACAAAACTGCCAATGACAGTCTGTCCGTCTACATTGAAACACATGGAATACACACCTAGGTGTCACAGACTCCATGGCAAAAGGCCACAGGTCTCACAGTGCAAAGTGGGATCAAATCTCCACATTTCTTGAGAGAAACCGTTGACAAATATCACTCTCCCATCTAAAGCCATCCAAACCATTCTCTCAGCATCCCCCAAGTACCTGTCCCTCACTCCTAGTGACGGTGAACACCGTCACACAAACATAAAATAAAACACATATAAAAATAGAATACAAAATAGATATATAACAGATATTACATAAGATTTGTTGGACAATACCAAAAGGAAAAGAAGACAATCTAGTCAATTATAGTATTCATGATAGTGAGCCAGACATCTCATTTTGCATTGAAAATTTGCAGAGAATCCAAAATCGTATCAAATATTTGCATCAATTCTGTTTTTAATTTGCGAGAAAGGAACGGAAGGATTCTTCCAATAGAGTGCAATGGTCCATAGTGAAGCAACAGAAAAGGTATGAATCGACTGTAAAGATGTGGAAGATATTCCTGGTATTGGGGTGAAAAAAAAAACATATTGAAGGAGAAAGGGTAATAGAACTAGATGTGATTCCTGAGGTCAGTGTAGATATTTTCTGCCAGATTGGTTGAATTACTTCATAGCTCCAAAAAATATGGAGAATAGCAAACCGCAAAAGAATCAGCAAACAAATTTTGAATTCTAGAGGGTGTATATAATACCATCTAGTTACAACTTCTGGACCGGAAGATTATTCCCCTTAATGACCAGGCCATTTAGGCAATAAGCGTATTTTGATTTGTTTTCACAAAAGTTATTGCGTCTACAAACTAGGGGAAAGATTTATGTCATTTTCATTTATTTATTTATTTTTTTACTAGTAATGGCGGCAATCAGCGATTTTTAGTGGGACTACGTCATTGCGGCAGACAGGTCGGGCACATAACTGACATTTGTGACAATTTTGGGGGGACCAGTGACATTACTACAGTAATCAGTGCAAAAAATATGCACTGTTGCTGTAATGATGACACTGGCAGGGAAGGGGTTAACCCAGTGGCAATCAAAGGATTATGTGTATGCCTAGGGGGTGTTTTCTAACTGTGGGGGGATGGGCTTATGGAATCAATACAGAGACCTGTGATCCTACATAGGAGGAACACAGGAGCTCTGCATTGATACCAGAGAGAACAACGGTATGCTGCATTTGCAACAGCAGACCATTGTTCTCTCTTCACGAGGGAGCGATCGCGGGTGCTGCTGGCCCCATGGATCAGCTTTCCCACTGGCGAGTGGGCGCGCACGCCCCCAGGATCACTCCTGGTACAGGTACGGCGATTTGCGGGAGCCTGCCGCCGTATAACTGCGGCGGCTGGTCGGCAAGTGGTTAAAGTAATTGTAAAGTCTCGTCTAAAAAAATAAATAAAATAACAAACATGTTATACTTACCTACTCTGTGCAGCCCAGATCCTCCTCTTCTGGGGTCCCTCTTCTGTGTTCCTGGCCCCTCCCTCCCGTTGAGTGCTCCTGTTGAGACATGGACTGCAACCTGGCCTCACCCCCTCTCTCTCCTGATTGCCTCATTGACTTTTATTGAGAGCAACGGGAGCCAATCGTGCTGCGTTGCTGTCTTAGCCAATGAGGAGGGGAGTCCTGGGCAGCTGAGACACTTCTGCAACATCGCTGGATAAAGATTGGCTCAGGTAAGTATTAGGGGGGCTGCTGCACACAGAAGGATTTTTTTTACCTTAGGCATAGAAGGTACAAAGATAAAAAAAAAAAAAAAACCTTCTGCCGTTACAATCCCTTTAATTGCTGTTTCTCTAATGGAAAGAGAAAAAGTGCATTTGTGGAGATTCCCTATCATACCAGACCAGTCCTCCAAAGAAAATTGTACATCACATTTCTGTTCCCATTTTGTCATATAGGGCATTTTATCCAAGTTGGGAGTAGTTTGGATGAAATTGTATATAGTGGAAATAAGTCCTTTACCTCTAGGGGTGGACTTACAGATTTTTTCCAAAGATATTTCTTTGGAACATATAAGGAATATTGTGATGCGTAAAACAGTCTAATCTGATAGTATCTCTGCATCTCGTTGTAGGGAATATTGTTAAGTGATTGAAGACTGTGGCGGCAGGTGCTCCATGGGCCGGGGGCAGACCGACCGCACCATACACCCCCCCCCCCTCACCACACCAGGCCGCACACCCTATCCCCCCTCCGACCACAGAGAGACAGGACAGACAGAGAGACAGGACAGAGGGACAGACAGACAGGACCCTCACTCACCCTGCCTGGATGCAGCAGGCGGCGGCGTCAGCTTTGGCTTCTTCCCCGTCTTCTGCGTCTCCTCCCTCCTCTTCCATGCCCAATGGCATGGCTTCGCCTTTCGGCCAATCGGGAAACGGGTTTCAAAACCCGCTTCCTGATTGGCCAAGAGGAGGATCCGTGTGACAATAGCGAATTTTCATTCTCTATTGTCACACAACTGGGTGGGCTCAGGGCGCACTGCTCACCCTTTTTGTTAGCCATGTGAGAGCCTCTGGCTCTAATCACATGGCTAAAAAAAAAAAAAGCCCCATTGATCTCCATGCGTCCGGCGCCCCGTATGTAGATTAGGGGGCCCGGACACATGGATGGGGGCGGCGCTCCTGCGCCCCGAATGACCAGCCGCGACTGATTGAAGACCAGAAAAAGAAATAAAACTTGAGTTCTCTTGAAGTAAGAGTAGCCAATTGATTGAATTCCCACCAAGAGAAACAACCAGGTGAGGAAAATGCATCAGCCAATTTTGGATCGCCTAAGAGGCCAAAGGGGAAATATATGAAACTAGCTGGAATTTATATTTATATGGATTCTACAACTGCAGGGATTGTGACACCAGATAGTTAAATGGGGCAATTGCTGAGTGGGAGATATTAGAAGACCAAAGCAGGCCCGGTAGATAATATGGATATATTGAACCCATTTCAATCTTAATCCAGGGGACTCTAGAATGAGGGATATTCTATTGTGCCAGTTGGGCAAATCTGGCTAATAAATAATATGACCAGAGATATGGAACCCCTAAATCCCCAGATTCCCTTTGAATTCCATCTAGAAGAGATTTAGTGATTTTGATTGGTAGGACTCCATATACTGTATATATAATAATTTGAGGAGTATACTCATTTTAATTGCTGTTATTCTACCCAGAAATGGAATAGGGAATGTCTTCCAAAACTTGAGCATATTATGTATTTTAGTATGTAACAAAGTATAGTTATGTTAAAATAAGTAATACATGGAATGAATAAAACTAAATCCCAAGGTTGGCCCGTTTGAAAGGGAAAGAAATTGTGAGTCTTTCTTGTAAGGATGAAGGTACATCATTAATCAGTAATGCACTGGATTTGGGGAGGTTTACTTGTAGACCTGAGAGAGAGGAAAATGTATTTAAAATAGAAAGAAGATTTGGTAAAAAAAAACAGTGGTTTGATAATCAATAATAGGACATTGTCTGCATACATACAAAGCTTGAATTCTTGGAACCAATAGAATATCCAGTAATGTCAGAATGTAAGTTAATTGCTTTAGCTATTGGTTTCATGGCCAATGCAAAAATTAGAGGTGAAAGGGGGCACCCCTGAGAAAAAGTTATAGCCTGGAATTTTGATTCTTGTTTTGGGTGAGTGGTAAAGAGCTTTGAAAACCATGACAAAATTCTTAAAGCGGTAGTATCCCGCTTTTTGACACTTTTACCTACAGGTAAGCCTATAATAAGGCTTACCTGTAGGTACAAATAATATTTCCTAAACCGGCATGGTTTAGGAGATATTTACAGTGCATGCAGCCGCTCGCGCGAGCGGCGCATGCGCTCTGAAGGTCCGGGGGGGACCTTCAATTAGTTTGCCGGAGTTTGCCGGAAAAATCACTCCCGCACGCATGCGCGGGAGTGACGTCATCGCGGCTCCGGCCAATCATCGCGCTGGAGCCATCTCTTCCGGCCAATCAGCACGTCGGAGCCGCCGAACCCGGAAGAGACGACGAGGGACCATGGCAGCACCCGCAGCGATGTCCGGGGGTCCGTGTCGGGGCTTCGTTTTAAGGTAAGTTACACATAATGGGCTAGTATGCGATGCATACTAGCTCATTATGCCTTTGTCTTGCAGGTTGTTTTTTTTTTATTTATTTTTTTATTGAGTTTACAACCGCTTTAACAAAACGGAAGCGTGGAAGGAGAATATTGAAATAGTGCCAGGTAACGCTGTCAAAAGCTTTGTGTATGTCTAAACTTAACATACAGTGTATCCAGCAAAGTATTCACAGCGCTTCACTTTTTCTTTTTTTTTTTTTGTCATGTTACAGTCTTATTCTAAAATTAATAAAATTCATTATTTTCCGCAAAATTCTACAAATAATACCACATAATGACGTGAAAGAAGCTTGTTTGAAATCTTTGTAAATTTATTTTAAAAAAAAACCCCCAAAAATCCCATGTACATAAGTATTCACAGCCTTTGCCATGATACTCAAAATTGAGCTAAGGTGCATCCTGTTTCCACTGATCATCCTTAAGATGTTTATACAACTTGATTGGAGCCCACCTGTAGTAAATTCAGCTGATTGGACATGATTTGGAAAGGCACACACCTGTCTATATAAGGTCCTACAGTTAACTGTGCATGTTAGAGCACAAACCAAGCCATGAAGTTCAAGGAATTGTCTGTAGACCTTCAAGACAGGATTGTATCGAGGCACAGATGTGGGGAAGGGTACAGAAAAATTTCTGCAGCATTAAAGGTCCCAATGAGCACAGTGGCCTCCATCATCTATAAATGGAAGAAGTTTGGAACCACCAGGACTCTTTCTAGAGCAGGCGCCAGGCCTAACTGAGTGATTGGGGGAGAAGGGTCTTAGTCAGGGAGGTGACCAAGAACCAGATGGTCACTCTGACAGAGCTCTAGCTTTTCTCTGTGGAGAGAGGAGAACCTTCCAGAAGAACAACCATATCTGCAGCACTCTACCTATCAGGCCTGTATGGTAGAGTGGCTAGATGGAAATCACTCCTCAGTAAAAGGCACATGAAAGCCTGCCTGGAGTTTTTCCAAAAGGTACCTGAAGGACTCTCAGACCATGAGAAACAAAATTCTCTGGTCTGATGAAACAAAGACTGAACTCTTTGGCCTGAATGGCAAGCGTCATGTCTGAAGAAAACCCAGGCACCGCTCATCACCTGGCCAATACCATCCCTACAGTAAAGCATGGTGTGGGGATGTTTTTCAGTGGCAGGAACTGGGAGACTAGTCAGGATTGAGGGGAAGATAAATGCAGCAATGTACAGAAACATCCTTGATGAAAACCTGCTCCAGAGTGCTCTAGACCTCAGACTGGGGTGTTCAACAGGACAACGACCCTAAGCTCAAAGCCAGAATAACAAAGGAGTGGCTACGGGAGAACTCTGTGAATGTTCTTGAGTGGCCTAGCTAGAGCCCAGACTTGAACCTGATTGAACATCTCTGGAGAAATCAGAAAATGGCTGTGCACCTACGCTCCCCATCCAACCTGATGGAGCTTGAGAGGTCCTGTAAAAAAGAATGTGAGAAACTGCCCAAAAATAGGTGTGCCAAGCTTGTAGCACCATACTCAAAAAGACTTGAGACTGTAATTGGTGCCAAAGGTGCTTCAACAAGGTATTGAGCAAAGGCTGTGAATACAAAATAAAATAAAAGACAAAATAAATCCTTGCCTCTGTGGGCGGCTACCTTCTCACACTGGACCCTACCTAAGAGTCTGTCCCCAACCTACTGTTGGGCCGACTTTCTTATCCTACAGCGGATACTCAACAGTCCATGTTTTATCTCTTCACACAGCACGTGTTCATTTAACAGGTCCCTTTACTCTTCACAATGAGAATGTCCCCTTGCTTGTCTCTTCACATGGCAAACATTCCTTTATTTCTTCCACATAGAAATAGTTTGTTTTCTCACCTTTGAGAAGTCTTCACAACTGGTTAATTTCCCCTTCATACAGGAAATGTCCATTGGTTTCTTTTCACCTAGAAACGATCCAAGACCTCACTTCAAGTAGTCTTCACACTTGTTACCCTCCTATGCTTCACATCGCTTTAGGAGGTCTTCCCCATGCTCACACAGCTTTCAGGGGGCACACGTCTGTCTGTCCTCCTCTCCCAGCCCACACGGCGACAGGAGGCAGCAGTCCTTCTCCCAGGCTTCCTCAGCGTCGGGAGGCACACATCTGTCTGTCCTCCTCTCCCAGCCCACACGGCAACAGGAGGCAGCAATCCATAGACTTCCTTTGGACAAATTATAGAGGCCTTAACTTCCTCATTTGGAACAGCTGAAGGCCTTTCAACTTCCTGCTGGCTTTCTCTTCAGCCGACACCCAATAGTAATTGGTGAACTTTCCAAACCAGGTGGGAATGTATCTCCTGCCTGTGACTACATTCCCAGATTTACCTGACTTCCTGTCACAATATATATATATATATATATATATATATATATAGACCTATATATATATATATATGTGATTTAGTATTTTTAATACATTTGCAAAGATTTCAAACAAACTTATCAAACAATTTAGGATAAACACTGCTTGATTGGGTGATTTAAGAGATGGAATAATAGATGCCAATCTGTCCACAAGAATTAGACTAAATATTTTTAGGTCATTATTAATTACCGAAATTGGCCTATAATTTTGTGGGTATAAATGGACTTTATTGGTTTTAGGAAGTAATGACTTGTTTGCCAATAACATTTAATCTGGAAAATGGTGACCTTGGAGCATAACGTTAAATAAAGAAGATAGTTTAGGGGCCAAAATTGTAGCGAACAGCTTATAATAGGCTGAAGTATAGCCATCTGGGTCTGATGCTGTAGAAAGTTTTAAAAATGTGATAACTCTAAGGACTTCCTCCTCAGTACAGGGGTCATTTAATTTTGCTTTTTGCGAGATAGTAAAATTTTTTCAAACCAATCCAAGATTGGCTCCCTAGTATTATTGGATGGGGGAGATAGTAGTTTACTATAACATTTTTCAAAAATGAATACGACTTCTTTGGGACAAGAAAGAAATATTACCAGATGAAGATTTAGGTTTATAAGCATGTGGGGAGAAAACATTCCCATAGACACACTCCTAAACCTTGTGGACAGCCTTTCCAGAAGAGTTGAAGCTGTTATAGCTCAATAAAAATAAAAAATCAATATTGAACCGTACAGACTAAGACTGGAATGTCATTGAAGTTCATGTACTGTACGTGTAAAGGCAGGCTTCCCAATACTTTTGACAATATGGTGTATTCTTCAATAGGGATGTAGCACCCTCCTAGGTAGGTGCTAGTGAGAGAGTATAGTTTTTGGCTCTGTCTGCCTATCAGAGGAGCAGCAGGGAAATCTATATTGCTTTCTGTCTAGCAGAGAGCAGGATCTGTTAGTGAGGTCTGCTCAGTGTGCTCAGTATGTGATTCATTGGGTCTAGAGAGTAATTCACACTGGTCCAATAGGGAGGCATGTTGGACAGTGAAACCTGACCAATGGATACATAGGCTTTGATACAGTCCTGGTGATTGGCAGAGAAAGGCTGTCTTGGTGCATTGTGGGATACTGTATAAAAGCCAGGAACACATGTGCTGCGGGGTCTTTGGCTGGTGTTCAGAGGGTGGCAGCTGCCTTTTCCTCTGTAGCAGTGGCACGTGGCATCAGGAGGAGGTCCTGAGGGCCAGAGGAACGGAGCTGAACCCAGAGGTCCAGAAAAGCTGACTAAGGGGGAGACACTGGAGACCCTAGAAAAACAGTATTGTGAGTACAGGGGATCGTGTCAAGGGGCCACCCCAGAGTAGAGAAGTCAGTGGTTAAGAAAGAGGATACTAGGAGAGTGTCCTGAAGATATCTTTAGTTCATCAAGTCATCTGGAAAGAGACTTAATCCTAAATCCACCAAAGTGTCAAGGTGGATGAACAGCCTTGCTGTATCAACAGATAGATGTCTTCCAACCATTGTGCATAGTTAATCTGGAGTATCCCACTAATCCCTTCTCCCATCCCTAATTTATACAATAAAAACAAAACAACCATATACCCCTGGATTGATTATTGACTGAGCCAAGAAGTAAAGTGATAAGACTGTGAATGTCATTGTTGATAACGGTAACCCAGGGGGACCCAAAAGTGTTAAAATCCAGCAGTCCTCAAGGGGGCAGTGCTATAGGGACAAAGATTATAAATCTATTTTGTGTGCAAAAAATGCCTTTGCAAACCCAGATATCAGCCTGTTCCATCACTGTACAGATACCGGTGCAGAGAGCAGAACTGTGGGAGGGACCCAGCAGGTCCCACCCACTACAGACTGCCAGTAGACAACTACAGGGGGGGGGGCAGAGACGAGACCAGTCACCCTACACAAAGAGAGGGAGCAGCAGTGAGCAGTCTTTATTACAGGAAGCTCCTGCACAGAGGGAAAGTCTCACACTGGAATAAATACACACGACACACCAAGATTTAAGGAAGAATATGCATGATGAATGTATTTAGACAATATTTATTTATCTGGGGGGAGGTCAGCTTTAATTAAAAAAAAATAGGAATTTCACTTCAGGAATTTCAATATCGGAGAAAGGTAAGCACAGCTGCAGTCCTGACCACGTCTGCCCTCTCCATATTGATAGTATCACTATCTACTGTATGTAGCTAAGCTGAGGCTTCATAAAATAGCAAACATCATTTTGCTAAGTATGACTTGGGATTCCACCTGGAAGCCATTAGATGCAACCTGTCAGACCTAATCAGCGATTCTTGCGGTGAACCCGGCTTCTCTCAGCCCATATTATAGGGTCGAGTAGAGAAGAGGATCACATAATTACCTCCTTTCCAGAAAGGATTATGGATAATTGACCATATTACCCTCCTGCAACAATCACACATCTTTAAGCAACTTTGACGATAGATAACACCGTTTTTAAAAAGTGTAAAGAAAAAAGCTCACACTTACCTATCCTATGCCATCAATTATTGTTCTGTTATAGATATACACTGGTTAAGGAATCAGCATCAGGGTCGGTGCTCAGAGAGCGGACTCACCGGATTCAGCAGCTACTGTATGTTCAGAGTCCTGCCTCCTTCTCCTTCCAAGCTGTGCCCGCCTCCTCTGCCTCCTACGCTGACCTCATGCACATCCTACTCCAGCTCTCCGCTGTGCCCTCCTCACAGGCTGAGCTGCTGCTGACCTCCTATGCAGCCATGTACAGTCAGCGCCCCAGCTCTGTGTAGGGCCCCTAGTGTTACCCAGCCAGGCTAATGGAAAGTCAGAGGGCCATGGCTGCGCCCGCTAGTCAGCAGTTCGCCCTAGGCGGCTGCCTAGTTCGCCTAGATTGCCTAGCCCTGATCAGCATCCAGTACTTCCAGGGTCAGGTGCCTTGTCTCCTGCTGCATTCCCTAGTTCCATGCTGGTGGGTGACCAGAAATCGAACACACCCAGAGGTGTGGGTTGTAGAAGACATTCATTAGCTGACATAATTCTGCAACAGAATGAAGATCAATGCCATGAGCATGGAGCGGGTGCTAACTCTAGAATGAAGGTAACCCAAGAGACCCTCCAGTTCCGTCACCCGTCCCACTTGAAGGGCTGAGGGGAATGCAGCCCTAAGGTTGGCCATACAGTACAACCAGCCTGCCTATAGATGGATCGAAATTTTGAACCAACCAAATTTTGATCTGTCTATGGCCAACTTAAAGCGTAATTCCACTTTCGTGGGGAAAAAAATAGCAAATAAAAAAAAAACAATATAGCGTATACAATTGCGACACAAATCATATTGTAATTGAATGCTATTAAAAATTACCATTCCTTTTCAATCTGCAGCTGTTGTATTTTTTTGCAAATACAATACAATATAGCTACCTGGAGCCGTTCTGTACACAGAATGTAAACTGACCACACCCCAGAAACATCATTTCCTGCTTGTGTGATTGGCTCACCAATTTTCCCAGAAGTGTGCACTAAGATACAAGTCAGATTTCTGGCATCCCCTGCAACAAAAATGTCATTTTTGGTGAAATACTCCCAATAGAAACACGTCTAAAGGGATGAAAACACAGCAGCTTTCCTCATTAGAGCCCTGCAACTGCCACAGCTGATAGATAATTATGAAACCACTCCCATTAGACCCACTCAGCACAGAGGAACAAACACAGATTTCTTCAGAATAACAAAAGGTAGGAATCTGCAACACAGTTTGTTAAAATCCACTTAATGTAAACAGATCACCCAGAGGGGAATATTTTTTTCTCAATAAAAGTGAAGTTACGCTTTAACCACTTGCCGACCGCCGCACGACTATTTACTGCTGCAGTCAGCCCCTACTGGGCAAAGCGACGTAGTACTACGTCGCTCGCCCACGAGCCTCTAGGGGGCGAGCACGCGCTGCCGGAAGTGCGCTCCCGCCCCCGCTCGTTCAGTAACATCCCCGCGCGAGTGACCGGCGGCTCCGATGTCCGCCAGTCACTTGCGATCTCCCGCTGGAGAGGGAGAAAGGCAGGCAGCTGATGTAAACACAGCCGTCTGTCATTCTCCCTGAAGTAACTGCAGAGACTATACGATCCTGCTATGTAGGATCGTATGTCTCTGTGGTTACATCACTAGCCACGCCCCCCACAGTTAGAAACACGCCCCTAGGGATACATTTAACCCCTTGATCACCAATAAAGTTACCCCTTCCCTGCCAGTGTAATTTTTACAATAACAGTGCATATTTATAGCACTGATTACTGTAGTAATGTCACTGGTACCCCCAAAAGTGTCAAAAATGTCAGTCAAGGGTCCGATCTGTCCGCCGCAATGTCGCAGTCCTGCAAAAAAAATCGCAGATCGCCGCCATTACTAGTAAAAAAAAACCCAATAAAAATGACATAAATCTTTCCTGTAGTTAGTAAACGCAATAACTTTTGCGCAAACCAATCAAAATACGCTTATTGCGATTTTTTTTCACCAAAAATATGTAGCAGAAAACAAATTGGCCTAAAATGTTAAAAAAATTTGATTTTTACATTTTTTTGGGGGAATTTCATATAAAAAAATTTGAAAAATATTGTTATTTTTTCAAAATTGTTGCTCTTTTTTTGTTTATAGCGCAAAAATTAAAAATCGCACAGGTGATCAAATACCACCAAAAGAAAGCTCTGTTTGTGGGAAAAAAAGGACGTCAACTTCATTTGGGTACAGCGTCGCACGGCCGCGCAATTGTCTGTTAAAGTCTCGCAGTGCCGAATCGCAAAATAGGCCCTGGTCTTTGAGCAGCCAAATCCTCCGGGGCTTAAGTGGTTAAGGCCCTATTCACACTGACCTTAAAAGCAGGCGTTTGGTTTGATGGGCGTTTTTAACAATGCTTAGTAAAGCAGTCTGCAATTGATGATATGGACAGCACACAGAGCTGTTCACATTATCAAAATATGAAGCGTTTGCGTTGTGTTGCTGAGCTTTATAAACAAAGTTGCATGTCTTCGAGTTTGAAAGGAATTGAAAGTATCTCAACTCCTTCCATTCGGGTCTATGATAGTGCACACAAATAAATAAATATAGGTGTCTGGGGTGTGTTTTAACGAGTGTAAAATGCTCATTAAAAGGGCATTTGGGGAGTATTTTAAAGCTCGTTAAACACTCATCTAATTTGCTGAACAACGTGCATCATTGCTATAGGCTTATTTGTTCAGCATCAGTTTTTTGAGAACAAGACTTGCTTTCAGAAAAATGCTTCTAAATTCAACTGCTTCTAAACTACTATAAACGCCCATAAGATGACATTAAAGCGGAGTTCCACCCTGGGAATACTACCCCCGGGACAGTCAGGGCTAGTACATTCCACAATGGCTAGCCTCTGATCTGTCCCGGGTTGCACTTACCTTTTAGGAGAAATACTTACCTTGAAAATGTATTGTCCAGCGCTGCCATCTCAGGTGTGGGCAGCTTGAAGCCAGCGCGATCCTCTTCTGCGTCCTCTTCCGTCTTCTGCGGTCCCACGATGCACTGCACCGGCCCCGACGTCAGATCCGGAACGCGCGTCATCCCTCCACAGCTTCTGGGCATGCCCAGAAGAAGCTGTTTAGAAGGGAATGACGCGCGCGCACTGGAACTGACGTTGGGGCCGGTGCAGGCGCATTGATTCCTCGGAGCGATGACGTTCAGCTCCCAGGAATCATTGCAAACCCAGGAAGTGACGAATCGCCGTGGTCGCCGAGGGGAGGAAGAAGGAAGTAAGGTAAGTATATTTTCTTCTATACGAGGTAAGTAAAAAAAAAAAAAAAAATTGCGATTATCCATTTCTTTTTCAGGTGACCCGGAGCGAGAAGATGGAGGTAAGTATAAATTTAGGGTGGAACTCCGCTTTAAGTAGAGTTCAGGGGCTGCTGAAAAAAAATGCCTAAATGCTCACAAACGTCCGTTTACCAGCTGCAGTGAACACGAGGTCTAATGCTTCATGTACACGGGGCGTTTGAAAAGCTCTCCTGAGCGCTGGAACTTGACGGCTAGTAACCGAAGGTTAAAAACATCTGTTTTGCCGCGTTTAGCAGCGTTTGCATTTAGAAGCGTTTTCACATTGCAAAATGGTAAGAAATGTATCCCCGAGGAAAATAATGAAACGCTTATGAATGCAAGTTACCGCATTTAGACGAGTTTGCACACTTTTACAAGTATTTGGCGTTTCAAATGCCAATAAACTTCCGCCTGAACACATTTATTTGCTTTAAAAAAAATGCCACTAAACTCAGCTGCCTTTAGGGCTCTTTCACACGGGCGATCCGATCAGATCCGCCTGTCAGTGTTTTAGGCGGATCTGATCGGATCCTCCATGCAGCTCTATGGGGCAGCGGGTGTCAGCGGAGACACCTCCGCTGACACCCGCTGCCATCCGTATCCGATCCTGTCCGTGAAATCTGGACGGATGGAAACCCTATTTTTCCATCCGTTCAGTAATTGGATCGGATCGGATCTGATGAGAGCGGAGAGGCGGTCCGCTCTCATCCGATCCCCCATAGAGGGCAGCGGGGGCTGAGACACCTCCCTCTCCGCTCTGCAAGCGGAGACGGAGCTGTCATCCGCCGGCTCAGCGGGGATCGTGGATCGATCCCCGCTGAGCAACACGGATCCGCCTACGGAGGCGGACCGTGTGAAAGAGCCCTTAGACGACTTTAAACGTCTCAGTGTACATGGACAGATAAGATAACATAGAGGAGAGTTCGGGGGCTGCTGAAAAAAATGCC
This sequence comes from Pelophylax lessonae, assembly GCF_965119305.1. NCBI lineage: Eukaryota > Metazoa > Chordata > Amphibia > Anura > Ranidae > Pelophylax > Pelophylax lessonae. The sequence goes on along the minus strand of NC_138769.1, from coordinate 50,935,624 downwards.
CAACTCCTCCTAAACCTCAGTTTATCAGCAGCAGGGTACATGAGGCCTATAGTGACAGAGTCTCCTTCAAACCCAATTCCAATTTGGCTACTTACTGCAAAAATTGTTCTCTGTCACCCTGACAGCAAAAAAAACCCCAAAATTTGACTGGTGCATTCACCTGATCACCGGTGCTGTCCCCTGAGCAAACTGACCGCTGCCGGCTGCCTATCCTCTTCTGGGTTAAATGATGCCTACCATCATATGACCCACTTTCTGTGGAGGCAAGCTGTCAAGACTCCACCATCCACTTCTTGCAAAATCGCTTATGCACCAATGAAAATGAGCATGTTTGCAGATGCTTGGGAGTACTATTAAGAATTAAAAAGGATTAATCACTTGCCGACCACGCTATA